>NC_084664.1:7947369-8253307 GCF_028389875.1 Rhea pennata | reverse complement strand
CACCTTCAGAAGAAGGAATAGCTGTAAAGTAGCAAGTTTTTCATAATGCATCTTTTTCCAGCTTGATTTGCCCACATCAAGTTTCACTGTGCTGCCCTCCACAGAGGTACCCCAGGATAGCTGAGAAACGACGATGGTGGATGTGACACAAGAAGAGAGCACCCTAGTGTTGACCTCAGCCAGATTCTCAGGGAGGACAGTGTTCCCCAGGATGCCTGGTGAAAAATCTTGGAAGCACCTTCCTACGGTCCGAAAGCAAAGGAGAATCTCAACTAGAGGCAATCTGTCGTAGCAGGGGGGAGCATGAAGGTACCTGATTTGTAACACTCAAGAGATATTAGCATCAGTTGAAAAATAAATATTATTTTTCACACAAAATGGATCCTCTCCTGAAAAATTCTCCTTAGTCAAAAGGTTTTCCAGATTAACCTAATCCGGTTGAGTGAATGTCAAGCAGTCCATCCACAATCCTCCTCAAGCCTTGTTCACTGACCTGGACCCATTTTAAGACAATCAAAGAGGGTTTTGCTCAAAACCAGTGCAAGTGTAAACTGCACAGGAAAGGTACTGATTTTGGGAGGGCAGAAGGAGCTTTGCTTTGTTCTGCTTTAGTAAACTAATTGATCGCAGCTCAGCTCCCAGTTGTGCTGCTCTAAAAATCATCCTCACAGATGATGCTGTTTAGACAACTTATTGGGAATCTCAGCAGGAAATGAGGAATGTGGAAAACTGATTACACTAAATGAGGTAAGTTTAAGATAAATGAAGGAATGATGGCTTTTGCTCCCGTGCCAGCTCATCAGGGTTGTGTCTTATTACACTCCCACCTGATCATACAGCAATTTGGGGAAAAAGGGTTAACATTTTTTTCTACTCCACTTTCTGTTCCTTTTTTAAGGCACATTTTAAAGTAATCATTTATTGCTTCATTTGAGGTATTTCAATCAAAGTCACAACATACTTAAAGTAACATCTTACCTAAGAGCAGTTTAAGTGATAGATATTTCAAAGAGCTGCAGAACATGGATCTGAAGGCAGCAGCAGCAGCAGCCCAAACGCAGTCCTGAAAACAGCAAGCCCTGAGCTCTGATCTGCAGGACCCAGTCCAAAGCCTGGCTGAACAACCTCAGTGGGCTGCTGATCTGAGAGATGGTTTCCGGTGGCGGCCGAAACATATAAAAAGCAGCTGCAAAGAGGCAGACCTACTTCTGTATAACTTATTATCCACGTGTAAAAGTTTAATATAGCTACTTTGCACAACTATAGTGTATTTTCTGGAGTGTAATTGTCTTTTTCCTTCTGAAGAAGCAACAACTCATAAATCAATAACTACTGTGGCCAGTGCACCAACACAGATTTATTCACAAGCTACTTGTTTCTTTGTACGCGCTCAGGAGGAATAAATGGCTTTAATAATAGACATCATTAAAGAAGGATTTTAACAAAATTAAAAGTCTCACACAAAACTTATTGAGCTTCTGGGATAAGTCTGCTCACAGCTGAAAGCCTAATATATTTAAGGGTGTCTGATCTTACTCTAACAATTTTTAGAACATTTCCGCAGTCCTGCTACAAAATCTGTGGTACAAATCACGATTGGAATGAGTAAACTTTCTCTTGGGAAAGAAATGAGTTGGCTTTGCTGTAATTTACTCAGTGTAGTTTTTTGAACATTTACGTTTGTGTAGTCTAACTAATAATACTGATGTGTTGTCTGTTTACATCTGGACCCAAAAGAGGAAAAGCACATTAATTTCAGGGTTACCTGTGGTTTTTCAAATATTAAGATGCTGGAGTAGTCATGACCAGTGTCTGTAACTCAGAGGACAGAGGATTTAAATTACTATTCTGTCAAAGACCTGCTTGCTTGCTTGGGTTTTCTTTTGGGCACATAGCCTAGCCTTTGAAAAAAATGAGCAATGCTTGGTTTAGGAAAACAGTGCTGCCATCACTACATTGGGTCTTTTGTTCATATTAACAATTTATCTTTTCATTGTTATTCTGCTGCTGTGCAAACCACACCATGGCAACTGCATCTAGCAGCATATTTAATTCAGCCTTACAATTTCATTAACTTTGACACATTTGGGAATGAGCAGGTTCAAAAGACTGCGTGTTGCCAAACAGCAGTAATTGTATTTCTTCTTCTGAAAAGTGAGTGTGCAAAGAGACTGTTTTTAGCAGGGTACCCAAAAAGTCTTTAGCCCCTCTGCTGAGAAGTGCTATTTTGTCAAAATCAATCATTTTTGTTAAATGTTAATCCAATCATTTCATTGAAAAGTCAGTGTAGGCTTCTGAGGTCCAAGAAGGAAGAAAAACAGGAGGGGAGAAGAAAAAGAAAAAGACCTACAAACATACATGGAAGGAGAACAAAGAATTTTGAATTCAATTTCATAGCAATCTCTATGCTTGATGAAAAAAAGACATATGAGCTTTAATCTTTATGCAGTGCACATAAACTAGTTCCACCCTGACAGAATACGTAGTCAAGACCAGGCCTTACCTGCAGCAATTTTCCAGAACCCATTGTGCAGTGTATAGTTCCATAAAGCCCCCTTGAGAAACTGCAGAGCCAACCCGGGTTCTTTTTCCTTCTCAAAAGCCCCCATCAGGAAGAAAGATTCTCAAAGACAAACTACATGCTAGAAACATCTCTGTAACCTTAGTCCCACACTGAGGTTAAATGAAAATAACTCATGCAACATAAAAAAATGAAAAAATTAAGGAAAAAAATTGTTAGCCAGGAAAAACTGCAAAACCTGCCATCCCATGCTACAAAAGTTAAGAGCATAAGCTGAGGTAAAGAATAACAGAATATTGTCAACTTAGATTTAAATATTATTCTGACATTAAGAACCATAATACTGTCTTGAAAACTTTTTTCAAAACAAACTGAAGTCTTTTTCACTATTATCTGAGGGCTCAAGGTTCGTATTTCTTCAGCAAGTACAGTAGAATTTTTCTTAAACAAAAGACCCACATAAACAGGATATGGAAAATAAACTGTTATTTGAAATATTTGGCATCATTCTGTATAAACAGAGCCCATTTGTGCTAGCAAGGTGAACAGTGCCGAGAAGCATTCCCGGACCCCGGAGCACCACGTCTAGAAGCACGATCCGCAGCACCACTTTGGCCACGGCCAACTGTCACTGAGCCAGTCAGCACCCGAACACAGCTCGGGAGTCAGCACAGACCAGAGACCACCCCAAAAGGTAATCCATTTGTGGTCACTGTATTTGGAAGTTCAGGAGAGTTTAGTAAGTACGGGTGGTTCCTGCAAGTTGGGTGTCAGCGCCAGAAAAGGGTTCTGAGCACGTTTCATTTACAAGCTTTGTTATAACCACCCAGAACAGACATGGGAACAGACAAGATGCAGCATTTTAAAGCTAATGTAATGTTTGATGCTACCCTTAAAGAGAGTCATCCAAGTTCACAGAAAATTGAATGACCTTAAGTTTACTTGTAATTTGGCAGAAAGAACTGCAAGTCACCCATCTGAGATTCAACCAACAGTTCCATGCTATTTTACTATTTCAGAGATGATCCTTAGTTATATTCTCATCCATTTTAAATAGTATCAATATTGACTTATCTTCATCACAACTAATTAAAATCATTTCTTTAGAAAAGTGTTGATTGCAGAGGTTCTTAGAGTGAATCGTTTTCTGATATACAAGAATAAAATGTTTAAGCCCTATTTGTGTAATATGTCACTACATATCATGCAAATTCCCATCTCCGTTCCACACACATTCAAGGAGAACCCAAACAACCTAGCTGAGACTTCCCTAGCTGTACTCTTTCTCAGACCAAAGAGGGATGCAAGTTTAACAGTCCAGTTTAGTTTTGTCTACTAAAGCTGGTCTGTTTTCACTTCCTGGATATTCAAATTTAAGCGCTGTCTACTCAAGAACTCAGCTATTCTGGCTAGTCAGTGCATGAAAAACTCAAGGTGACTGTGGGAAACAAGCATAATGTAATATGAAAACACAGCACTTGGACAGTATCCTTTAACAGCATTTCCATGAGCGCTCACTGACTCCTTAAAGCCAGTGGATTGTAAACTGCATATCCGTGAACCATGTTACAGGGAAACAGTTTGTAATCCCTCTATTAATCCTTGGCATCAGGGTACATACAGTATAATTATAGACTGCAGCAGAATAATTTGAAAACTTTATTCCACGGGGCCATAATTATATCCTGGCTGTAATCCTTTAATTGCCAATATCATTTAATGCATTGTAGACATACCACATGACTAAATGAACAAATGTACTAAAAACATCCCGCAAGCAAGCCACAGTAAAAGCAATAGCATAGCCAGTGATGTGGGCTATAAAACAAGATGCATGATTAATAAACAACAGAATACAGAGCCTAGAAACATCAGAATTTCTACTGTCACTATTTGTTGCACCAACATTTGGTTTTCTAGGGTACCTTAGTGGATGACAGAATAAAGCTACTGAAAGAAGTCTGTAGCAAATGCTAGTTATGTCAATCAACCATCAAGCAAAGGGCAGAAATATTTCTAGAGGTTCTTTGGGAAGAAGTTATGTGGCTTTTAACTGTAACAGATGCTCACCTGCTGCAAAATGCAATGAAACCACAGATGATCGTATACCTTGGTGCTACTGAGGACTAGCCTTCTGGTCATCTGTTATTTATATTCTCCACACTGACATTGTCAGCATGTTGTTTTTACCCTAGAAAACAAAGGCCAGGGAGGCTGACACAGTTTGCTTGTATCTTTTGCTTAACTGTAACCTGATATACAGCTTATGGGACCAGAAGGAAAAATGTTAAGAGGAAACAACTGGGAGCCCAGCTGTTAAAGTCTCTGGTAGGTAGTTCAGTGTTCAGGAATCTTTTTATTGATCCAAGAGTTAATTGTATTTTTAACTAATAATTACTAATATAAAAGCATATACAGTTCAAATATAGGAACTGGATCTTGGGGTTTCCCTTGGCCACTCCAGTCCCCTGATGCTAGATCCAGATTCCCATATCCATTCCTGGCATAACAGACTTCAGTAGAAGAGACCACTTCTACCTGCTGAGGCATTTCCTCAGCAGTTGTTCCTACCACAAGGTTAGTATCTTAGAGGCAGGCATCACCTGCCACATTAAAAAGGCTTAGCCCTATCTAATCCTTTCAGTAAACACCAAAGGAAGTAAATGACAATCCCCAGAAATGCACCCATTTCCGTATCCAAGGTGTCTCTGAAGCACTTAGATGCTCCAGAGAAAGGACAGGAATTAGGACATCATCACATCTAGTATTTCATAGGGTCTGACTTTGTTCTTGCTCACTGAATAAACTTCAGTCACCTCAAGCAGATGGTCCAGACACATGGACCCCTATCACCAGCTCTGGACTCTGGTGTTATTCTGTGGGCCTGGTACGTGCTTGACACCTCAGCGGTGTACCTTCTATTTTGTACGGAACAGATCTTTATTGGAATTGACCCAAAATCATAGAATCACAGAATCAGTAAGGTTGGAAGGGACCTCTGGAGATCACCTAGTCCGACTCCCTGCTCAGCACGATCACCTACAGCATGTTAGATAGGACTGCATCCAGGCGGGACCACCAAAGTACAGACCAATAGTGGAAACAGAGATAAGGAGTAATACAGTTTTGCATTAAAAATATACCTGTTTTCATAAACAATTTCCTTACCCTAACTACAGAGAAAGATAAAACTATTAAAAAAAGGGGGGGGGGGGGAGAAATTCCTCCACGCTAACAACCCAGGACTCTTCCACATATTCATTTAGATACAAGATGTACTGCTTGTTGGGAAAGGTAAAATCTTTTATTTCAGACCAGCTGATGTAACTGGGAAGAACAGATATGCACCTGGGAACAGAAGTAAAGCAGCAGCAAATACAAACTACAGACAGATAAGGAACAACGAAGAATAATTTAGCCTAGTTATGTTCATCAGTTGAACTGAAGAGAACTTAAAGTGGAATAGCATTAGAGAAGCAGGAGAGGTAACAAGGAGTTTATTTATTTATTTAGAAGTACTTATGAAACGTGTGCCTCTTCCCAATACAACACCTAGCTTTTACTGTAATATAACTGTATAAAATGGAAGTATCAGTTAATCCCTAAGAAATTATAAAGCACTTCCCTTTCTTTCCGATTCTGCTGAACCGAGGGTTCAGCAAACATCCTGATTTAGCTTGACCTCTACTTCTACAATAGCTGAAGGCAGCAGATGGATTCTTAGACTAGCTCAGGAGCCTTTCATCTGCCAGGCAGGAGAGTGCTGTAAGACATAAAAGCCATTGAAACGACACTGCATATAGAGGCAGCGGGGACAGTTTTCTTCCTGAACTCTGTGACAAGTGGCAGTGTGCATGAGAAAGCCACTGCCTCGCAGGAGCTCTGTGCTGAACGCAAGAGTGCGCAGCACGGCAGCTGTTCAGACACGCTGCGTTTCCTGAGGCATATCAACCCCGCTATGCTAACACACCCATAACTTACATGTGAATAAGCTGCACTTTACAGGAGATGCTCTGAAACTCTTCACAAAAGCAGACAAAGTGGAGCTAACAAATAGCAGGTTGGCACAGAGCTGGGCTAAAGCAGCAAACAGGCTGTTTAGTTCAAGAATTTTGAGGTAAAATATCCTGAAGTTACTTCAAAGAAGAAGCAGTGTAACACATCCTTCAGGAGCCACCACTCTTCATGGACATAGTGTAGTGAACGGTGTCAGCCCTGCTTCTCAGTGAGCCAGCTTCCTCACCACTCTGCTTTGATGTGTGCCATCCATAACACTTACAGACCACATCCAAGGCCAGGGTGGGGTTTTTTTCCATTAACTTTGAGTCCTTAAGAATTAGATGCTACATCTGTGATGGACACCATAGACTTTTATAGTCAATGGAGAGGAAAAAGCAGCAGTGGATTAGTCCACTGTTTTAGATGGGTATCCTTGGATAAAATAAATTGCCTTCCGTTTACAATTCCACTAGACTCTGAGATAAAAGTGACCATGTCAGACATTTGTATCTAACTTTCAGATAATTGTGTAAGAGTAGATAAATACTAAGGCACTGTCTAAGAGGCAGCCCCTAGAACAGAACAAAAACATAGACAGATCAATCAACTTGCCCCAAATTGATGCATCATGGTCAAGACTGATGTGGTAGATGGTAGTAAAAACTGGAAGGTGATCTAGAACATCAGAGGTCCAGGCTCTGCATCAGTAATGTCACTGGGAGTCTTTTCCACTGACCTTGAATCAGGCCACGAATGTCTACAGAAGAATCATTAGATCTGGGACAATAAGAAACAAAATTCGCCACAGAACAAAATTCACTAAGCTGTGAGGTATATACAACTCCACTTCTTCCACGTACCACTTCAACTTGCTATCAGCGACAGCAAAGAAACCTAAGAGGATGAAAAGTAACATGGACACTCTTATTTGCTGTTTTCCTTCCTATGGTTTTCCTTTCCCTTTCAGAAATGCTCTTGCTAAAGTCTAGCTTATGAAAACAAGGTAATGGGTTATTCCTTTACCATAGTTTTACCCAAGTTTTCATTCACTGTAACTATCTGACAGCCACCACACGGCACTTTTTAATATTATGCGACACTATTCAATTAAGCAGGAGGCTGCATATCCCTGCTCAGTATTCCTGGTGATTTTAAGTAAGTTTTTCCATTTGTTTCATCTCCAACACTTGTCTGGCACAACAGTAATTTTTCCAGATGAGAGAGAACCCAGTGATCATAAAGAATGAATTATTTACAGAAAGATCAGTTCTCCAGCTCACATCAAGACTTCACTAATTGTATTTAATTGAAAATACCGCACTGAACATATGCACAAAGTGTTCTTCACGTTCATAAAAGCCTTAAGTGCTATTAAATACTACTGAAAAAGGAAAAGGCTCAGAGGATTGGTAGCAGGAAACAATACTTTCTAGTTCCAGAGCACTGACTCAAATTCAGTCAAAGTTAATCAAGACTAAAACACATCATCTGCTAATTGGTTGATGGGGACAGGCAATCCCATTTCCTAATGCAAAAATGATACCATACACCCTCACCAAAATCAGCTTCCAGCTGTGCAGCTGCACAGCTGTGCAGATTAGATTGAATTTCTTGCTGCAGTTTGCCTTACCTAAGTTGTGCCTCTATGAAGCTGACTCCACAGTCCCACCACTTGAAGCAACACTGTTGACCTAGATGTTTATAGCACTTTTTCAATAACTTTAAAACTTTTCTTCTTTTTTCTTCTTCTCTAAACAAGCTGAGTAATCAAGAACAAGACAGGAAGTGAGAAGTATCTTCACCAGACCTACCCAGCAATGAGTAGCAAAGCTCAAGACCAGATTCAGTCCAGGTTCATTGCTTTATCCAGTAAAGCTATAGGTTCACTGAACAGTTAACTAATCTAACAGCTCATTGCTTCCAAAAAAAGGTGAGGTGGAGGAGGATGTTCCCCACTGAGCTCTCCATCCCAATTGCATATTGTAACTCTGCTACACCAACTCCAGTTGGAATTGGACCTTTCAAAAAGTTAATTCAACTTATTAAGGTGACAGAAAAGTAAGTCCAATACAAACAGGTGAACAGGCTGGATTAGCATGTCAAATCATGTCACAGAAGTGTCCTGTGTCCAATGGAGCCTGCTCCAGGGAGAAAGTGAGAACACAATCCCTTCAACAGCAATGAACTATTGAGCCATTTGGATACTTCTGAAACTCCAGCCTAAGTCACCCTACAATTTCCAAGCAAATAAACCTTTGCTTCAGATTCAAACTGCGTAAGCCAATCTGAGCATTCAGAAATGCAAATAAAGAGAAATCAACTAGTTTGTCAAATATATTATCTACTTAGCCCAGCTACTTCTAAATGTCAGCTCCAGTTTTACTCTTTACAGTCCTGTGTGCTTCAGCAGAGTTTAATCTGAAATTGTATCGCTGAAGACTGCTATGCTAATACCACACCTTTAATTTAGACAAAAACCCACAAGTACCTTTACATCCAAACATACAATTTCCTATTCTAGAAACACTTATCCTAGCAGGCTGAGTAACTGATGCCTTTATCTCAACGTCTCTGATGCCAGTCTCCCAAAACCTGCCTTGATGCATTAGGCATTAACAGAGCATTCCTTAAGAAAGCACAAGTACAGCAGTAGCTGCTACTGTTTAAAAGTGTCTAGAGGCACGCTAGATATTTGCTGCCCCTTCTAGTTTTAAATCGTCAACTCCTTCTTCTGTCCAAGGGGATTCAAATCCAATGCACTACACTCCTTATCAGGTGAGCATTTGAAACAGATTAAGGGAACTGAACTTGCTGTTCACAAATCACTGTGGGGATCATTTACAAGATTCATTGCAAGAAATCCATGAGGGGTTACTGAAAAAAGCAGGCCTACTTTGACAACAGGCTCAAATTAGCCAAATAGTTTTTGTAAAACAGAAGTAGCAGAAACCTAAGGGGGTAGCAAGTCACATTTGCATTTGCACTCTGACACAACTCCTCCTGAATTCTTGTCTGCCCAGCAAGGGTCTAAACCTCTAAACCATGCTACGTGGTCTGTAGTATGAAGGTTAGGGCACCCTTCCAAAAGGTGGGAGGCTGGGAACCTTAGCTTCAGGACATTCAAACATCGTACGTTAGAATTCCTACTGCCAGAGTTCTTACAAAGGGGGAACATAAGCCCATTTCCTTTGTTTTCAAAGTGAGCCTTGCTTTCTTTTCAAAAAGAAGTTTTCTTGCCTGTGCCTTATGTTGGAATGCTGAGTAAAGAGACCACCTCCTGCTAACTTTTAAGATGTTTCAACGCCTGTCTAAAACTGGATGCAAAATCATGTAACCATCTCACATTCCTGGCATTCCCCGTTTTTCATCACCAAGCAAATGTGTAAATGCATCACCACACATTTGTTCAGTGCATTGAACATGCAAGCCTGCCTCTAGACAGTCTGTGCTCAGGGTTCTTGCTTTTTTGCCTTTGCAGCAGAATCTAGAAAGTCAATCACGCAGCGATAAATTACTTGCATCTTCAAAATCCAACATCATTTTGAGACCAGCTGAAGGGACAATGCTCTTGATTTCAGGTGTAATTCTGAAGCACGTTATTCTCAAGATCAGCTCTTTTGCTTGAACTAATAACCTCTGAATTCCCAATAAGCAAGTTAAGTCAGAATTCTTAGGCCTTATTCTAAACTTTCTCTTTTTCCTCAAGCTTTTGCTTAAGCAGATGACTTGGAAGGGAGCAGAAAAAAAAAAATCATTCAACTCAGGACCACAAAAAAATTGTCCAGCATTTTAAATCTGTTCCTAGGGATTTAATCCAAGACTTGCACACACTGGAAGTCTGTATCTTACAATATGTCGCAAGAAGACTCGGCATAAAATGGTTTAAATATACACAAGATGATGTCACTCTGGAACAAGCTGAAACAGCGCATGTTATATTAGATTATCTATTTTTTCTCTTAGAGGCTTGAGCAAATTTTAATTCAATGTATTGAATTGCAGCAGCATAGCTCCTCAGCTATGCTTTAAGTTCAAAAGCATTCAGAAGCAGGATCAAGTTGTGCAGTTGCCTTCACCTTATTTAATTTATAATTTACGCTGAACAAACAATTGCTTAGTCTCAATCCCTCCATACCTGTCAAAACCCAAAAGTTTTTGCACCTTGCAAAGTCCTTACTGGGTTACATAAACTGTTACAAGAGCAGACCTGCAAAACTTCTACTACCAAAGATCAAATACCAGCAGAGACAGAAGCAGCAGGATTTGCTACCATATTTAGATTTAAATCACAGAAGAACAAACACTGTGTTTCCAACACAACCTGTAAAGGGTAGTTAAGCCCTTGAACAGGTTGCCCAGAGTTCACGAAGGAACCTGCATTCATAGAGACACTCAAAACTTGAATGGCCTTGAGCAACAAGATCTACCTGAAGCAAGCCCTGCTTTGAGCAGGAAGTCAGACCCAGAGATCTCCAGAGGTCCCTCTCAACCTTAGTGTTTCTGTGACTCCATAGACACTGACGTATAATTGGAAAGCTAACCTGGGAGATAAAAATAGAGAAATGTGTAAATCAGGACTACCACAAATATTCATAAAGATGTTAACAGCTTTTATTTCACTGGTGCAAGGCAGCATGTCGTCCAACACTCACCAACATCAAAACAAAACGTCATCTTCCATAAAACACCTTCAAGAAATTCAAAACAAAGTAACAGTGGCTACAATAAACTTCATACAATACCGTAAATCACATAGCTTGTCATTCAAACAAAAGCAAATCATTTTCTAGCATACATGGCTTTTTTTTTTTTTTTCTTAAAAAAAAAAAAAAAACACACACCAGAACAACTTCAATACATGCCTCACACCTGGAAATGCGTAACATCACTCCATGACATTGACAGCTGTTTGTGCTGAGAACTAGTCATCAATTCACCCTACCAATACCATAAAATACAAAGTTATATGAAAAACCTACATTTGCAAAGTACATTCCCAATCCTGCAATCTAATCTGTTTGGGCAGGTACCTGCATCCATTCCAATTCCTCTGAAGGCAAGATGGTATTAAAACTAGTGCTCCATTGCTCAAGATTTGATTGCAGAATCAGGGCACAGGTAGGAAAGCTTAAATCTTTTCTCCTTTCCACAGGCAGTAAAACACTGCCTTATTCTTTTAGATTCAGTTTCAGTAGTATTTGCACAACCTCCTAAACACAGACTTACCCATTTTCAATTAACTCACACTTTGGAAGAAAAAAGGCTTTAAAGTAGTCAGCAGAGAAATGGCTTTTACTGAAATGACTTGGGGCTGTATATTGTGCTATAGTGCATGGTGGTGATCCAAATGCTTCCAGGAGATAACCACATCCATTTTCAGAGTTTACAGTACCTCCTGCCTTCCTCTTCTTTAAATGAGTTTCTTCACCAGCAAGATATCAGAGACCTTGTTGCCATTAGATGAGCATTAGGACATAACTCCAAAGACAGGATTATGACGACAAATGCTAGGGCCATATTCTTCATAGTCCTTCTTGGTGTGACATACTTGGAAAAATTCTGGCTATGAAAACATAAAACAAATCCCCCGAAAGCATAAGAACACATAAAGTAGAGAAAAAGAAAAGATGTATAAAAATATATATAAAATATATTTTATTAAGATACATAATTTACAAAAATATAATTTAATATAAATTAATCATTTAAAATTTTTCTAGATTGGAGCTTTATGATGTGGTATTACATCTTTATAGCAGAAGAAAATTAGAAATTAGAATTAATCAAAAGAAGTTTGTCTGGGCAAAAGACTGCAATAAGATATCACAGTTTGGAGATACGAATTGTTCCAGTTTTCTTGCATTTGCTTCTCTCTCATATTTAAAAAGCTTGGTTTGGATCCTACACTCCTGAAGTCCTGGCTAATCCCAAGTGCTGGCTTCAAGAACATAGACATTACATTACAGCTATCATACACAAGCTACTTCAAAAATCAAGTCAAATCACAATACTCTTATTCAGGTAAAGCATATGTACTGGCTCAGTACAAGTTTCACTGAGGTAAAATTTAGGTAAGGACTCCAGGACGTGACATAGTTTAGGTTGTCAGAATGAAAATAATTAAAACCTAGTACTCACATCAAATATAGCCAGGAGACAATATGCAAGAAAGAACATTCAGAATCATTTTGATAAAGACTTACTGTAGAAGCCAACATGGAACCTCCAAACCAAACTGCGTAACGCTGCATGTGGTGCGTTATCACTTGAACTTCAACTGGCTTGGGCTAAGAGAAATAATTCACATTTAATTAGTTTACATTTTGCTGACAAGATCCTTATAAATTGAAGATGTCCATTTTAATTGCCCAGACCTGGATATTTTCACCCTCTCCACTTACATCATCATCTCACAATTAATACTCATTCTCCCACGTCCCCTAGGAGACCTAGTCATAAAACTCTTCATGACTAGTTAATATTAAATAAGCAAATAAGTAAATAACTGAGTAGTAAATAAGTTTCATATGCTGACTTTGACACTGAAGGACATAACAGTTACATCTCTCGTCTACTACTAAGATCATGTCTCTCCCAAAAGGGAAACCAGAAGTGCCCTGAGAAACTGCTCACAGTAACTTTAAAATTCATATAATGACACCTAATGTGTTGCCAGGCTATCAACAGATTTAACACCACATGCAGATATACCACCTATTTCACAATTTCACTAGTCAGGTGAAATTTTTCAATTTTATTTCTGACTACCTTCCTAAAGCCCTCTTTCTGATGTTACTACACGAGCAAAATCCCTATTAATATATACACACTAGTTTCAGGGTCATAATGTTCGACTTGCTCACATAACCAATGCATCCGAAACTCTTACTTTTATCCGACCACCGCTGAGTTCCTCACTAAGTCGCAATCTTGCATCCACAACTCTTTTCAAGTCCCTTTGCAGTCGTCGTCCAAAGTCCCTGAACATTGTGGATCCTCCTGAGAGGACTACATTCTGTGAATAAAATAAATACCCATTCTTCTTTAAATGCACCTTCAAGTGAGTTTCCCAATAACCAGTGAGAGGTGGCTGCTTCAATCGTAATACCAATAGGGAGCTGACAGGTGAAACAAAACACCTTAAGCATTCTCAACTTACATGGTAAGTACCTAGTAGGTTCCTGACTCCCTACACATTCTCTCTTTTTTGTTTAAAGAATTCTATTTAACTGATTCCTTGTAGGTTCCACTGCACAATTAGCAAAAACCTCAGCTATGCTGAATTAAGTTCTATGCAGATACGTTATTACAAAGTAGAAGGGTGCCATTAAAACAGTTAACTAGTAATTTACATGTGCAAAACAACAGAAAAAAGAACTTCATCAACAAGTTTCCCAGAGGTGCTCATAGTAAGTAGTTTTGCTCCTGATGACAAAAAAAAAAGGCTCTAGGCTGGACATACCATTGTTACTGTCTTTCAAAACAGAGGTAAAGTTATGTAGATCTCAATTTTTGAAAACTAAGCCCGTTAACATGGCAACTAGCATAATGAAAGAATCCCTGTACCAGTGTTTTCAGCCTAGAAGCCTGCATACAGATCTAAACAAGCAAAGACATGCACAGTAACCATTCACACTTGCACTGTGCAGAAGTAATGGCTTGGATTTTAAGCAACTGACAACAAGGAAAATCTTGTTTGTAACTTGTAAAGTGAGAAGAAAGATGTTTATTTATGAATAAAATCTCTGCATGTCATAAAAGCCATTATTATAAGGAAAGAGTCTGGACAGGGGAAGACTTTCCTTTGGTTGAGGACAGGATTAGAAACCTTCTGGGCAGGCTGGACATCCACAAATCCATGGGCCCGGATGGGCTGCAACCACGGGAACTGAGGGAGCCAGCGGATGCTGTTGCCAGGCCGCTCTCCATCATCTTCGAAAGGTCCTGGAGAACTGGAGAGGTGCCTGAGGACTGGAAGAAAGCCAGTGTCACTCCAGCCTTCAAGAAGGACAAGGAGGAGGACCCAGGCAACTATAGGCCGGTCAGCCTCACCTCCATCCCTGGAAAGGTGATGGAATAGCTCCTTCTGGAGGTCATCTCCAGACATATGGAGGAAAAGAAGGTGATCAGGAGTAGCCAGCATGGATGCCCCAAAGGGAAATCCTGCTTAATAGCCTTCTGTGATGGAATGAGTGGCTGGGTAGATGAGGGCAGAGGAGTGGACATTGTGTACCTTGACTTCAGCAAGGCTTTTGACACTGTCTCCCATAACATCCTCCTAGAGAAGCTCAGGAAGTGAGGATCAGACGAGTCGACAGTGAGGTGGATTGAGAACTGGCTGAAAGGCAGAGCTCAGAGGGTCGTCATCAGTGGCGTGGAGTCTAGTTGAAGCCTGTGGCTAGTGGCGTCCCCCAGGGCTCAGGACTGGGTCCCATCCTGTTTAACTTCTTCATCAATGACCTGGATGAGGGGACAGAGTGCCTCCTCAGCAAGTTTGCTGATGACACCAAGCTGGGAGGAGTGGCTGATACACCTGAGGGCTGTGCTGCCATTCAGAGAGACCTGGACAGGCTGGAGAGTTGGGCAGAGAGGAACCTCGTGAGGTTCAACAAGGACAAGTGCAGAGGCCTGCACCTAGGGAGAAATAACCTCAGGCACCAGTACAAGCTGGGGGCTGACCTGCTGGAAAGCAGCTCTGCAGAGAAGGACCTGGGAGTGCTGGTGGATGACAAGTTGACCAGGAGCCAGCAATGTGCCCTTTTGGCCAAGAAAGCCAATGGTCTCCTGGGGTGCATTGGGAAGAGCGTTGCCAGCAAGTCGAGGGAGGTGATCCTGCCCCTCTACTCAGCCCTGGGGAGGCCTCGTCTCGAGTCCTGTGTCCAGTTCTGGGCTCCCCAGAACAAGGAGAGAGACATGGAGCTACTGGAGAGAGTCCAGCATAGGGCTACAAAGATGATCAAGGGCTGGAGCACCTGCCTATGAGGAACATTTGCGAGAGCTGGGCCTCTTCAGCCTGGGGAAGAGAAGACTGAGGGGGGATCTTATCAGTGTGTACAAGTACCTGAAGGGAGGGTGTCAGGGAGACGGGGACAAACTCTTCTCAGTTGTCCCATGTGACAGGACAAGAGGCAATGGGCAGACATTGAAGCACAGGAAGTTCCGCCTGAATGTGAAGGGGAATTTTTTCCCTGCGAGAGTGACGGAGCACTGGAGCAGGTTGCCCAGAGTTGTGGAGTCTCCTTCTCTAGAGATCTTCAAGGCCCACCTGGATACAACCCTGTCTAACGTGCTCTCGGTGACCGTGCTGAGCAGGGAGGTTGGACTAGATGATCTCTGGAGGTCCCTTCCAACCTTACTGATTCTATGAAAACTCATTTCTTAGGTTTTGGATTACCTACAGTATAAAAGATTATATGCCAAAGCAGGAGTAGAGATAATTAAAAAAAGATCACATCCCCATAACAGTACACTAAAACATTTTTCAAAAGAAATAGCAGAAGCCAGAACAACCACAGCTGGTCCTAAAATTAAGTAGGAGGGGAAAGCAAGTGAATCTTCCATGTATCTTAACATCGCTAACCCTGCCTCTGAGTGGTCACGCATTCCACAAGAGAAAATGATACTGCTAATGAAAAAAAAAGAAAAGAAAAAAAAAGATAACAACACTTGAGTGATGAAATGGCAATTAAAAAGATGCCATCAAAAAATATTACCTGAAGATAATGAAGTTGGCAAAGAGGATGAAAGCAATAATTCTATTCAAAGCAAATTAAATCCCAGGTACATTGCATAAAGTGGACAACACTACTATTAAAAGTGATTTCAAAATACACCTGAGTAACTGTGTGAATACACCTGAGACTAAACTATGCAACTAGTGCTAACAGTAACACAGGGATGATCTTTTGTCAGTCCTAGGACAAAAGCAAGCTATCAGATTACACATTCTTGAGAATACTGTTATTCAAGTACTTCTGTAAATTAAGGAAGATTAAGGACAATGCTGCTCAAGGAAAACAGAGGCACTGAAATGCATCTGTTAAAAGGGTAAATCATTTCATTTACCAGATATCTAGACAAGCTATGCCAAGCAACATTCTGGATATAATTAGGCAACACCACCAACTGCCATTAAAATATGATAAATTTATACACAGTTATAGCTCTGCTGCTACCTGTGCACTTTGCCAGCACTGGGCCAAAGCTATGCTAAGTCTTGGTAGAAGAAGACTCTGCTCACATGTGGGCTTCAATTTGTCATCAGAACTCAGTAGGTCAGTCTTCTGCAAGAAGGTCAGGAGACAGGTTGCCCTCACTCACGATGGAAACAGCATCCATAAACCTTCCCCATCTCGCTAAGAACATGCCCATCATCTACAAAAGATGCATGAAGGAGGCAAAAGACCACAGTTCAAAGGAACCAAAGCATATACCTTCTCTAGTATAACTTAGTGGAATACAAAACAGCCATTCTAATTAACACTCAGAAAGGGGGGGGGGGGCAGGGGAGTGAAGAATGCTAAGTATGTTTGGGGAAAAAAGCTTACTAGTGCTGTTAAGGTTTTTAGCCCACCTAGGAATTCTCTGCCCTTCTAGACAAATGAATAAAGGAAGCTAGGATTCAAGTATCTATTTGTTTCCAGCTGATTCCTCTAATTGAGATTTCTTCTAATCTTACTGTGCACTAAAGCATACTTTGGCTGGCCTAATAGTTCTAAGCAGACCACAGGTTTCACAGCTGACACTGAGAATCATACCATCTGACGGAAACAAGCTCCAACTCATTTTACTTCTATGGCTAATTGGTTGAAAGTTAAGTTAGTTCAAAACGATGTATTCCCTCAGACGAAACAGTACAGGACTTTCCATACACATGAATAAGCTAAGCATGATATATATATGATGAAAGTAGATCATTTAGGGAAGGAAATCAGGGGATGAATGCCATTCATCTCAGATGGTTGGCAAGAAATTTATCACTTCTCATCTACCTCGCTTCCCTGTACTAGGAACATCTGGATATTGATTCTTCTTTCATATCATTCCTAAGATTATAACTATATAGTGCCATGCTATAGAGATATGAAGCTAGACCTGATAACAAAGCAATCCAGCCACAAAAACAGAACTATATAAGATTTACATTAAAATTCCAGAAAGCCAAAGAAGCCTCTGCAAAGTTCTGTACCAAACACAGTGTTTAGTTTCTGTATCTTTACATTGCACCAGATAATGCAGTGTAAGTACCCTCTTCATTAGACACTTTAGAGTTTGCAGTAAACTGAGAAGCAGTCAATGCTTTTCTGCTGAGTTTCTTTAACATATACAGGTTTCTCCCTCTTCTAAATGAGGGCTTAATTTAAAGTTGTTTAACAAGACTACTATATCACTACAGACACAAAATGAAAGCAATACATGATGTGCTAATAAAAATTATCATGAGTCAAAACCAGAAGACGCACAAGCTGAAACGACACTCCGTGAGCAAGCGAATCAATAAGGTTATATGCTTTTGTTAATTTAGTTACTACAGGGCAATAATTGCCAACCTTGTAAGGAAGGTGCAAAGGGAAATCTCAAACAGGAAATATTATTTCCGCAAAAAAGCAAATTTATTGTAATTAACACTATTTCTGAAATAAGTTGGACCTCTAATCATGAAGAAACAATTTAAGTTTCTTTGAAATCACATTTTTGATGTACGTTTCACAGTTTTAGTAGTGGCAGCATTTCATCATGACTTACAGTTGTGCTGTTCTGCAGAAATATCTCTCTGTGCTCAGATACAAAAGTAACCACAGCATACTACAGCTGTATTGAGCTACTGTTACACCAGCTAGCATGGGTATAGTTAAAAGTCTAAGTAGAGCTGTGACAGGAATAAACAGGGCTTCTTCTCAGTATTCCTGTGCTACATTAACAGCATTAATTCACTTGGGGCTCCCACTCCGAAGAAGCAGGATACTGTTCTTTCCCTGTGGCTTACTGTCAGTGCCAATGATGCAGACCTAATGGTCTGGCAGCTCCTCCAGCCTGACCTCACCCGCAGAGCCCCCCCCTGCTCTGCGCTTTGTAATTAAGAGCAAATGTTGTCATTTTGCTGAAGCAGACAGGCAAAAATCTGCTGAATCCTACCCAGTCTTCTGCTCCACTAACACTTAAAATTTCAGAGAGGGAAGGACAGAACGGCATTGATATGGCAAATATCACAAAGGGCACTTCCCTCTCTGCAGCTTGCAAATTATCCGATGCAGCTAGATGCAGCACAGCGGTCTGGCAGCGCCACCTACGTACCATCCAGGGCACATTAAACCATCTGCACAGAAGCATTTAAAAACTATTCAAGTTACAGGGGGTATCAGGGGAAGTTTACCACCTTACCAGCTTCCTGCACCTCAGATCTCTCTAAGCACTGAGGATCTCCACTACAAGCTAGGCAGTCAATTTATTGTACCTGTGTCTCTTGTAAGGTTAAAGGGCCACACCTGTCAACACACTAAGCCGCTGCCCCAGGCAATGCTTACATGCCCTAACTGGAAAAGTCTGAAACCAAGGATGTTAGAACTTATCCACCCTGATCGAAATCATGCATATATAAGACTATTTGGTTCAGGATCTTTCAGAGATATTTCTGAAAACAGTTGATTACTCTCAAGCCAGCCTTCAATTTTCTCAAATTCCCTCTTCTACACACTTGTACCAAAACCCAGCAGAGAATGGAGAGTTGTCCTCTGACTGTCAAAACTCTGGAAGTCTTTCAGGAGAGACTCTGGATGGGAAAAAAGGCAAGACGAAGTAGAATGTGGAGCAAGAATGATAAGTTTCTGAACGAGTCGCTAACAAAAGTTACCATTTATTAGTGTATCAAGGAGTTTTTAGAACTTCTAAAAGCGCTGTGTTCACCCTTAAACTCACTATAACTGTATTCACTAACAATGTTAAATCTGACTTCTTTTTTGATATTAAGAAAAAACACATTAACAAAAGTTAGCCATTTCAAGACTGCACAAAGCATTGTCAGCTTAAAAAAAAGGCTTTTAATAGAAATTAACATTGAAAATATCCAACACTAACATCTATTGCAGCTACGTTGCTACCTGAGAAATAATATGCCAGGCATGACCAGCAAAAAGTAGCTGCATGCTTCTCACTGACGGAAGCTGGGTGTTCATTAATTACTGTAAGCATACTGCTAAATTCAGCATAACATGAAAGCTGGGGGAAGAAACACTTTTTCTGTGGACTCATCCCCATCGTGCTACTCCTCTCTCCCTAGTTTCTCTTACAGAATGTATTTCTGTGAAGTCATGTAGATATTATATTTATATAATTAAAAAGAATGAACATGCTTCACTTGTAGAAGGTGTGAAAGAACATTTGTGTGTGGCATTGAACAGCTACAAGCTGTGGGATCTGGCTGAAGAACAACATTCTGGTGAAGGTCCTGATGGTTCAACCACTTTCAATATATGGTCAGGGAAACAACTACAGCCAATAACAAGACTCATACAAGAGAGCTGCTGTTGATAAGAGTGGAAGGGAGTAATACTGCTAGTAAGAGTAAGAAAAAAAAAAGAACATAGGACATCAAAAGATGAGACATGAAACAATTCTTCAATGGCTACAAAACTGTAAGAATCCAAAAGAAGGGTCTTTGAGGGTATTTTCTGCATAAGCATTGATGAACCATCCAATTACGTTGGAAAGGAATCCAGCTGCACAGCCAGTGCCTTGTCTGGGCACCAAGCAGCATTGTGGGCAACTGACATTAGTAAACTATAGAGAGTAAAGAAAAAAAAACGCATGGACAAGTGTTTCTGTACTCATACACCATTTTAACCAAAGAAAACATAGATACTTAAGAGTTTTCTAAAACCTTCTGCAGCATCCCTTAGCTTGAAGCCACTGGAGCAACTTATTGCAGAACTGATCCCATATATAATCCTAGCAAGTAGTTTAACTTCCTGTTTTAACCCACTCCACAGACTTGCTCTAAAGCAGTATGTCTCATTCTAAAGTATGTTTTCTAGACAAGTAAAACACTATATTTTCAGAGTTACAAATTACCCTGAGATATGGCTTAGTTAGCACTTAGCTATCCTTAAGAAAATGTCAGCCCTCATAGATAAACCTCATTCTACTATGAAAAGAAAACTACCATCTTTTATATGAGCAAATAAGCCTCTCTATGCTATTACTTTATGCCTTTATCCCCAAAAGGGTACTGCTGCCACACAAGTGGAAGATAAAGAGGAAGCACAGATTCTGCTGCCAATGCAGACAGAAAGCTTGCCACTAGCTGGGCCTGTCAGCACCTTCCTTTTCATTTCTTAAGGAATCAATGACTAAAAGAACTTTGGACTACACCCTGGACAAGTTTAAGCAGGCCTGATTATTGCCTCCTCAAACATTTTAAGCTTAGTGTATTTTAACACTGGGTTCAATACCTGGCTATGACCACAGACAGCGGGAATATACAAGTCAAGACTGAAAAAAAAAAAAAAAAAGTTTTTGTATTTGGAAGTATTGATTATAAAGAGAAAAAATACCATGAAGTAAGTCTTAATATAGGCAAAATCCAGAAGCCTTCATGCATAAGAATACACATTACAACTTCAGATACAAACAACATCCCTCTGCCTCAGTTCCCTGAGGGTAATACCTACCTATGTATCGAAACCATCTTTCTTTCAGAAATGAAAAGGAGCATAGATCAAGTACTCCTCATTCAGAAGTGACAGCTTGTTTAACTTCCTATCTGTCTGGAGTTCACATTCCTCAGATGAAGAGAATATGTAGCTTTGTGCGTGTGCGTACATGCGCACACAGGCATATTACATTTCAAGTGAATTAAGTTAATCTTACAACAGAAAGACCATACCTTATATAACGGACGCCGGACATCAATGGGACAGTTCTGTATAACTTCATCGACTACATCCGAAATGGATTCCATAAAATCTGGATTAGCAAACTAAAATGAGAGAAAACACTGACGTTAGATCTTTTCTTCCAAGAAAAAAGAAACAAAAATGCAGAAGTGAGACGGTGGAGAGATTTTTTTTTATTTGGGGAGAAGGTATATATGAGAAATGGGCATTCTTCTTTTTGTAGAGGAATTCAGATTTTCTTCCTTGGTCATAAACTCACTACCAAAAGTTATGCACTAGGAGCTTACTATTGCATGTGTTACTGCACACAGCACAAGGCTGAGTTTTCATGCAATATTAAACATACTGTTATTGTGCAGTGCGGTTATGTCTTTCCCTTTAGGAGGACTCAAACACATCAGTGTGCAAATCAGAACATTCCCAAGTAAAAATGCTTCAACCCTACTAGGCCACGTAAGTTAAATTCCAGCATAGAAGTCGGTTTTTCTTGAGCATACAGAAAATCTCCAGCACTCAAAAAGGCAAAAATACTCTAGGTCTAGAATGAAAATAAGTCCCCAACACAAATATCAACATCATCCTAATGCAATTTTTTTTGTTTAATTAGAGACAGAAGTGCTAACGCTAAAACACAATGACTAATGGTTATTTTCCACTTAAAACTGAACAACAGTTCAAAGAAATTTTTATATTTATACATTTATATCTAGGACTTGTCACCTATGTTTTGCCCTTTCAGAGATGAAACTTTGAGAAATTAAAGGAACTGTTTATTGAGGAATTATGTATTTTATAATTTTAAGACTTTCTCAAAGGTGCAGAAACTATCCAGGATTTACATCCTAAACAAGATGAAATCTCCAGCTGTATGAACTTAAAAAAAAAAAAAAAAGAAAGAAAGAAAGAAAAGAAAAAGAAAAGAAAATAATACAATAAAGTAAGGAAGAAACTGAAAGAGAAATTAGCAAAGGAAGTTGGCTTGGAGATCAGGAAACATAAGAATGGTGTGAACAGTCTCCAAGAATTCAAGCTAATTTCTACTATAAGAAATAACAATATGAGAAGTAAAACGTTAAGCCATAGAAATAAAAAGAGAAGAAAGAAAGAAAGAGAGAGATGTTGCTTCACAGTGAGAGCTCCAAATGAACCGAAATCTTCACTCCAGTTCTCCACAAGGATGCAGATAACTCTGCAGGGCAAAAGGAGAATGTAGAAATGAAAGTTACAGCATCCAAAGGGGAGTATAATATGCTCCCAAAAAAGGGATCAGAACACTGACATGTGAAATTGCAGTCTACTAGCACATACCATATGATTGGAGAATAGCAAGAAAAACAGCTAACTTAAGAAGAGAAGAAAGAATTTGAACAACTGCAAACCCCAAATCCTAACTTCAATAGTATGCAAAACTTCAGAACAAATTTTGAAGTAAAGCATAATAAAGACAGATAAACAGATAATAGGATAAAATTACAAAATAGCTTTACCTAAGGTAGCTTTTACCTAGCTAACTTGATACCCTTTGAAGTGAAGAGTTAGTGAAGTCCAGCGAGAAATTCTCTTTGGATGCAGTACGTATCATCTACTGTGTTTTCTTGTCTAGAAAGTCAGTTCAGTGTTTTGTTTTGGTTTTGGTTTTGTTTTTTTCCTCCAAATAGAGCCAAGAAACTATCAAGAAATGAAGAAAATGGAAATTAGTCCTTTATCCTGTTCCTAACAGTCTTTGAAGGGCCTATGGAAAGAGGAGCTATTAAAGTGATGTCTGATATGGGATTTAACGCCTCTCGGTAAGATCAGATGGGTAAACAGCAGGGAGGACACAGAAACTATTTTGCCCAGAAGTTTAACAATAGCACAGGAACAAATGGCTATAAACTGCCCACAAACAGATTAAGGCTGGAATTTTGTATAAAGACAAGAGAATGAGGTTCTAGAGTATCCTTCCAGTAGGAAGAGGGTAGACAAAATGGAAACTTCAGCAATGCCAATATGGACCTTGATTAAATTTACTAATAGTATTACATTCTATGGTTGCCTGCAATTTTAACTGACTAAATTGCATAGCAAGGGAGAGGACCTTCTCCGCTGTGTTGTATCATACTGACTTGAGTCCTTCCTCTCCAGCGATATCCTGAAGCTCACTCAAGCTGAATGACCTCAAGAAAAGGACTAAGCATTGTAATAGTTCCCAGAATCGTACGTCGCTTATGACTACGTAAACACAGATTTCAGCGGACTACCCTCAAGGATAAATTGAGCATCTATACTTTATAAATTGATTCAGTATAACAAAGCATCAATAGAGAAAGTACAAAAAAGTCAATGCACAAGATTTAAAGTATTATTAATGCAATGCTACCATGCACAATAGTGCCCAAAGAGATTGACTGTATAAGGATACAGTATAAAAGCCTATTGGCTTAAACACGTTTAAAGGAGGAAGGAAAACACTATATACAAATCTGCAAATTCAAGTAATTTCTTCCCTACTTTATAATGTATTTAAAGAAAAAGAAATAAGAAGTTTTAAACATTACTCATGACTACAAGAAAAATAGTTATTCACCATGTGCTGATATTTTCCTGTGCTTGTATTATCTGGGACTGCACAGCTACTGCAGTCAGAGACTTGCTGGTATCTTGCTTCCACGTGATGGCGCACTGGTATCAAAAATGACAGTACCTCCCTCCCCCTCTTCACTCATATGGAAGAGCCCCTATAACTTAGAGCCCCTAGACTTACCTCAGGATGAAAGAAGATTTCAGGTCCAAGGAACCTTTCATAACCAACATCTATAACAAACTTGGTTTTGTTGATCGCATTGATGCCTGTATACTGTTTGATCCATTTCCGTGGATCTCCATCATATTTAGCGAATTCTTTTACTATGTCAGGACAAATGTAACAGTATTTCTCCTGTTAAGAAACACAGTGCATTAAAAATTGACAAAATAATTATTCCACTTTTAAATTAAAGTATATCACAGCTAGAAATAACAGAAGTAGACGTGCATTCTTGCAGATGGGGCTGTTCAGGAGTTCTTACTCAAATGACCACTGAAGTCACAACCTTCTAAGTCAGTACACAAGGCCCTGTTATTTCCAATACGATTTCATACTGACTCACCCAGACTAGTCTCTCAGAACAAAAACAATCACGATCATTAAGTCTGTGAGGACAGACAAGTTCAACAACAAGCTTTCATGGCAAGATCAGACCCACACAGTCACCTTATTTACATGACAAATTTATTTTTTATTAAATAAAAAAGCAAGTTTTAAACAAATCTAAAGCTTAAAATGACACTTCTTTCTGTTTTCCCTTCCTCTGCACTTGATTGGATAAACCAGCACTGGTTTGTGAAACTACTGTACAGCTTCTATATTCACATTTTTAAAAGAGCCTTTGGCCAAAAAATTAGCCTAAAGAATTTTTTATTTACGTATTTACCACAAGATAAAAAAGGGTGTACCTTTATGGCTTTTGCTGTCTCCAGAGATTGTTCGGGAGGAATTCCCACCTCCCTCTCCCTTAGGAGCTGCTGAATGAAATAAGTAATATCTCTACCTGCAATAGGAATATGTTTGATGCAACTTCCAATTACATAGCCTTCTGCCTATGTGGGAAGACAGGAAAAAAAATTCTTAGGAAAAAACCTGCTGTGTGAAATACTAATAGTTAATAGCAAAGCTAACATTCACTTTTATATAATATTTTGCTTTTTTTAATTAAAGCAAAATCTTGATGCTGCGAAATGACTATAAAAATGTACAACCTGTTGCAAACTGAATAGTTCTTTTAAATAAAAGACTGATTACTATGTGTAAAAAGAGATTCTGATTATCTAGACAATGGAATACATAAGGCAATAAATAAAAAAAAATCTTGCACATATTAAAAGAGAAAGTCTGATCAGATGGTCCTTTTCAAACACAATTTGAACGGCAAATATAACATGAATAGATCCTTATGTCCTGCATGAGTGGAAAATTAATAGAAAGAAAGTATAAAATGGATAAAAATGCTCAGAAAAGAAAACTAAAGTAAAACACACCTAATAAACACTGAGAAAGTGAAATCTATTTGTTGTATTTTTTCAGGATGCATTTACTGAAAAAGATTGCTATTGTTGAGTCAGCATTATTTCTTCCCTTGCTTTTTACATACTTTCATTTAGTTTCATACGGCAAAGGTTGCCATTTTATTTCCCATTTTAAGAAAATACTGATAAGACCAAATTAATTCCAAAATGCAAAATGAAGTTAAGCAATCAACTTCTCATTTCTAAAATAACTGATCATTCAAGCATATTATCTGTTTCAGAAATATAGTAAATGACATCAGCAGAACAGATGTTAGTACACACAGATAACCATTTATTTTTAACATCAGGGTTTTTTTAAAAAAAAAGAATCAGTGTTTTAACAACAGTTTGAGATCAGTCACATATAGAAATGTACATTTGTGCAAACTTGTAGTTGCTGCCACACAGGCAAAGTTCACTAACATCTAAAATACAGTAAAAAGAAACACATAAGAAACGGGTTGTCAGCTATGGTACACATCAAAACACAGGACAGAGTCAGGACTCCTAGCTACCTGAAGATGCAGGAGATCTACACAGTGATAATCATTAAACAAGAGACACAGAAACACAAGACAAGAATTTACATAAAAACAGTCTTTCAAAGATGACCTAGTGATTCCTTAGTATGGCCTTCCTTTAGTTTGGACAGCTAAAATTAATCCTGTAATAAATTTATATGATACAATGCATATTTCATCATCTGAAACAACTGTAAGAGAAGAAAAAAAATCCCAAATAACTTCAAAAGTATATCTTAAAATATTAAAAATAGAAAAGTTTATTTCAACAAGTTGCCAGAGAGGTTGTGAAGTCCCCATCCTTGGAGATGCTCAAAACCTGACTAGACATGGTCCTGAGCAACCTGCTACAGACCCTGCTTGAGCAGTGAGTTTAAATCAGATGCTTCCAGAGGTCCCCTTCAACTCTCGCTATTCTGTGATTTCATGATTCTCATTTTTTCTATAGAAAACAAATCCCATACTTACCCAAACCACTGATAATTTCAAATTGCACCCTGCTACATACCACAGGAATTACATGGGTCACTCCATCACCACTGTCAATGACAATTCCAGTCAAAGTACGTTCTCCAACCTGTCGTGATGTCCAAGATGCAGCTAAGGCCAACACTGCCTACATGAGAAAATTTACATTTACAAGTAGGCAGAACAAGCCAATTTGAAGTCCTAAAAAATACTGCTTCATTATATTAGACATATACATACAGAAGACTATACATACTGCAGCTATACTGTACTTTAGAAGTATACATTCACTTTGTTCACCTGAACAGCAATGTAAAGTCCTGGTATGTTAAAAGATTCGAACATGATTTCTGCAAGATACTCTCTGTTTTCCGGTGTGTTCAGTGGAGGTTCTGTCTGTAAAAATATTAATAAACCAACACAAATAAAAATTGAAAGAGTAACTCAGTTCTGGAGTCATTCATATGAATTTGATGCACTGCTTACTCACCTGGCCCAACTGATTTCATCAGGACTACTCATAATAAAAGACACAGTGTAGCATTCACATGCTCAGTGTCAAAACATAAAGGAGGAAGAAATTTACTCATATTCAGGGAGCAAACCAAAGATTTAAAGACTCCTCATGTCCCAAATATTTCTACTTTCAATAGGATTGATCACTAGAAGGATTAACTTGAAGATAATTACAATACTTTATAAATAAACTGAAATCAATAGATTGATTACTATAGCATAATCAATCCCATTCATATCACAGTTTTTATAATCATTCTTCCAATCAATTTGTGTAAGCTGTTGAGTGCTTGAAGATCAACAAGATTCAAGAAATGTTCAAACTAGAACAGAGAGCTCCCTTTAAATTTAACATCTGGAGATAAATTAGACATAGGGAAAAATTAATATAAAGAATATTAAAAGGAGTTTATTGCAAATTGCTTGTTAAAAAAATACTTACCTAATTTCATCTTAAATCTTTGGTGTATTTGTGCTTTACTGCTAACATACAGCACCTCATTAAGCAAAAATTTCCCCTATTTCACTGTGAAGACACTCAATTACTTTAAATAGAGCTAGTTCAAACAAAGCAGTTGAAGCTTCTCTAAAACAAAAATCCAGCCCCAGTAGCCTGAATCAGATATTGAATGGAATTTTCTTCTACTGCAGCTATACTACTCTCCCCCCCTCCCCCCCCCCCCTATTTTTTTTTTTTTTTTTTTTTGATTGCTGGAGAAATAAGATACAGAGAGCAAAAAGCTAACAGAGCTACTTATGCTTGGGATATTGTTTAGTTTTTCTCTCACTGAAATACTTTGTTACCCAGTGTCATTACTCACCATTAAAAAATGGTGATCCTCAGGTTCAGCGCGAAGGTATTTAAAAATGACTTGCTCCATGAATCTCTCCATGAGGTCCCAGTCTTCAACAATACCATGTCGTATAGGCCACTGAAGCAAGAAACAAAAGTATGACAACACTCTAGATCCTACAAGGATAAACAAACAAAACCCAAACAGCAACAGCAAAAGCAGCAAAATCTTTACATCTTCAGTAAGAATGAAAGCTCATCATATCATGGTTACCTTATGAAATCAATCTTTACAACTTTAATTTAGTGACACTATTTCACGTCATCTCCTACTCTCAGGTCCTCGCAATTGCAATTTTAACTTGCAGTACTAGAAGCTAGAAGACATAGGCTCTATTCTTAGTCTCACCATTCTTCTGCTGTGATACTATAGGAAAGTAATTTATCTCTTTTTATATGAATTATATGATTTATAAAGTTGAGATAAGCAAACTTATCTTCATCTTTAGCATATCTTCAACCTACAAAAGGAAATAAAGACCATATAGGCAATACCTTATTTCCCAACAAAATTCTGATAGGGATATTTTCATTTTGTTCAATGTTAAGAACTCAGCTGACATTTAAGTAGGATGTATACAACATGATTTTTTCCACATAATTCATAAACCTTTAACATCTTGAAAGTACAAGAAGTACTTTACTAGCGTATGGAAAATATGATTCACAGAGAAGCTGTCTGTGTTGAAGACAGTCTTCCACAAAACAAGCTTCTGATGCTCCCTGAAGCAAGAGTATCCAATACACTCCCCAGTTCAGATGGCACGTTAAGAGGATGAACTCTCAGTAAGAGTTTAAATATTCAGTATTTATGACTATTTTAATAGCTAATAATTTTGGAAAATGAACAGCTGCAAAGTATCAATGAGTTTTTAGAAAAAAGGATAAAGCACCATCACATGGAATAGTACCAGTAAAACAGGCATTTAAAAAAAGGTAAAGCAAAGGAATGAAAAGCATGCAGCCATTGAAAAGCAACAAAAACATTTTACTAGGAGAAACATGTTTTTAAAACAGCTATCAAAAAGGCCTGGAAAAATTTACAACAATAAAAAGGGGGAAGGTTTGAGCAGATTTTTGAAAAATGCTAAGGGTATTCTTACCTTTGTAGCATAGGTAGGTTTATCTATGGCTTCATCTCCTATGAAAAAGTCTAGATCATCAACACCTTTCATTACCCTCCTCTGAGCCTGGTCACCTACTCTGGCTGACTCTCGGATTGCAATACCTTAAAATAGAACCCAAACACAAATCAAAACCAAATTAAAATACATATCTAAGCACAAAGCAATGAAATGACTGGGCAGAACGCATTTAACACACTTTAAATTTAAAGGTGCTCGAAGATTCTTTTCCATGAATACAGAATACAGAAAGTATAGTTGCCAGAGAGCAGAAATTATGTAAGTGGTCTATTGACAAGCCAATATATCAGAGTTCATCTTCAGTGTACCACATGGGAATACAGACACACATCTCATTAATGTGATAGCTCTGAGAACAAATCTCTAAAAATGTATTCTGTTACAGGCTACAGTAGTCACCAGATCTGCACATGTTTGGTATTCCATCAGGAAATAATCTTTAAGCTAGTGACATGTTTTTCTGGGTTTCAAGTCCAAGAACAAAGAGAAAGGGTATAACATAAGAAAATAAATAGGTATTTCAAAAATAAGTACTGGAGTCATTATTCTGGTTGGTGAGGAGGAGAAAGGGGAGAGATCAATTTGTTGCGCTATGGAGAAACCTTTGGAGACACTTAAGCTTGCCATTAGTAGGCTGCAATTATCAGTAAAATTACTTAATGATGTATGGGTAAGAAAACGAGATAGAAAAAAAAAAAGAAGAAGAAGAAAAGAAGAAGAAGAATGAAAAGCACGCACCCAATTGGGACAAACTATAAATGAAGTACTGTAAAATAGCTTGTTTACCTACAGTTTTCTTTCAGTAGGTCAGAATCATGCTCTTACTCACGTACAGTAGAAAATACACAGTGCATGTGCAGAATCCACAGACGCACTAAATAAATAGTATCAGCACTAGGATTTACCACCAAGCAAAATACCCTTTCAGAAACTCATCTAAGCTTCAACAAACTATCTTAGTTTTGTAAAATAGAATTTATAACAAACTCACAGGAAACACTATCTCATTTCTTTAAGATAATACAGTCAAATCTTTACAAATAGTTTAGGTTTGATTTTTTTTTTTAATTTATAATACTTAAATAGTTCCAGTTAAGCTATATCCATCTCTTTGGCCCCGACTACCATCACTGTTTTCTTATCTTTATACTTTCTGCTGCAAGTAGCCACAAGGCAAGCTAGTTGCTTTAATTAGGACTTAACTGACAATGTTCTGAAAAAGTAATCAAAGACAGCATTTGGCATAATTGGAGATAGCCATGAGATAATAAATGTCATTCTGGTAGTAAATACATAGCTCATGTTACAATTTATAGATGTGCATAACATTTGAGAGAGACTATTAAGAGGACAATTAAAATCAAGAACACTGAAAACATATCATTACAAGTTTATTATGCAAAATCTTAAAAGAGCAAATCTGCTCAATAAGACTATGTTAAATGGGTAAAAACATTTTAATGAGCAAATATACACCAAAAGTGAACAGTTTCTAATAGGAATAACTTTTTTTTTGAATATCAAATTGTCTCCAGTCCCAGGCTATGCAAATAAATCAGACAGCACCTGCATTCTAGTACTTAATTTCACTGGAAGCCTTCCACAGATTATCTAGGCAGTAACCATGGTGTCAAGTAGACAGGAAGCAAGTTGCATTCTGTCTACGCAAGAGTCCTGGCAGAAAAATAACGGAGATAGAAATGAAATTAGGACTAGAGTTTACTTTGTCTCTGTCACAGCAATCAACAGCTGATTTAATGAGCAGCAGGCCTAGCTAATTGCAAACAAGGAGTTCTGCTTAGATACACTCTAGCCAAAGATGCTAATGCAATGAATATCATTTCACAGATGGACGAGAGATTGTATAGGTTGAGTTAGGAATTAGAAAGCAAGTCATTTACTCACAGAAGTCTTTAGTAATAGCTGTGTATATTACATGTTGGAAGAACAAAAAATTACTCACATGATGGAATAATGAACTGAGGTTCTGTATTTCCTGCATAACCAAGCTTCGTATACCTGAAAAAAATGATCACAAGGTCATTAGATGTATTCATATTAAAAAAAAAAAAAAGCAAGCCTGCTCCCTCTCCCCAAAAAAATAACACTCTACACTTCTTAAGACTGAAAAACATCTCTGATTTCCAGAGAAAAACAATTCATAAACAGTTTCTAAAATAAAAAAAAAATGGTTCCAGAGATTGAACTCTCTAGTGTTCTCACTGGATTCAAATGGAATACAACAATAACACGATGCGGGAGAAATTAGCATCACCCTCATCTAGTTTTGTCAGGAAAACCTAAGACTCTGCATTCTTAAATGAGGTCAGTCACAAGCTAGCTCCTAAAGTGAAATTAGGATCTCTGTCTGTAGCCTGCTCTCAATATTTGCAAACAAAATTATGTCTAAACTAAAGGAGAGGGGTTGCTTCTTCTTTGACAGCTCAAACAGCAAGATCCCCTTTCAGGGTTATTTGTTACAAAAAACACTCATTAAGAGTCAGTTAGCTTGGATAAAAGAATTATAACTGAATCAGCAATAACTTTGGAATTTAAAACTATTTTCAACATCTTTTCAAACCTATAGCTTTAAAAAGCATCAAATACCCTTAAAAAAAAAAAAAAAAAAAAAAAAAAAAAAGCCTTTTCCTCCCTCAAGGCTAAAAGGATAGGGACTGGGTTTGGGGCAAGGGTGGAGGGATTTGTTACATTTTTAATCACTATTATATGAGTATGCACTTTTAGCCTAATCCAAACAGTTCTACGTGTACTTGCTATGGCTCCTAAAAATACCAGGAGATTGAATTAGAATGATTTGTAAAGAAGGTCATTACTACTAGGAATTCTTTTTATGATTATTATTGCATAGTTTCTTCTCACTTCAGAATGAAGCCTACCTTGGGAATACTGTTGAAATACAACAAATAAAGCAGGAGTTTCACTGGGATTTAAGATGCATTACAAGGTACTTACTCTTCATTTCTTTCTCTTAAATGGCTTTTGCTTAAATGCACATAATAAGGATCAAGGAAGCCATCATTTAAAAGATCTACTTCTAAGACTTAGAAGCAGTATCAAAAAGAAGCCTCACAAAAATATCAGTCATGGCTCAGCCCTCCAAGCCCCAGTAACAAAAAGTAAGGTCAACACGTATATACATACATATTTATTTTTAAAACGTATGTATTTTTAAAATTTAAACCTTTGTGCAATATAAACTGAACATTTCTTAAACTGAACTCAAGTCCAAAGGCAAGTTCAGTTCGCTGGCTTTTCCCCCTTCACATACTCCTCCTACTAACCAAATAGTAGTAGGAGGAGGAAGAAAAGGCGCTTCAAGGGCCAATTTGGGGTATCAGTTTCTAACAGTGTCACCCCTCCTTCCTGCTCAAATAGGTACCAGATCCAACTACTAGAATAACTTATAAAGTTAAAAGCACATAGTTCATAGTTCAACATCTTACCTATTTATTTTGTCACTAGCTGTGTTTCTCTACTTCAGGTAAAGCTAAGGGACTAGTTTATTTTTCAGTAGCTGTGGAAGATATGTCTCTTAGGAGGACACATTTAAAAGAAGGTAACATCTGGAAAGATCTTAATACTGGAACTGTGAGAGTGACTCAATTTTCAGGTACAGGCTGAAGCAAGGAAGTGAAGAAAATTGCTGTTAAAAAAACGAAATTATTTAGGATCAGGCGAGTCACAGACTGGCACAAGAAGCCACATTTCAGGTGTTTTAACAAAACCAAGTGGAAGAAACAAATAGAAGGGAAACCTCAAACTACTCAAAATTACTGAGGAAGAGAAGGACAAAAGATAATCCAAGTGTGCTCCTTTTTCTTATCCAGTAGCCTATTCAATCAGGGCACAGGAGACATAGGAGACTTGGTCCCAGACTTTTCCTCTGCCTAGCAGGACCTGAACATGTTCTACCTTCCAGACTAGCACCCTGGAGCACATTAAAGAAATGGAGCGACCCACTTTCAGGACCTCCTAGAGACGTTGTTCCATTTTATACAAAATACTTAAATATTCATTTACCTGAAAGCTTTGGGACTTAACCAGAGGTTAGGTGGTCTCTAGTCCCTTTACCAATGCATGTTTAAATATTTAAAACACTGTTACCTTTCTCCTAGGTTTCAGCCCAGCAAACTAATGATAATTCAATGTCTCATGATCTGCAGATTACAAAGACAACTTTGGGGAATATTTACATAGTAAGTATTCCACGTTAATTAATTCACTGGCAAATTTATTGCCAGTGAGATAGGAATCTACTGGAAACTACTGAAGCATAGGGTACTGGAGACTGACTACATTAAAGATTAGTAGAAAAGCAATCCAATGGATTCAGGATATTTTATGGAAGATAATTTCAATTACTCATTTAAAAAAATAATCTGAAAATTACATATTGTTAAAACAAGAAATTTCTAAAAATTAAAAGATTTTCTCCAGTGCACAGTATTTTTCTCCAGCGATTAGTTAGTACACAGATCAGATTCACTAGCTTCTGTATGAGGAGTAGTAAGTCCTAATCCCTTTCTCTTCCACAGTCTTAGCATGAAAAAGAGGAAAAAGTTACTTCGAAAAGTATGATTCCAAAGATGTAGAATACACACAACTTGGAAGCATATACGGCAGGCACCCTAGGCCACTTCGAAGAGCAGGGATATGTTTCAGAATTCACTTACTAAAAAGAGTGAGAACAACATAATCCAGGAATATAACACTACAAATGCAAGCAGTTGCCTTATCTATCTCAATATTCAGAACACCGTTACTCTAAAAATATGCGGAAGAAATAAGCCCAGCTGTGAACATTTTAGTTTCCTCATTTTCTACTGTTTTAAAGATCTGAACAAAAAAAAAAAAAAAAAAAAAAAAAAACAGTAAGAAACACTACATCCACAAGTAAGCTCTGAGGAAATAGATACGAAGTGATTGGCAACATCAAAATGCTTTAGGGAAGTCCTTCGAACAAACAAAAAAGGATCACCTCTCTAAAAAAGGAAACTCTTGGCAAGCTAGGATGCTAAATGAGTGACAATTATTACTGCTAGAACACCTATAATGACATATTGCTGTATATAGACTGTGTTACCTTAATTACAAACATGCCTGAGAAACTCGCAATGCAAAGTCTTCATAAAAGTGTGGAAAGGCACATACGAAATTAAGAAAGGACAGGATGAAGTGATGGGAATGAAGGAGGAAATATCAAACAAACAAGCCGTACATGTAAAGAACAGAGATAACGCTTGGATAAAGCAACTCATATAGTTTCAGAGATGTAACAGCAAAAATATATATAAACTGATGCTCTGATGCAAAGTTCTTTAATAGCTCATCAACAAAAATCAAGTTTTAAGATAAATTCAGCTCACTTCTCCCAAAATCAAGTATCTATCTCTAAGCTCATCAGCAAAGCTTTGCCAAAGTAGGTTTTCCTTACCAAAAGGAAACGGAGCAACTTGAATAAAATATCCCCAAAATAAGTGTTCCCTAGTGTCTGCAAACATACACACTAAGGAGGAAAGAGGTATTTTAAGCCATCTTTGTTTAGTGTGCCCAGCCACTAGTGATGTCCCATAGCTAAAATCAGCTAATAAAACTAATTTTAAAGTTTACAGCTATTTAAACAGCAACACCAGAAAAGCCCGACAGTGCTGAGAATCTAAAAATAGCATGCCCTTTTCCATGAAGAGATTGATAGCAACATGTAAACCAATCACTAGAAAAACTCACCAAAGAAAATAAAGACACAGTGCATCAAAAACAAAGTAGGACAGCAATCATTGCAAATAAACTCTTGCTGCTTTCTGCAATTTTTATATAATCTACTGTTCTTTATTCATATAGAAAGTTTAAGTCATATTTAACAGAGGAAAGAAATACTACCCTGTCCTGCTATAACAACATAGTCGCCTCTGAAGGTCCGTACCTATTCTCTGCACAAGCGTTTTGCTTTTTTGAGAAACTCCAGCATTATACACAACTGAGGCCTATGACCACAAACAGCAATGAATTAATCCAGGCTCCTTCCGCACAAAATAACAACGCCAAAAAAAAAAGAAAAAGAAAAGATTTGTTCGCAAACTTCTTAAGCCCGCTTATATGCGAAGAACAGGGATTAGAGTCAGGACAAAGCACCTCTTTCAGCAGCAGAAGTGTAAGTAGAAAAGTGTTTTACATACATGATGTTCTGCAGTGCATGCCTGCATACGGCTTTCCCTCTCTACTGTGCTCTCCCAAGTTTTTCATCTGAAAGCCCTTTCATGGAGAATTTGAACAAGTTGTTCAGCACTTGTAACCCAAAGTAGACTCATTCTAACAATAAGAAGGTTTTCAACCCCCACACAGGAAAATTCCAGAGCCTGCGTATCAGTGAGTCAAGCTACTTCGGGCTGCTTTGGTTCGGAGTCTTTTTTTTCTTGAATTCTGCAACACTACTCGTTCTCATTTCAGATTTGATAATCTCATTGCCGAAAAGTCTCCAAAGGTGAGTGCCCAGCAGCAAAGCCAAGCAGAAGTCTAAGTGAAACACAATCTTGTCTAACGTGAATTAAGATCATTCGAAGGCGTGGAAGTGAAAAGTCCCACACCATTTGGGGGCTATTTGAACCTTTCCTGAAAGAAATTGATACACAGGCACATGTACAAATGCCACTAGTTTCTGTAAGAACATACTCAAGAAATTCTATCTCAATTATTAGTTCTCTGAAAGCACAAAATAAGCTATTTTTTTTCTCTCCATTCACTTATTGCATACAACTGGTGGTCAGCAACATCCATCATTAGCATGACAGGACCAGTCTGCAAGTTGAAAGCAAGAGCAGTTGGCTCCTACAACAGAGAGCAATCGTGTTTTATGCGTTTTCTGGGTTTTGTAGTTTATACTACAGGTTTTTCAAGGGATACCCTCAAAGCTCCCAATTCTCTCCAAAAAAGCAACAAAAAAAAATTACTTTAAATCTGTGAAGAAACACTAACAGTCCTGTGGAGAACGTATTTGAACTGCCTTCAGTAAATTAATAGAAGAAATCTCAGAAACTACCCAGGGGTAGTTCCTAGTGCACAGGCAGAACTACATGCAGGAAACCCCCTCCTCAGCCCAGCCCAGCCCTCCAGCACTGCCCGCACAAACGCCTTCAACATACAACCAGGGACAGCAGCAGAGACTTCTGAAAGTTTTCTGACCTCTTAAGAGACAGAGAGTTCCCCCTCCCCCCCCCAAAAAAAAAAAAAGGGAAAAAGAAAGGAAAAAAGAAAGAAAAAGGAGGCACCACAGTAAGGGAAAGACAAGCACTTGCTTCCTAGCCTTAGGAAAAATAAAAATAAATAAATAAATAAATAAATAAATAAGAAGTCTCAGCTTTAGGAATCTGGAAAGCAACTTTCCAAGCGTTAAATACAAGAGCAGCGCAACGGCCCGCGCGGCAGCAGCGCTACTCCCGCGGCTGCAGCGCCCGGCCGGCAAAGCCGCCGCCTGGGCGGTCACTCGGGGGGGGGGGGTGGGGGGGGCAGCGCCTCACGCCCCCCACATCCCTCCCCGGCGGCCCCACGGCGCGGCCGGGCCGGCCCCGCTGGGGGTGGGGGGGGGGGGGGGGGGCTGCGAGCGGCACCCCCGCCGCCCGCACTTACCCGGTGCCTCCGTCTATCACGCACGGCGGCAGGTAGCTCGCCATGCTGGGGAGCCGGCTGGGCGGGCGGGCGCCGGCTGCCCCGGCGCGGCCCTCACTGCACCGGCCGCCCCGCGCAGGCGGGCCCCGCGCTGTCAGCGCCGCCCGCGGCGCGCATGCGCCGCCGCCCCCCGCCGCGGCCATCTTGGGTCGGGGCGGGGAGCGGAGCGGAGCTCGCCGCCCCCCCCCCGCCCCGGGGAACCGGGTCGGAGGGAAAACGTCTTTCAAGCAGCGCACGGCTACAGCGAACGCGGTGACAGTAAAACCCACGACCTAGAGGGTTTTCCAGCAAACAGGCTGCAGCAAACATCACCCGCAAAGTTGCTGACGCCTAATTTACGTACACAAGAGCGGCTTCTCGTAGGTGGCTCAGCCACGGCCACGCCGTGAGCGTGTGGTGGAGCCAGGAATAGACCCTGCAGGTGCTCAGGCCCAAGCCTCGGCCGCAAGAGCAGTTTTGTCTCCCAGGAGGGTGCCACTTGCTGCCACCCTCTCCCTCGTGGAGCTCGGGCCTCGCGTGAGAAGAGCGAAACGCGTCCTCCCGTCCACGCGGGCCCTGTCCTCGGTGCGACAGCCGCACGCGCCCGCCCGCAGGGGCTCGTTCAGCCGTCTACGGCAAACACTCATATTCCATCAACATATTTGCTCATGCTGTTCTCCTCAGAGATGCTGGAAGGTGCACAGAGCATCGTGGAAGCCAGCCCAGTTTGCTCCCTGGAAGGGCTCCTTTGTCAGTATGTTGAAATAGTTACTGGAGTCTGCGTGCGAGCTCAACTCCAGTGCTGGAGGTTCAAGCCTGACGCAAATTATCTACATCTCCCTCTTCAGGGCAGTCAGATCAAAACGACACGTTAAAGGTACTGGTTTAAGAGCCAACAGCACATCAGAGAAGAAAAAGAATATCCTTCAACTTCCTTGGCCAAAATTTCCCCTCGCTCATGCTGTTGCATAAGATGCTATGCTGGGCTCAGAAGATGCATGCTCACATGCTGCAGGCACATTCCTGTAAGCTTTGCGACTCTCAACTTCTTGTTTTTCTTTTTTTAAAGAAGTCACTAGCTGTTATGGCTGTAGAGAAAGCCTCAACTGTAAACACAGATAATGTCATCGCTTCCATGCAGTTTACAGACTGCATTGCAGACATTCAGTTTGCACACAGCTGCAGAGGTTTAAAACTTGATGACCTCCTCTTCTCAAGCTGTTTATCACCATCCCTGGGTCACTGATTAATACCCCCATAGCGCTCTCAGCTGTTTGTGCAAGTGTTCCCCAACCCACTTCAGGCAGAATCAGCTGAGATAGTTCAAACAGTTTAAATAGGTGCTAGGAGCTAACTCAGTTGATTTTACCTGAAGTGGGTTAGGGGGCACTCAAACAAATTGCTGTGTTAGCAGAAGTGAGGCACAGAAGTAAAGCACAGTAACATCTTTTAACTGCTCCAGCTGAAGCCAGAAGAGAACACCTGTCCATAGTCTAAGTAACAGAGAAAACTCCATGGAGAACCTAGAACAACACTGTGCCACAGACCTATGATAACATAGATCAGTGGATGAGCTTATCAAGCAGCAATTGAAAATGTGAAAACACTCATTCATCACTGAGAAATGTGAAAACATTCATTCACTTCAATGAAGTAAATCTGGTGATTACTTAAATGACAATAATGATAACTATCTAATTCCTCAGAAATTATTGAAAGAGAGAGAAGATACTAGATCTACACAGCTTAAAGATCACATGTTCTTCTGATACATAACCATACAGTATTTGGAGGAAATCATTGCTTCTTCCTTAAACCAGGGCATTATTTGTAGTTTCATACTTCAAGACCACAGGGACTATTATGTCCTTCTAGCCTTTTCCATAATATAGGCTACTGCAGTTTGCTTAGAGTTTAAGCTATACTGAAAGGGAAATAGGATTACAAGAAGCATAAGTGATCCCATTTTGAGTATCTGTATAGCCTACCATGAGTTAAATGATTGAGGCTGTGCTGTTTTATATTGGTTTGTCTACACCTCTTTTCACCACAGTATCCAAATGCCTTTGAGGAACGTATTAAGTGATGTGGCTAGTATCTGCTATTCTTTCATTTTTGTCTCAAAGGAAGAATTGTGTAGGCAGAAGAGTTTTTTTGTTTTAGGATACTTAAAGTGTTCATGCTACAGTATGTTTACAGTAAAGAAGGTAATCTAAAGAGGCAGAAGGTACTGAAGTTTTGGTATGCCTTTAATTTCTGTGAGACTTTGTTCAACAGTAGCAAAGTTGTCCTCAAGAAACTTTTAAATAACTTTGAAAAAAGGAGCCTGCACTTAGCTGTGGAAAGTCATTATGTAAGAGGAGGCTAGTTTTGATGCATTTGCACCAGCTTTGTGTTATTAAGATGAAACTGCACATTTTTTTCTAGCTCATGCATCTTAAAAGCTGATAGTGTTATGCCCAGATATATTCTGTTGCTATTTCAGAGAAAGGGTAACAGAAACTTCGCTTCGGTTGCAGTCTACCAGGAGGAGACATGAGTTCCTAAACAGAATACATGCAAAAGTTCAGGAGCAGCTCAGAGTCCAGGGACACCACCACATTAATTAGCAAGTTAACCAATTGTGTTTGCCTACCCTCAAGTAAATGAGACTACAAAAGGGGTTTTTTTGCTTACATAACCTCTCCCCTGCTTGAGATCAGCTTCAGTCAGCTTTTCTTCATTGATGAGCTGATCTGCAAAAGAACTAGGCTAGCTTACTGGTAGCGATAAGACCTAAGGGCTGTTAAAGGACTATACTGCTGGTACTTAACGCTCACATTGCCTGAACAGCTTACCTGCAGGCTGTATGTTCATGCTGAGTTCTAGTGAAACAGCTAGTTCTGAAGATACATTCTTCCATCAATGCTTACCTAGTGCAAACCTTCACAGAGGGCTCAAGAACATTCCCCTGCTCCTCTGCCTCCTCTCAGAGAGGTCAGCAGCATCTTGAATTAAGTAACATGATTGTGAGAGCACTATCATGTCCCCTGAAGTGTCTATCCTATCCAGCTATCATCCTTCCTTCAAAATAATAGCAGCTATATTTTTCAAAAATTACTTTCAAGTTTTAAACTTCAATCTCTAGATAAATGGCTAGCCATCACTATTCTTTTAAACTTTGATTTTTGGCAAGTAGTGGAGGACTGTTATCAGATCATATTCAGTCAATTGCCTTTGAGTTAGACAAACTACACCCTCTAATTTTGTTCATCTGACCAGCCAAAACCCATATTTACATAGTGGTCACAAATATTTGATTGCAGTTTCCATTTGTTTTCTTACTAGCAAAAAACGATGATAACATCAGAAGGACTCAATTCAGAAATTCAAAAAATAGCAGTAGAAAAGAGAAATCTTTAATCCTAGATCATTTTAAACATGAGGCTAGTTTAATGGCAGCTGTTAAGCAGTTGTCATCATACAATCTCTAGGAAAGGTCATCAAGTAATCATAGAGCTTTATTCAATCACTGGAAAGTAAATGAATGGAGAAGCTAAGCTTTCCCCTTGGCTGCAGACCAAAAAAAAAAATGCAAACTATTCATACAAAAATGTATCTGTAGACCACATATTAACCTATTGTATATTCTTTATATCTAAATAGACCTTTATACAGCTGTTTCTAAGACCACTCTTGGGTAAGGTACCTAAGTCCATCTGTAGTTTTTAGTGTGTCAATAATCCCACTGAAAACAATGCAATTATTCATGTCCTTGAAGTTAAGTGTAATTTAAATAACTCTGCAAACTGGGGCTTAAATAAGCTTTAATTCTTACCAAACAGTTGACCTTAATATATTGTGGCAGAAAACTACAAGCTGCTTGTGCAAACAGAATAAAATGGGCTTGCTGTCTTTAAATTATATCGGAGTCTTATGTGAAAAGTTAGAGGGTCAGTGGGGGAGGAAGAGCTATATGTTTTTTGTAGAACAGATAACTTGCTTTTGAGCATCCTTCCTACTTCCGTATCCCACTGTTGCAGGATCTTTTATGTGTTTCATAGGTATAAAATGGAACATTGACTAGGACATTTCTGTTCAAAAGAGATTTTTGTCTCTAAAGTAAAAAAAAAAAAAAAAAATTTTTTTTTTTTTGAGTTTCAAGATCACCTTCTGTTTCTGCTTTTTTCATTCTAGGGTTGAATAGAATCAGAATCCAATACTCCTGTGGATATTGCATCACCAGCCATAACATTATCAACTGCTTCCAACCTTCTTCATCATACAGATTTATGTATAGATTTGTATGCATAGATTTACTATTTGTATGTATTTTCTTAAACAGTGGCTCCCTAGCTCTTTCCTGAATGGTTACTGTTAATTTAGATCTACTAAAATCGCATTTTGGATTCTGTCTAATCTATTTTCTATTTATACCACATTCATCACCATGGTAGCTGAATGCCTTAAAAAGTGTCTTTGAGGTAGAGGCTATGCAAAGCTTATTTTAAACTGCTCTGATTCTTTGCTTGAAAAAATTAAGTTCTAACAACTTCAGCTTACTCCAACTGAGAAATTACCTTTTTGCACTTTGCAAATAACACTCTGAAATTCAAAGCCATTCACCATGACCGAGGACCCACTTAAAACAGAATATCCACTGCAGTTACTCTGACACCTGCGTTAATAATCTTTTAAGATAGTTCTCTTACTCTGAATGTCCTGTCATAGCATTCACTTATAGTCAATGAAAGCAGTAGTTCCTCAAACTCAAGCAAAGCCAGCAGACTTACAGTAAACTCTCACACTCACTTTCACCTGTTAGCCAGATTTCAAGGATTCTTAACTATATACAGTTTTATCCTCTGTGTGTGTATACGTACACACACGTATATATGCATATAAAACATAACTGCATTAAATGTTTTTAAAACAGAACACAAAAATTCATGCCATATACTCAATTCTGTGTAATTTGTGATGCAATATTTACACTTCTTATTTTAGAAAAAAAAATACACCAGAAGTTATGCTGCTTATTAAGGAGTTTTATCCCTGTGTCTGAAGAAACTTGGAAAACAAAGTGTCTAGACAGCACCTAAGGAAGGTATGAATTACTCCATTCATCTCTATCTGCTTCTAAACAATACTAGTGATACCAATTATCAATATCCGTAGTCTCTCTCCCCCCCTTAATTTGAACACAGGAATAGCATAATTACATGTTTTTATACTAATTGTAACATTTTCAATTTGGTATTGTTAAGGAAAAAGCTTGTATCATCACTGTCAGTTTATTCCCTCCTTCCAACTTGAACTCACTGGCAACTTTAGCTAAGCTTGACTAAAGGGCAAGAGGCCTGAAAAACGTCAAAGTCTGCAATAGTTGTGCGAAGAAAATAGCTAGGAAGTTTACAAAGAAAGATTGCTATTGCCACAGAAAGAGACTGCAGCATCAGCACCACTCTATTAATAGACAACAACAAATTAACACAGCAGAGACACAACTTCTCAAATGTCACTATCTATAGGACTGTTTGCTTAGCTTGTCTGAAACACCTACAAAAAGCCATTACAACAGTGCAGAATGTAGGAACACAATGATGAATTTGTCTTCCTTGGAGCACATATGGCCACTCAAGCCTTTATCTGCTTGGAAAAAGAGGCATTACAGCCAATTCCAAAACTGACAGTTCAGGCTGTTCAGACATACAGAAAACCCCCACAGATTTAAGTTCCTCCTGGGGTACTCCAGGATGCAAACAATAACCCAACTCCACACTATGTAGAACCACCCTCGCTAAGAGAAATGCGTCATTCGAGAAGACTGAGCACTACGCAAATATGTATGTGCAGAAACTCCTATCTAATGGTTTCCATCCTGAAATAAAATTGTCTACAGATTCAACTATGCTGCTAGCATGGAAACTGCACATCGTTTCCTGTACACTGAACTGAATATTTTCTCCTACTTCTGACTCACTAAAATATCTTTCAAATAACTTTAATGCAATTTAGTCTTTGTATCAAATACGCTAAACTTCATGGTTTGGTAACTTTCCTTTAACATTCTGTTCATAGGGCATAAATCTGTTTGTCACAACAACGTCATAGGAGACCTCATCTGGGGCCCAAAAGCACTGATGATAATACTGAATTGATTTCTTCACCTGGACCATGAAGCAAACAAGAGATCTGAACAATCTAAGGAGAACCAGTCTTGACATCTTCCAGGGCAGCCTGCCTCTGCTGGACTAGTTTGGACAAGCAAAACAGTTTGTTGTTTGTTTTAGGTCTTTTAATACATCAAATGAGTCAATACATCAACAAAGTAACAATATATTTTTCCAGCTACTAACTGCATTTGTTAATCAGCCAAACCAGAGATATCAAGAAGCCTCTCTGTGGAGATGAAGTCTTTGGTTCCTCAAGTCACCAAAAAAAAAAAAAAAAAAAAAAAAAAAAAATCATATGAAACAAAGCATTATTTCAATTTGATCAGGCTTTACATATCTATTTGTGTATATGGCTGTCCCAAATCACAGCGATCCTAACTGCACTTGACAGGATAAAATCCAGAGGCATTAAAAGGGCCTGACTCTGGAGCAGGGCACTAGCCACACTGAAGCACCATTAAAAGCAGTTTGCCATTCCTCGTTCCCCAAATCTCTTGCTGTCTATACCAAGTATCTTTTCTGAGTCTGTGTTTAACTTTCTCAAGCAGAATAATTATTTTTAAAAAGGCTTTGGGGTAATATCAATATTTCACGTTGCAAATGAGTCACACATCAGCAGGCCTCCAGGGCTGGTATAGGCACATAAGACTGAGATGGAAATCCAGCCTGTCATGGAGTCCAGGGACTAGTTCTCCTCAGTTAAAGAAAATCCTAGCACCTTCTTTCTGCCAACAGAAGAACAGGCAGTTTTCCCCTCCAAAGCCTCCCCACAAAAAGATTCACAAAAACTGGAGTGGAACCTTACTTCTACCACATCTTTATTAGGCATTTGCTTATGAAAACTGATTAAGAATCCCAAAAATGTCCAGTTGGACTTAACTTACTGCAAGTGTTCTTTGTTTTCAAGACTCTCACTGCTCACTGGAAGCGTAGCGGGTGTCCTTTTGACTCTCACTTCACAGGTCAAACATCCAGCAGCTGTCACCTACTGCAGAGTGCTCAAGACCTACAGTAGTTCTCCTGTTGACAGCTGTCCATTCATTTATACTTTTTTGCTTCCATACCTCAAGTAACATATGTACAGTTATGCCAGTCTCAAGGGTTCTAAGTTATGCAAGCTCAGTCCCCATCTAGAAGTAATGTTTGTCCACATGAGCTTACAGGTAAATCAAAGGAAACCCATTTTTCCAAACTAATATTTTCATCTTCTGCTATGTTGAAAGAGACAGACCATTTTCTCAAAATACTCTTTGCTGCTTCTTCCCCCCTGTGCTCCCATGCCTCCTCTAACGCCTCCCTGCACCCAGCTCCACTTTTCTTCTTGGGCTGCAACATGTATCAACTAACATTTAAAGTAGGACTTTTTCAGAAAGTACACAATTTTGCTAATGAATTACAAAAAGTTTTGACACTACTGCTACACAAAGGCAAAACCCTCATATTTTAAGTCTCCTTTTCACAGCTTCAGCGTTACAAAAACGAAGATTTTCAAATCCATGGACCACAACTGTTTCACACAGTATCTTCACATAGACTACAAAGCAGCTGTTCTCTTCTGCAACTGGAAAATCTAATTGCAGCACCTGTAAACATATGCAAAACTGTTCTTACTCTCTGTATCTCACCTATGGGTAGCAGTGACGACATAGCAGCATGAATTGGGCTGTGGACGATTAACCAGGTGGGTGGCACTTCCCATGATCTTCTCATCCTGCTTGTTGCCCAAGCAAGGTAGATCAAAGCTAAATCAAACGTACCCATGCTACAAGCAGACTCCCAGCTCAGGCAGACTAGCATGGCCACTCCACTATTGCATGAGTACTTCCATACCAGAACTTCCTCTTGCCTGTAATCCCACTCTGAGGTATTTTAAGGTTTGTAGCAGCTAAGGAAGAAGCACTTCTCTGGAACATGTGTGGGTGGTGTATCTTTCCTTGGTTAGTATTTTTTTGCATAAATTCAGCTATCACAGTAGCTGAGACTATCACATCATGGGGTTGAAAGTAAGAAAGACTATCAGCAGATGCAAGCAACGAGGTGAAGATTCAGTACTAATAATCTCAAGGCCTAACAACAAGAAAGTGGATATCACACACAGACAAAATAAGCAGATGCAATCAAGCAGCTACACCCTTTACAATAAAGCAAGTTTTCAGTCTTATCTGCTTAATGCAGACCTGTGATTACTTTTCCACTTAGCCAGGCACTATAGCTCCCTTGGGAAAGGTACGGAATTGGGATTATAAATATATATATATTTCTCACTGCTTGAAAAATATATTTGCTTCACAGCTTTACTGATGAAATGAGAGATTCTAGTATAATTTGGGAGCTCAGACTTACAGAGGGTGGGGCAAGAGTTTAAAGATTATCCAGCAGTCGCAATCTGCCCAGCACACCACAAGAACACAGACACTGCATCATCACTTTGTAAATTCTTATTTACTTTCTCATGACAAAGTTGTGGCTCATCTCTCTGCACCACACCCCTCCTCTCCCTGTCCCCAGGCATGCCTCCTGGAATGAAAAAAATGTATATCACAAGGGACTCATTTTATATTTTACTCCTCTAACACTGTTCAGTTTTCAAAAAGTCTGATTTAATAGCCAAGGAATTGGATCCTCCTCATCTACATCATCAGCAAATTCTGACTTCAGCCAGTTTTGGAGAACTCACTCTCAGAGAGTAATTCTGACCCCTTACTAAAGTACCAGCTAGCCTCCAGAGGCACTTAAAAAAATCAATTATTGCAACTGCTTTGGAATATAAACTTACCAAAATTGTGGAAAGACAACACATGCCGAGCCCCTAAATGCTGCCTCAAAATTGCTGTGAAGCTTTGGTACTTCCTACAAAACTCCCTGGGGAGAAAAAAAGTAAAAAAATGTGACTCTTACTATACCTAAGTGAAGATGGCAGTCTTTTTGGATCATAAGTCAGTGTTTGCAGTGCTCACCTAAGATAGAAAAGACCCAGACTCCCCTTTCCCACAGCTCCAACTTCTCAGCAACATGTCCCAGCCATCAGATTATAATGTGCCCAATCCCATCTCCTACACTAATTGGAGCACCGAGTAGCAACAAATACAACATTCAAAAGGCCAATGAGAAAATAAGCATGAATCTGACTCTTTGCCATCAACAGTTACACCCCGAGAAGGCAGAGTGCTGCGCTGCTTGTATTTTTCCATTTAAGCATCCATCCTCCTTTCATCACCTACCTTCCTAAAGCCAGTGTCCTCGATGAGCAGGGGAGAGAGACACCCCCCAGGCAGTCCCAAGCCAGGCACCTGATCTCAGGCACATCTCCATCCATCATCTCCTGTTGGCTAGCACAACAGCTTCCTCCTCAGCCCCCAAGTCCACACATAACCCCACAGGCTCTTTACACACAGAAGGAAGGGTATTGCCTCAGGCACTCTGAATTGCCCTCCAAGCTATCTGGTGCATTGACTATGTGGAGACTCTAAGTACTTTGATCAGCTGTTCAGAATCACCACCCAATGGCCAAGACTTAGTTTTGAAGCATTATTTCACTTTAACCCAGCACCTGAAGCTACAGGGTAGAATCTAGTTCTTGGTCCTGTTTTCCAACACATTGTGCAGCCTCAGGTCCTCAGAGTGACTTTCAAATTGAGTCTTTGAAAAACACTCTCTACAGCCTCTAGTTATCTTTTCAGACCAAGAGGTAAGTGAGATTTAAAAATAAAAGGGAGAAGGATGTAAATATGTAAACTTTTTTATATATAATGCTATTTTAAGCTACATTAAGATATACAGCAGGAACTTTATAAATAAATTATTTATTTTTGAGTGGAAGTCAGGTGCTACTTGAGAAAAACCAAAGAGATATTTCCCTTTAGGTAGATGATTCTGTAATAGCCCACTAGTTTATCATATCAGTGCTTTAAACAAAATAGCAGTTCCTCTATTTAGAGACAGGTTTAGCTCATGCAGAGCTTCACTGGTTAAAACCTCATATTTTGAACTGAACTATATGTCAAAAAAAAAAAAAAAAAAAAAAAAGACCTTGGCTATCACTTGACAGCACAGATTCCCCAAAGTTCCCCGTTAATGAGGCACCGTTCACACTGCAGCCCAACCAATTAAGGAACCCACCCCTAGCTGTTGTGAGCAGGCGATTTCTTCCCCAGCCTGCTCCAAGCAAACTGTAATGGGGCAGTCTTGTCTCCTTACAGCTGGCAGGAGGAAGTAATCACAAAAAAGAAGTCATAGCATAGCTCGATGAGCATTATTTTCAGCAGCTCTGTCTAAGGAGGCCCTGCTCCTTCATCATTCCCTCCTTCTATCAGTATAGCTGCTTAGATTGCTGCAAAATAAATCAGGTCAAGGAGCGGAGCTGGCTAGTCCCCCAACCCTTCTTTTTTGGCTAGGATTTTTTCAGCCACATTAGCTCTCCCATTGCACTTCACCACATGCACAAGTGCTGGTGCCAGCAGAGCAGAAGGAGGAGTAAGGGAGTGGGAAGGAGTGGCTGGAAGTAGGAGGAGGTGAGAGAGCAGAAAGGATTGCTTCAGCAGGTCTTGAAGCCCGCAGTCTAACCACAGGCTAAATACCTTGCCAAGATCAATTACTCCTAGGTTTCCCCTGTGAGGATGGTTCCTCCTGTGCTTGCTGTCAGGAATGCTTCATTTGATTCATCCTTTGTATGCTGGTCGGTGTCTAATTCACTGTAACGGAGACCTACCGCTGAACTACACTCAGTATTTTCCAGCAGGGGCATTACCTGCTAACAGAACGGCTGTTTCCAGCAAACACTGCCAATCATCTCTTTCAGTGTGTTAGCCTTTGGGCCTTGGTATGTCTCTGACTTTGTCTTAGGGCACTAAACAGATTCTCACCTAAAGCAATACTGCAAGCAGGCATACTGTTGCCTGCAGATTTCACACAGCCTACAGCACAATCACAGAACCTGCCAGCAACTCAGATATATTTAGAATCCCACATTGTCATTACTTTCATCCCACAAAGGGGAGAAGAAAAAAAAAAAAAAGAACAGAAACAGATGATAAAGGCACAGCTGGAGAATCTTAGCAGTCATCTCAACACTGACTGGGCCTGATTCACCTGTTGTTTAACTGAAAGCGAGCGGATAACCTGGAGAAACAGAAAATCAAAGTCTTATTTCTCTTACTGTGGTCACCACATGCATGCTGCAGTGGGGACAGTGTTATAACCATCCACTGGCCATGGTTTTCTGGGCCAAGTCGCTGCTGCCACTAAGAATCCAGCATGCAAGTGGGAGAGGATACTTTACCACAAACATGGAGTAAAATAATTGCCTGTGAGATGATGAGCTGTGAGGTAGAGCACACAGCTGCTACCTGGCTTGAAATAACCCCCAGGCAATGCACAGCAAGCCAACACAACTTGAGAAGGAAAGAGGTGATGATAGATCATAACAAGGTATAAGAAAGCTATGGTACAGTAGTACATCTAGCAATACAAAGGTCAATGCATATTCATACAGAAACAGAGATGCTTGTAATTAATGAGCTCAGTCACAGTTGTTAGTCAATTATCTTGGATTGTGAAATACAATATTTTTCCAGGACAGGATCCCAGGAGAAAGAGGAAAGTACTGCAGCTGCAGATCAGGTTGGAACTCTACCTCCAACAGACACTTCCACAACTGCTGAAACGCACCGCCACTGCTTCTCTTTCATTCTCCAGGCCCCTAATTTATGTCTGTTTTAAAACATTTGCAGCGCTGCTTGCAATGAAAACCAGCTGACCTACCTGTGTTCCCCTTCTCTGTTCCTGGGACTGCTCCTCCATCTAGCTTTGTTTAATTCCTCGGAGACACCTCGTTCCCCATGAAATTGGAGAACATTTCCTTATACAGCCTTCAAGTGATAATAATGGGTAAAATAACCCAGAAAATACAGGGTTTAGCTACACATTACCTTTTAATTTGGGGCAAGGGTACACTAGAGGGCTTTGTTTGCCAGGGACAAGAGGGAAAGAGTTATGGAGAGAAAGAGTCTGGCTATTTTATTTAACTCCGTCTTTGAAGGAACTGCTAGGTTCACTTTAGAAGGCTAGACAACAAACATGACAATCACCTGAAACCTCCAGATTATGGGGTGGGAATGGCACTAAATGGAGGGGCTCTGTTAATCATCCAAACGTTTGAGACAACAGCTTCTTTTCTGGGCCCCCTTAGCTCTGCTACTATCTAGCTCAAAACCTTATTATCTTTAAATTCAGCAAAATTTTCACCAGCTTTAGGAGCTGTTTTGCTCTATCAGAAGCAAAATCTCTATTTAATCTCTATTTGCTAACCATATCAACCCTAATCTCCTCTATTTTCTACCAAACCAGTCACTTTCTTCCCTAATGCGGTTCTCAGCATCCTCAGTTCCAGTTAAGCCAGTGGTTTGAGTAAGGCACAGATTTTTCCATATTGCACCCCATCCTAAGAGACAGATCTTCCCATTAGCATAAATGCAAATGGGCTTGTAGGAAGCCAGCAGCAACAGAAAGATCTGCTGAAAACTGCAGTGGTCTCAGAAACCCCAAGACCTGGGGTAACAGTCACAGTACTTCAGAAGACTAGCTCTTGATGCATAGGATCTTTGCAGTTATTTTTAATCTGACAGGTAACTTCTGAAATGCCACACAGACACAGACAGATTCCCGGAAATCTGTGGTCATAGGCTATGCAGTCCCCACTATCTCCCAATTCACCATTCACTGTCTTCTACCTCTTTATTTTTAATACTTTTATCTGTGTTATTGGCCATCTGTTTAATATATCCAAGCTTATGCTTGTGTGCAAGTCCTTGCAAGGCACCATAACAGAGCTCTTACTGCAGTTGCTACCTTGGGCAAAATCATTCTTGTTAAAAACTCCAGTGTCTTCAGAAGAATTATATAGATTTTTTTAATTTTATTTTTTTTAGCTGACAGATCTATTGCAGTTCCTTCACAAATTAAAAGGTTGAAACTGCCCTACTTTGGGAAGGCACAAATCACATTTTGGATCACTTCAGGATGGTGCTTTCTTCTAGACACTGTTATTTTGTGCTTCAGAATTTTAGACATTGTTTTTGAGGCAGTAAATTTCACGGAGAAATTAACCTTTGAGATTAAACAGTGCTTTGAGGTCTGCACGCAACCGGTTTTATAGTCACTTTTGACCAATCTAAATACAGGTTGCCAGCCTAAGAGGCAGTCCTGCCCTGCCTTACCTCTGGCTTCACGTTCCCATCAGGGACCTGAGCAGCCAAAACCAAGTGCACATTCCTCCCCATCACTCCCATCCGGCTCACTGGTCTGCTCTGGTTCACTACACAACCACCGGGAGAGCATGCAGGAGGCAGCAAGAACATACAACCCAGCGAGCGATCATGTCTTGCAGCAGCGGCAGCTTGAATTTAGGTTGGTTCCAAACAGGCAATTTCAGCCATAGTCTCCAGATTGAAACTTTTAAGTTAGCTAGTTTGTTTTAGTTAGGTGCTTCATTTTCAAAGTTGATTTTGAATACAACCTCATTCACTGCTGCACTGCTGATGAAAGATTACGCTAGTGAAAGAGATGATCCACATAATCTGAGAAGCTATTTCAGTAAACCCCATTTGCAGCGAATGAATATTAACCATGTACTTTTTTTTCCTCTAGAAACTACCATTACCAAATCTCAGTTCTCAACTTTTTTCAAACTTTTCTGTAAGCAGTCTTTTCCCCTAAGCTGTTCTTCAGCAAGTTTGTCTTAAACATGCATCATCAGAAAATTCAGGCTGTGACTAGTTATGGGAGTGCACAAATCATGCAGCTGATGAAAATTCTTGTATTTTATATATGCTCAGAATTCATTTTCTATAGATATACTCGAATAATCAGTAACAAATTTGCTGCTTTAGTGAACAATCCTATCAGCAGCTCATTGTCAAAAAATTGCAGAAAATCAAGCATTAAAGTAGATATGAACACAAGGAACGTGAATACTAATTAAACTGAGAGTAACTTTTTGCACTATTGTCAGAATGCACTAAGAAAATAAAAATATAGGAAGCTGCTCCCAAGCCACAACAAGGTTATTTTGTGCTACCCTAACATACTGCAATCTTAGATGGCTCTGGACTTTTATATACAGTAGGAAGAGGTTTTCCATCCTAGGGGAATTCTAAGATTTAAAAAATTTCCCTAGTATGAATAACCAAAAGGGCAAAGTCTTGTATTTTAATTCACCAGTAAGCCAAAAAGAACATTTTTGTAATGTTTCATTTGAACTGTGGTCTTTTTCATTCAAATATTTCAGTATAATTATCTTCAAAGATCTGCAAGAAAAACTATTTCACAAGTCAATTTTCACATTGAAATTGCCAACAGATGATGTCTCAACAACTTCTAAAAAAAATCCCCTAATGTTTTTAAGATGAGAAATCCATCCAAAGCATTTTCATTTCATGAAGAGAGTTCCCAAGAACATTTTGTCTTCCACCAGTGTGTATTCTCCAATAGAAAAAATACTGATTAGTAAATTCTTGACGAACTCATCTCACTATATCACTTCTGTGACCATTCCCTATGACCACCTCCCCCAACCACAGCAGAAGAACCATGAGCATGCCAGCTGAACACAGAGTCTGCTCTCTTAGCAACACTCCACATATGCAACTATTTCATACGAGTTATTGAAAGCTGTCTTACATTAGAGAGTATCTGAGACTCAAGTAACTTCACTTATAGATGATACAGGATGCTACATCACCAGAAGTTAGAAAGCCTTCTGACAAAGCCATTGCAAAGCCATCTTTAACCTATACCTCTTTTCACAGTTTGGCCAGTTTGGATAGATGCAAGAAACTTCTAAGCAAGACAAACCTAACAGACCTGGGTAGATCACAAGCAAACTCACCCATGACTCATCCAGCTGCTGTGTGGAAACACAGACTATAGAATCACAGAGGTATTGACTAGAAGAGGCTCCTGAAGACCATCTGAACCATCCCCCAATGAAAGCCAAACAATCAGTAACTTTATACCACATCATCCATGGCTTTGTGTGGCTGAGTCTTGAAAACCTTCAAGGCTGGGGATTCCAGAACTCCTCTGAAACATCTATTCCAGCACTATACTATTCTCTAGTGAAAAAAAATGTTGCTAATATCCGATCTGAACCTCCCCAGATGCAAACTGTGGCCCTTGTCCCCAACTTTTTTTAACGAACACCACAACTGAGAAGAGTCCGGCTCCACCATCTTTGTAACTCCCCTTTGCTATCTCTTCACTGGACTAAAACAAGCCCAGTTTCCTCAACCTCTCTTCATGCCTAGGCCCCTAACCATTTTAGCACACATTTTGGCAGCCCTCCACTGGATGCTCTCCCATTTCTCTACATTTCTTCTTGAACTAGAGCAGCCAACACTAGGCAAAATATTCCAGGTATTGCCTCACCACCATTAACTATACTGGATCCTTCAATCTGCTGCCCCCCTGCTCGTAACATAGCCCAGTATGCAGTTTGCCTTATTTGTAAAATGTGTTTTTGGCTCATATTCAACCCAGCAGCCACCATAATCCCTAGTACCTTTCAGAAGATCTAAAACTCAGTGTCCAGTCCTAATAGTCATTTGCAGCCCATACTGCAGCACGAGGTTATTCTGCCCCAAGTACCAACCTTCACACACCTGACTGAATTTCATAAGGTTCAGTCCGTAAGTTTTTCAAGATTTCTCTGGACTGAAATTTGTTTTTCAGTGTGCCAATCATTTCCTCTAATTTGGCATCATGGACAAATTTGCTGATGGTTCAGCATTCTGACCACTCATGATGAAAATACTGAACAGTATCAACACCACTATCAACCCTGGGGTATGCAGTTACTTACTGGCCACCAGTAATGTCATTGACTGCCATTCTTCAACTGGTGGTCTAGCCAATTTTCAACGCATCTAACAGGTTTTTCATCCAGCCCATACTTCCTCACCTTACAAACAGAATGTCATGGTATCAAAAACTTTAATAAAGACAAGATACATTACATTCACCACTCTCCCCTCACCATGGTAATCAATCATGTCACAACAAAAAGTAACCAGTTTGGTCAACAGCATAATTTGCCATTAGTGAATCCAGAACAGCAGTGCAGGTATATTTAAGTTAGCTCAGGCTTTGGAAACAATCTACCTGCAGCTGCATATATTATACCTTTACTGACCTAGCTTATGTTTGTTACAATGCTGAAATAACGACTGTCATAATAAACCTGCCATCAATACCAAAGATGGCCAGTCACTGCAGCAGTTTCCCAATTCTTTCTAATTAGATAGATTCACTTCCTGGACCATTCAGACTAAGTTGCGGATATCTCTTGGGTTAGTTCACTGTCAAGCCCCAGTTTCAAGACAACAGTGAATAAATGAGGCATTCTCTAAATACAGTCTGTAGTGTGCCATTACTAAGGTGAAACTGTGGTCTTGCTTGAACAAAAATTTATAGCCTTTTATAAGAACATACCTTTTTCTATTACAACTGGTAGCAGATCTGACAGCTGTTATCTCTCTACTTATATTTTATGCTTCCTAATTCTAACATATGATGACACTCACTTCACTTCCCAATATCCAGTTGACATTCTTTTGATCTATCTTTTGGACTGGTGCCTAAGTACATTTGCAAATAGTTTAGTGCTCAATTTAAGGCTGAATATATTCCCAGAATTCCTTTGGCAATCAATTATTTATTACTTACAAGTGTTAAGATCAAAAAGAAAAGAAATAATGTATATTTCACACTGACAGGAGGTCTGTGGGGATTACACAAAACAGAAACTTTAATGCTAAATTTCTGTAAAAGGGGGGAAATGGGGATTCCCTAGTCATTTTTTTTTAATGGAAATGGCCTAGATTAATCAGTTATTCTTCTTGGGGTTGTATCTCATGATTACAAATGATCACTTCAACCGTACCATTATTTGGCTCTACAACAGGGGAAAATTCCATTTTGTTTTTGCTAAGGAATCCAGTCAACTTAGGCTCACCGTCAGCTACTTGGATACATCTTTTATCAGCCTGCCCAGTGTGCCATACATAGTTAATTAGCTTTAGTTAATTAGCCTAACGATTCATTCCTATTGACAGGCCTGGAATTTGTGTCAATTTTTCAGCAAGGTCATACTGCCTGTATGGCTTCTTTGGCACGTTCATAAAACCTGAGCTTTGTAAGAGGTATGGGCATTCAAATAAAGGGGAACTTGCAGGAGAGGAATTTAGAAACATCATTCCTGCTTCACTTAACAGTCTCCTAGAAGCCAGAGAACACTTTCACAAGCAGCTTCAGCTAGGGCAAAATTTGCATTACTCCCATTAGCAGCTCACAAGCAGAGATGGAGATTCACAAGGCCAGATACAAGACCTCTCTTCAACAAGTTGTAGGTCAGAGCTACAGCACTCAAAATGAAACTTTACCTGTAGTCACCACTGGCTCTGAAGCTGTCTTTGTAAGTTGCTTGCTCTTCTCTGGAAACGTTTTGTTCACTTATTTTTGCTAACTTTAAATTCTGTCCCAAATTATGCCCGAAATAAAGACAACTTTTGCAGCATCAAGAAAATATCACTCATCTGGTCACCAACAAAGAAACAATCCTTATCTGTGCTGATTAACTGCTGAGTATGGAGTACCTGGCAGTTTCAGGTACTGCAAAATTATTCAAACAGGACCAAAGAAGCAGCAAGAGAAAAACAACCTGGTACCAACAGAGAGTGCCTCAAATTCAGGAATACAAGCTGATAAAAGACAACCTTCAGAAATACAAAATCTAGTCATAAATATATGTGAACAGGTACACAGACCATAATGTTACTCTACAACCTGCAGTGTAAAGCAGAATTTTCAGCAACCAGCTATGAAACTTTATCACAGATGCCAGAACTTGGTAATGACCTGGGCTGTTTTTTCATGGCATGCAGTGTATCTACCAATGGAGCAAACTCTTTTTTTTCTATTTTTTCCAGGTTACACAGCAAACCTGTCACCATCTCTGATGTCAGTGACATTATAACACCCTTGTAATTTAACCTAGTTATTTGTCAAGTAAACAGAAAAATGACGCTACGGTAAAACTGAGATCGATCTAAAGAAAGTGGCAGCTGTCCAGGTAAAAAAGAATTGGCCATCTGCTCTAAAAAAAAACCTAATAAAACTCAGTGACAGATCACTTCAGTTAGCAAGAGAAGCTCGGAACAGTGGGGAAGAAATCAGCCACGTGGAACTGAAGGAGTCGCACAACAGAGAGGTTGCAAATAATGCGAAAGGTAGTTCGTCATTTGCTTTGCCATATGTAGATTCAAAATCTACCTTAATTTCTTTAATAAATGTAATTGCTATTAATCCTTGCTGAGATGTACTTTACTTTGAGATGGTCTTCAGTTGGTAAATCCTTTCAGTTTTGAACACCATTAGACAAAGGAGTAGATAAGACATTGAAAAAAAATGAAACCTTTCTATTTTGTCTCTCAGAGCGATTCTTCTTTTTAATGAATTTTTGGATGCTCAATTTGTCATGTTTGGAGTAAAGTTATTTACAAGTCCAGAGGTTAATTACAAAAACAACAGCTGACTTTATTGAAAGAGTTTAATTCAACTATACGAACAGAGGCAAACTGTTTTCAATTTCGAAGATCTGTTTGGAACTCGTTTGTGCTGGAGTGTCACCCACACAGATCTCGCAAGAGAACACTAAGTGACAAGACACCAAAAGGATGAAACTCATATTGAAACAAAATCTCTGCGGCTGAAAAAAAATGCTTCAAGGAGGAAACTTATTTACAGTCCAGTTTCTAATTCAGCTATTGCCTAAATAAAGAGAGTTGATGTATAACCTCTTACAAACATCCTGACACAATCTAAATTTCTTGTCACCACCTTCGCTTTCTTCACGCTTTTCTCCGTTGTTTAAGCTCTTACCTCAGGCCCTGTTCAAGGATAGGGTGTTAATTCTTTAGACTGTCTCTGTATTATAGACCAGTGGCAATTTAAAGTTAAGCCTTTGCTTCTCAAAAAAAAAAAAAAAAATGTTTATATAAACAGTAGACTCAGTTCTCTACAGCCCCGGGGCATTGCGCCAGTCCTTCCTTCACCAGAACCCAACCCAGTTTCCTTCTGCTGGGCGAAACTAGCAATGATGAGCATATGAATGAGCAAATACCAAAAAAATCATTTTGCTTAGGGTGGCAATTCAACCTTCAATACCTTCCTCTCTTGCACTGACAAACCATCATTTTCTCTCCCTGCAATGAATGTTTTGAATGTTTATGTGCAGTGAAAAACACAGTGCATCAGTGTGGAAGATGATCAATATCTACATTAGGAAAGAGGATTTTTCTCCACAGTGCACACTTCATAAAGAAAGAGATGCATACCCCCCGAGTCTGATCTTCCAGCTGTTAGAAAAGACAGTGCTCCTGCTGCTGAATTGCTACGTACACAGTGCCTGTGGCTCAAGGGGCACCCTCAGGCTCCCCACATGCCAAACAAAGGAAAATGAATTTTCTGCCTGTAGAAACAGGACTGCTGGGGCATAGAGTCCCTGGATACTATGATCTACTTATAGCTATACTGCATTAAGGAGGATTCTGCTCTTTAGACAAAGAAACAGAGTATGATCCTGTACTCCTAGTGCACACTGTCACTCAGGAATGCTGCCGAGAAAGATGGAGGAGTGCAAACAAAACTAAAAATAAAATAGTAAAAATAAAAGGAGGGTGAAATCTTTGCTCAGCTGAAGCCAATGGGAAAAAGCTTCCTACTTACCTATGATAACATTTTTCCCTAAAGTTTAAAGGTGGATGGCAGAGACATATTCTACAGGTTGATTTTAAAAGGGAAAAAAAAAAAAAAAAAAAAAAAAAAAAAAAAGAATGGATGAAGAATACATGGGCAGTTTTGAGAAAACCTTACAATGTTGAACTTGGTAAGATGCCAGCGATGCTGACTGCTGAAGTTCAGAGAGCAGAGGTACAGGTTGACAGCTGAAGATCTACCTAATGACTGGTTTGGTGTTAGACTCAAACTCTGCCAAAATCATCTAGCTTTTCATCTGTGGCAAGGAAGAGAAGTAATAGTATTGACAAATGAATGGGGGGAAAAAACGCACAAATGTAGTTCCTTATCAAGCAGAGTGCTGTCAAAGCAAGCATCAATTTTCTAACTTTGTAATACCAGCCACACTGTATTAAGCAAATGAATACAAACTTAAGAAATGAAAAATGGTTAAAGGCAATCTAGCTATCAAAGTGACCAGTGTATTTTGGCATTTCTGTTACATACTAAATATATCAAGCAATTAAATACCCATTTTTTTTATTGCTCAGTTGTATTTAATGTTTTTACCCTCTCTTTCTTGAATCTTCATGACTTGACTTCCATTAAACTGTGAGACTTCATCTTGCATTAGACTGCAATATCAAACCACTGCTGTGTTCATCCATGCAGTAGAATACGTGTTCCCTATTGGGATACCATCAGTGGTAAAGATGAGTTAGGAGTGGGTTTCAGCCAACTGGCATTTATGTGTACTGTATATTTTATGTCTCTGAATTCAAATAACAGTCACTTTTGGAGTTAGTGCAATGGCTTTAATTAAAGGAGAATAGCAACAAAGAACCTATAATTATGAAAAAAAATCATGCGGTGGATGCAATGAGTGGCATCTTTGTCATAAATTGCGAAGAGTCCACTCTACTGTTGGGTTAGGTTCAATCATCAGTCAACTTCAAGGCCAATCATTTATAAATAACAAGTCTTTTGAACTCTTCTAAACATCTAAGGTACTGTAACTACAGTCAAGCACACCGCTCTTGAAGTTCTAGCCTTTATATTGTTTTTTCCCCAAAATTTGAAGCAGAAGCCTCCTTCAGTAAAATTAAACTAGTATTACTGAAGTTGTATTTTGTGATATGTCTCCTCCCAGCCATCCAATTCTTTCTTCTTGGAGAACCACTCGCCTTCTATACTCTTGATAAATCGTGTGCATATACGGATATATATAGAAAAAATGAAAGGCTACTACAGATGTCCACAAGAAACCATCTTCTTTCTGTGCTTTAATAAGCAGTGATGTTGGGAATTGACACTAATAGTACTGCTGCGAGTTAGGCTAAATCTCACTGCCTTGTGGACGTCAGCATACTGTTAGCATCAGTCTAAAACATTACAGTAAAGTCAGATGGCAGCAACAGGGTGCTCTGAATGAGAGGGAGCTGCGTATTTCGGGCTGAAAAAGAGTTAGAAGAGTAAACAAAGCCATTCAGCTGGCTGAAACTCTTTTTAAGCAGGCAAACACAGTTTCTCTGAAGAAAGAACTCCCTCACTAGCGTCTGCTTCTAGCTGTAAGGCCGTGCAGTACCCCCAATAACCTCACTAAAACCAAAGCGCCACTGCAACCCTTTCATATGCGGATTCGGGGAGCGGATCTGCTATTTTTAATCCTACTCCGAACAGGTTCTCCGGCGTTTTCCCCGGCTCGTCCCTCTCGGGCGCCGAGGACGGGCTGAAACCCCGCGTTCCCAGTGGGAAGCGGCGCCCCGCTCCCGACCGGAGCGGCCCCAGACCGAGCACCGCAGAGCCTCGCCAAGGCACCGCGTGCCGTATGAGGCCAGTTCACCCACGGGCGCGTATGTAAAACGTGCCAAGCCCCTTTTAATCAAACCCCAAACTGACAGGCGACTGGGGCAGGAGTTAACTTCTCAGGCGTCGCGGTTTAATCGCAGCCACGCGGATGAATCTCCTTTGAGTCACGTCAACCCCAGACGCTCGTTTTCTTAACGTGGTGGCCTGGTTTCCTCCTGCTTCGTCTGCGCCCCTGGGAAGCCAGCTTTCTCCCGAGGGACTCGTGCCAGCGGCCCCCGCGACAGGCACCCGGCCCCTTGCAGCGCACCCCGAACACCAGGCCCCCGCGCTGCGCAGAGGGACCCGGCACCCGCAGGGGCTGAAAGGGGGCCCGCGCAGCCCGCCACGCTCCGGCAGCGCCAAAGAACCGGTCTGTAAGCAGACCGGCACCCTGGAAAAAGCCTCTGCCCCCGCCAGCAGCGGCCGCCCCCGAGGGAGCCCCCAAGCAGCAGCAGCTCGGCACGGCGCAGGGCGGGCAGTCGCGACGTGGCCCCGAGACGGGTCTCGAACCCGCGGTCGCGCAGCACGTGGCGAAGGCGTCCCCTCCCCCCGCCGCGCTTCCTCCAGGGCCGAACCACGCACGCGCGGCGCCCCCCCCCCCCCGCGCTGGCTACGTGCCCCATTGCGCAGGCGCCGAGGGGCGGGGCGGGGTGGACTGCGGGGGGGGCCGAGGTAGCGCGCGTGCGCGGCGGCGGCGGCGGCAGCTGCTCCCCCGCCCCCAGGCCGCGCGATGGGTGACGCGTTCCGGAGGGCGGAGTCGGGCACTCAGGTGAGGCGCTGCCCTTCCCCCACCTCAGCGACCCGCGCCCCCCGGCGCGGCCCCGGGTGGGGGGGGGAGGGGGGAAGCGCGGCCTCTCCCCCGCCCCGTCCCTGCCGCCGCCCGAGCGAGCCGCCCCCGGGCCGGGCGCCCCGCGGGACTGCCCTGAGGGGGGAGGAAGGGGTGCGCCGCGCCGCCGCGCCCTTCCCGCCCCCGCGCGCCGCCCCTCCCCCCCCCCCCCGCGGCCGCCTCACGCGCGGGGAGGGGCCCCGTCAGGCGCGGCCGCCCCGAGGCGCCGTCTGAGGGGCCGCTCCGTGGGGGAGGGAGCGGGCGGGTGGCTCTGAGGGCCCTTCCCCCCCCCTCCCCGCAGTGTTTAACCGCTTCGTTTCGGTGACTTTCGAGTGCGTCGCCGGCTTCAAGCGGGCTGAAGCGCCGCGTCGGCTGCTGTCGTGGCCTGGTTCCCCCCCTCCTCCCCGGGCCGGCTCGGGGGCAACGGGCGGTTCGGCGCGGGGAGCTCTCGGGGTGCCGCAGTGCTGCCCGCGGACGCGCTCTCCCTGCTCCTCTGTGGGAGCAGAAGGAGTAAGCAAGAAGAGATGTTGAACATGGAAGGCTTGGTTTGAATAAATAGCAGGAAACTTAAAATTGCCTGTTCTCCTTCGGAGAAAAGGGGGTTTGAGGTTTTGGGGGCTTTTTTTTCCCTTCCCCGCCCTGCCTCGGTGGTTTACCTATTCGTTACTTCTCCTAGTAATCAGGAAGTTAGTCACTTGGAGATCTGTACGTTGCTGCATCAGAATATGCCACAAAGTGCATGTAGAAGCATAGAAAAATGCTTGATAAACCAGTACTTATTTCTTGTTAAAGTTCCACCTTCTTAAGCCTTTTTGATGCATAAAGTAATAATAATAATAGCTGTCCAGTATCGGCAACCACACGCGCAACTTCAGGGCATGAATCCGGCTGCGCCTTCAAGCGGGTCGGTGTGTTTGTGCGCACCAACCGGGAGCGCACGAGGTAACGCCCGCCAGAGAGGGGACAGGCTACCAAGCCTGAGCGATGGAAGAGCTGATAAAGGATGGCAAGAGAAAGAATAAGTAACGTATTAAAATACAGTGCAGAACATTGTGAAAGCCATGGAAACAGAAGATATATTTAAAATGTTATTTCCTCAAGTGGCCTCACGTAAAATCTGTATTTAGTGAGGGCTGTACTGAGACTGTAGTCATCTCAGCAATTATTCTTTGGCACAATTAATGCAACAAATTAGAACTTCTTAAAAAAATACCTTTGTTATGTCATAGTAAAATAAATGATAAATTACTAGCATGTATCTTTGTGCCCAGAGTTTACAGAAGCTCGGTTAGAGTGGTTATAGTGGTTGAAAATTAAGTTTTGTTTCATACTTGAGATACATTTATATTTGTAAATAGCCCATAGGTTAGCTCACAGCCTCTCACATAGCTGGAGTATTTAATTTGAATTTCTTTAACATTTTAATGAAGTAATATCTCGTTTCTGACAAGACCTATATGCATGCCTACACTACTGCATTATGCATATACTATATGCATAGGTCTATTGAAACCAATATAGTATAAGTGTAATACATTAGTCAGTGGGACTGCCCTTATGCATAATTCTTTATTAAAAAGATGGAATTGATAAGTTATAAAAGACATTGTCAAAATATTTTTGAATGTTGTCAGCCTTGTCAGTAATGAAGTTTAATCCAATCATTGCCAAATTTAGGCTGTATATCTTACTTTCTACATGTGACTGTCCACATATGTGCAGAAGTTTCTTGGTAATGCAATTTGACTTTTCAAGAACACATAGGAAGAGTGGAGACCTACCACTAAGAAGCTTGCTAAAAGGCAATATCTTATTTAGAAAAAGATAGCATTATGAAGGAAGAAAGGAGCACTTGCAGTTAAATTACATATTCTGAAGTCTCTAGTATGAGAATTGAAACTATATTTTTTTTCAAGTTCTTCCCATTCAAAGGCTTCCTTCAGTAGTGTTGTGTTTGTGTCCTGCAAGCTATCCACACCAAAGCGTACGGCATCTGGTTTCCACCATGGAGATCACCCCTTTAGTTGCCATAGATTCCTTTCCATTCCCCTCCCTCCCCCCCCGCGTTTATGGACAAACACGTAAAAAGGTAAAATGGAAACGCTTTCCCGGGAACACAGCCAAGATACTGGATAGCCTTTGCTTATTTGAAAAATGCATATTGTCACTAACTTTAATGTCTACTGGGCTGAAGAATTCCTGACTTACATCCCATCTGGATACAGCTTTGCTTCAGTCTCCTTTGTGGTAGTGTGGGGAAAGTTTTGTTGCGTTTGAAGCAAAATTCTGAGTTGTTTCTGCCAGGAAACCCTGTTGTTCACAGCATGACACTAATGAGGCAAGTGCCTTTGGAGACTCTGTTTCAGAGCTCGGAAGTAAATACAAGTTTGATAAAAACACAGGTGCACTATCATCAGTGAATTACCATAAATTACCTACATGAGCACTACTCAAAGTAAGCATCTGTAGTTATTTAAAATGAATAAATAAATTTGTCAATTCAGTAACCACAGATTCGTATTTAAACTACAACGATCAATCCACTGATCCAAAGGTCTGGCAGTAAACTGGAAGGGTTATGATCTAAGAGGCAAGAACTCCCTTATTTCCATAAAACAAACAGCATACAGAATGTAAAATAAGTTTGGGCATAGGAAGCTGCAAGGCTTCGGTGTCCGGCCTGCACAAGAGTGCCCAGATCATGTCTTGGTGCCTGGTGTTTCCGGCTGCCTCACAGGGCTAGTGGCCCCCCGGGCCCAGTGGTACCTCTAACCAAGCCACCCTGATCTCCGAGCAGTGCTTCCTACCGCTAAGAAATGAAGGGCATCAGAAACGAGCAGCCTGTGGCGGTTTTCCTCTTCCTCTCAACTTCACAGCCTGAGGAGCGGGTGAGAGATTTCCGGCCCTTCTGCCCACGAGCGCAGACCGCAGGGGGAGGCTCTCCTCTGTGGTGGCCCTGCATTTTTCATGGTGGTGCACCCTGTGCACAGGTGCTACCTTTGGCAGACCCCTTGGTTGGAGCAAGCTGCTAGCATATGTGCCCCCAAACAGTATCTGTACTGTATATTCTTGTCTACATATATACGTCTAGTTTTCTTTGCTTTGTCCAGGTCATAGAAGTCTATTTTTTCCCAGAATAAGAGTTTGCTATGTATTTTATATATTGCATAAATGCATGAAGCATAGTAGGAGGCTCCACAGATCCAGAGCAAAGTCAACTCAAGTGTTTTGATGATCCGTCAGTGGACATGTCAGAAAACTCTTTTGAATGTCTGAATAGGCAAAGGCAAACACATTGACGTTTTGTTAATGGAAGGAAATGTTAAAATGTCAATGAAAATGTCACACTTACATTCACATCATGACCACTTGAAGTAAATTCAGGATCATTTAATGGAGTTTTATTCTACTATTAAAGGCAAACACACAACTGTTCAAACAACTTTTAAGAATTCAGAGCAAATGTCGCTCATGGCAGGCTGGAAAGCAAGATAAGGCAGTGTACGTTTAGAGTTTTGTGCTCGCTGCTCATTTGATGACAGACCATAAGGAGGATGGGAGAAAGCTGAACAGAATTTTTTGTTTTGTTTAAGTCTTTAAATGACAGCTTGACGTCTTGTAGATTGGAATATTTGGCATCAGGATACATGTTACGGCAGGGCTTTGAGCATCCCAATAGTGTCCTTTCCTGTGTGTTTTAATGCACCTGTGGAATAACATCTCTAGCACTGGGTAAGGTGTTTATTCTTGGATTATGAATTTATGCCAGAACTACACATAACGCAGGCTATATGAATACCTGACTACTTGTCAGTTTAAAAAATTGTCCAAGAACTTTGAACTAAACTGTTTTAAAATGGACCTGTTTTGTGATGGGTTTTTGAATAACATGGTTTACAAATGCTAACTTGCTTTATGTATATGAACTTGCTTTAAAAAGGTTCTTGGAAGAGCCACTGTATGTTAGCTACTATTAATTTCTGCTGTATTTGAACAAGTAACTATGATATAATAGGATTGGTAGCCTGTGAGAGTCCAGTATGTATGCGTATTTTTACCTGAAAATGAGCTGAGAGATTGACTCAGGAGGCTAATAATGGGTAATACAGTCTGCCACCCCTCAACTAGTAGTGTGTTGTGGCGGTGATGGCTATTACAAATGATCTTCTTTCCCTTTGTTCTGTAAAACAGCAGCACTGCTGCATGTCAGGGATTCCCTTTTGCTAGTGTACCTGTCCAGCTTTCTTTTCTTTTTTTCTTCTTTTTTTTTCTGGCTTTATTTTTCCTAAGATATATCAGCTCCTTATTGCCATAGAATCAATCTGTATGTTAACTGCTTGTAAGGAGAGAAACTTCTGTTCATATATTCCGGACTATGGGTTTGTGTATGTATTTATGAAAGCATTTTAAAATGAAACCAATCTTTTGATAGGGCTATCACAGAAAACCTGCAGTTCTCTGGTTCTGTGTGTAACTTTTTAGTTTGATTCCCAAGCTCCACTGGTTTTAGGTAACAGTATGTCTATTCTTTCTTTTCTTTAAAAGCTGCTTGCACGACTTGAGGGCAGAAGTTCTCTGAAAAATCTTGAACCTTATCTGTTTGCTGAGGAAGGATTTCCCATTCATGGTAAAAATGTATCTTTATCTTATTTATGGGAAAATGTCAGTGTAAATATATGCTTATCTCTGTCATATTGCTTTGAGAATACAAATAGGTCTTTTTTGCCCTGAATTCAGAATTTTAAGTGTTGATGTAATTCACTTATAATTTAGGCAAACTAGATAAAAAGGAACAATACAGAATCAACACATGAACACATAAATAGATTTAAAATATCTAATTCACAGATATCAAAACAGTTGTAGATGATGAAATATCAGCACGTTGGTATGTTTCTGGTAGTGTTTCACAGAAATTCATTCTGATTCTGTCATGTAACCTTTTTATCAGTGGTCTAAAAACCTCAAAAAATCGTCACTGTAAAAATTTGCAGAGAATTTGAAGCTCAATACATATCAAAGAGCTCAGTGGTATGGAATGGTCTGGATCAGTTAGTAGAATGGGCAAGAGCAAATAGTATATTTTAATAAAGCCAAGTCATCAAACCTTACATTTTGGCCCCACAAATACAGATTATACTTAGATGATGAAACTTCAGAAATGATTATGTATTGAACATAGATACTAATCAGCTGAATGAGTTCATAGAGGATGTTATGATCAAAATGTCTTATTTCTTAAGTGAATAAATAAGAATTTCAAGTGAAAGTAGAGGAATTGGGCTACCTCTATTTGACACTGGTGCAGTAATTTTACAGTAGGCTCTCTATTGCTGGAAGATTGGATGTTTTAATGAAATAAATTACTAAGCTTAAACATAAATTAACTCACTTAGTAATTTCTTGATGTTCAAGAAGTTAGACTGTTTTTTTCAGATTATTTGAAATTCAGCAGATTTCACAATAGAAGAGATTACTGTGCATGCATACACAAATCTAGAAATATATAGTAAAAAAGATGCATGAATGGCAAACTTAGAGGATCATTTGTGAGATACCACAGTTGCTGAATATATATATATGAGTGGATTTTACATGAGAAGTATGTGGCTGCAGTGGTTATCAACATACTTCTCTGCAATTTGAATTCCCACAAATTATAGAAGGACCAGAAGAAATAGCAGAAAAGCCAATAAAAAGAATCAAGATAATTGGGTGAGAGATGATGCTTAGTCTAAAAATGTAGTTATTGAGAGACCATTCATGTATATTTTGCAGCACTTGGGAATACATTAGAGCTTTAGCGATGTACAATTCCTGCCCCCAGACATTTTAAATATGATGTAACAAAGATAAAGAGCAGAGAAATATTGGTAAGACAATGTGAACAGAGCAGAGAAGGTTATTTAAGTACTCTCAATTCAGAACTGTTTTGTTACCCCACAAAAATTAAGAACCAGCGGTGAAATTGAGATGTGCTTTAAAAAAAGTTCCAGAAGTCTCAACAATTCTTTTTTTTAAGATGAGATATTTTTCTCTTGAAAAAATAAAATAATAGAAAATATTGATCTTCTGGGCTGTTTTTTTGAGCTTTGCACACAAGAAACAAACAGTTGAGACTGACCTGGGCATATTTTCCTAGGACAGACTAAAAGAAGCTTTCATGGTGGTCAAGAATTGCCCTTGCTGTCACAGTTAATGGTGTTATATAATTCCATTCATAAAGTTACCAACTTCAGTCTTAAAACTATCTAGGTTTTTTGTTTCTGTCCAGTGACAGAGGTTCCAGAATTGAGGATCCATAACTTCAATTCTGAGATAGCTGGAAATCATGTAAATTCACTGCTAGTTCCTTACTGTGCCAACATTATTATTTGATTTTTAAACAGTTTTGCTTTTAACAAATGGCATCAGTCAGTATCTGTATTGGTCGTGCTTTTTGGTTGACACTAATGGAGCTGCATAAGATGCCAGCACTGATTTTTAACTTTATATGTATAAATGGTCTTCACCTTTTTCTTAAATTTTTGTGTTGTCTTTTGATACCACAAAGTAGTTCTTGACTATAGACACTGCATCTATTTATGCGAGTCCACCTGTTGTTTTGATATTTTTTTTATTATTCAGTCATATATCTCTGTTGCAGACCTGCCTTTCCATTTGCCATAAACTTGGTTTTTAGTAAGTCACTCTGGAATGTTACAATGCATTGTCCATGAAGTCCATAATAAACAGCTCTCAATGTAAAATAGTATATGATTAAAACAGTGCAAAAATTTAAGTTATTCTTCTTCCTGATGGCATTTCAAACAAAGCAACACACACATATATATATATGTATAAGTTTCAATAAACTATGCAGAGGTTAAATCAGGTTAAATCATAATATGTATGTCAGCGTACTATAAAACAGGAGCAATTAATATAGGCACTGCTGTGATACTCCAGTCATTGCATCTAATTACGATGGAATTGTATGTTTAAGAACACATAAGCACATTAATTACACACCGTTTGAGCTCTTCTGGAACAGAGCAAAAGTGGCATGAGCTTTTAATAATCTTCCACTGTTAGCAGTCATATTTCTCCTTATGCCACTGGTATGAAGGTGTGGGTGTCGGTATTAAGCTCTGATGTTCAGCTGTAGTATGACACCCGAAATTGATTCGGAATAAACATTTTGCCCTTTTACTCCACTTATAAATGGTAGAAATATTATTGACAGCTTCTGCCCAGTATTGTAAATTAGTAGTCCAGTAACTTCAAGGTATCTGATGGTGTGACACCCGTAAAGCTATTGCCAAGTATTCTGTTTATAGCTGCAATGTCAGAAAGTAATTTTACTAGCATTTGCTAGTGCAGTGATTACCAACAAAACTTAGACTCTACTAGTTCAAAGATGAAACTGAATTTACGACCAGGACTGAGCACAATGTTTCGGTTGAAAATAAATTTATTAATATTGAAGTTTATCCTGTTGTTCTCTTCAGTCTGCTCACAGCGGGAGAGCTCAGTTTTGTGTGTAGGTGAAGCTGCTATGAGCCAAATAATGTGTTGCCATAGACAAATTCACTCCTTAAAATGTGCTTCTTGAACTTGTCAGTGTTGAATTTCATCTGAAATTGTTCTGCACTTCCATCTTGTTCTTGGCGAGTCGTTACGGTCTCAAGTCTGTATTAACTTAGTTTGTCTTCGACACATTTTGGCAAGCTAATGGAACATTCGCCTATTGGTATTATTCCTGTCAGGCAACACCAATTCATAGTGGAAAAATCCCCTTTAACCTTCTTCCATGTTAAAGTGACTGTTCCTATCCTGACTCCCAGACTGTTTCCATCCTTTGACACTATCTCTTTACTTATCCTCCTTTTAAACTATTTTGGCATTTACAGATGAAAATATATTAGTAGGATGATGCTAGTACTGATCACTTAGTTTCTTCCGTGGCCTCTTGTCAGAGCGTCAGAGGCTTTTTGACGACATTGTTAGCCACACTTCTTCCTCTGCTGTGTCATAATTTGTCTGCTCTGATCCAGAAGGATGAATTTCCCCTCTTTATCTTGCTGTAACAGCCCAGTTCCTAATTAAATTAAACCTTACATTTATAGATGATGCTATAAATGGCTTCTGTTTTGCACCAATTCTTCCTGTGGGCAGCTTCTTTGATAATCATGAAGACACAGAAATCCCCTGCTCTCTTGAGGTTTTCTTACTGTCCAAACTGTTACTCTCTTCAAAGTATCAGCATAACTTAAGAGTTTTAGTCATACTACAACCCAGATATGTATCTTGATCAACATTATTGAACAAACTTTGAAAGGTGTTTAGCTGTCTTACTGTTAAAATTTATAAACTACCATCACAAAAAAATCTTTAAGAATGATTTTTTCATTTGCTTATCATTTTTATTTAATTTATGCCAATTCTGCAATAAAAGCTCCTCCAGTGTTCGGTGAGTTATAGCTCCATTATGTAAAGTTTTATAGGAGGTAACACACAGACTTCCTGATAAAACATCTTTTACGTTAATGAGGTCAAGTGTGCACTTCACAGAATAAGTTTTTTTTAAATCACTACTGAACACTGACTCAAATCTGCCCAATGCTGCTTGTGAATGGGCATGTAGAGTTGCTCAGTTATTTTTTAACAAGTCGTAATCTGCTATAAAGGTTGTTGTAGCAATCCATGTTGTGTATTTGCCAAACCAAGTCATTGATCTGGATGGGACGATGCCAAACGGAGTGGAAAAGTCATGCACAGAAGCCATTGGCAGACAGAACATATACTTTGTTCTTTCTTTAGAAGGGCCCTACACAATTGTTCTAAAATATTTCGATAGACTTTGCAGTAGGAGGGAGGAACTGACCTACCCAGCATATTTCAAAGGACTTCTTGAAGCTGGTGTCATATTGTAACAGGGCTCTGCTGTATCACCAGCACTGTATATGTGACACAGAGCAGCAGCTGGCTGCAAGTGGCAGAGTTGGATATTGCCACCTTTGAACACGAGGGAAAGATGAAGACTTATATAATATGAAGTGTAGTCATCTTTAGTCTCAAAAGTGAGGGAGACCAATTCAGCTCAGATAAGTAAGGGTTTGGGAGACAATGAAGGGGTTTTTTAAATAAATTTTGAAGTATCAAATGTTCAGGAAAATAGGACTGCAGTTCTGGAGAACAGATAAACTTCATAACCGAGAGGCAAGAGGTCTGTGCACCACTCAAACAGACAGAATTGTTGAATCAGGTGTAAATTGCTTTTGATGCTTGCAACATGTGAAGAAAGATCATAGTCTTTTCCCTATTACCCCTCATCTCAAGCTGCTTCTTGACATTATGTGCACCTACGAACAAACAACATCCTCTGGAAGCTGGGTAATGACTTGAAAAACCCTGTTAACTCAGGCAGGCAGAAACTTGTTTTAGTAAAGTTGCAATTAATTCTCTGTTCTTGCATCCCTCCTGTGGAAAGCTGTTGTGTCATTTACACTTGCCAAGGCCATAGGAATCTACCAGCTTCTTGCAATTACAGTTGTGTGATTCTTCTTCAGCTAGAGAGAATTGAACTGTCCACCTTATTGCATGTGCTTTACCCTTCTGTGTAAAATCTAAAATGTCATAAATAAGTAATCTAGTTTCCTAAACTAGAAATTTGTAAAGAGCAACTAATAAATAATGTTTTTTAAAAAAAGTCTTGCTCTGATACACATAGGAAGCTTTTGGAAAAGAGTCCAGATTATCTTGCTTTCACATCTCATGAAATAAACAGTTCCATAGAAATGGGTTATGCTTTTTTATTAATGTTTTAAATTTATGTGACACATTTTATTGACACATAATGATCAAGCAGTTAGGCTGAATCCATTTATGAAAAGAACCTCTGTTTCAGGCAGTAGAATGGCTACCTGGAATTAAAGGTATCTGTTATTTCCCCCTTGTCAAAAGAAGCAACTGCATATTACGATCACCATAGAATGTAAGTGCTAAATAAATATACTGACATTCTCTTTACTGGTCGCAGACTCCTGCTGGTGTCTTGTGACGTGCACAGATACTAAACAACCACATAGCAGACATGAAATGCTAAAGGCCAGTTCATGCTTCAAAAATAGATATGTTGCCATGATTTGTACCTCCAACATGTCTTTTCTTTTTTCCTTCTGTTTCCTTCTTTATTTCTTACTTTTGTGTCTATAGTGTAAATATATGGTGTCTTAGCAGGTCCTTTGTGTAGCAGCTTCCTCTTCAGCCTTCTACCTGTAATGATAGAGAGGTCATGTAATCCAGTTGCCAACCTTGTATAGATATTGATGTCTTAGCTGAACTTGTATTTCATGATCGCTGCTTTTGGGGAGCCATGTTAGGAGGGACAAGGAAGAAGGAGAATTCCATTTTTGTTCTATTTGAAAAAGCACTATGAAGCTGCAGGGCTTCCAAAGCTAAATGCAGGAAAGTAGTCCTCTGTTAGTGATTATAATGAAGTTGCCATAATCTAGTTTAACTGGAACTAATAGATGAACATTGTGAGGTCTCTAAGTAGTTCTGAAGCCTAATTTTCAAAAGTAATGAGTGCTTGCACTTCCCAGTGAAATAAATGGGTTGTATGTATGCAACACCTTTGAAAATTGGTTCAGTGAGCACTGATAATCCTCTGTGCGCTAAAGATGCTCTTACCTGACAGTTTGCTTCTTTGTTTCTGAACAGGAGATGTCATTGAATTCCACGGTCCAGAAGGAACAGGAAAAACAGAAATGCTTTATCACCTCATAGCCCGCTGCATCCTTCCAAAATCAGGAGGAGGACTGGAAGTAGAAGTCATGTTCATTGATACAGACTATCACTTTGATATGCTTCGTCTGGTTACCATTCTTGAACATAGATTGGTGCAGAGCACAGAAGAAACGATAAAACAATGCCTGGGAAAGCTTTTTCTTGTTAACTGTAGTAGTAGCACTCAGCTACTCCTCACTCTTTATTCTTTAGAAAACATGTTTTGCACTCACCCCTCTCTCTGCCTTTTGGTTGTAGACAGCATATCAGCTTTTTACTGGATAGACAGAAGCAATGGAGGGGAGAGTTTTAACTTGCAGGAGATTAATCTGAAGAAATGTGCTGAACTTCTTGAAAAGCTTGTAAGAGAATATCACTTAGCCCTGTTCGCAACAACACAAACAATCATGCAGAAATCTACAAACTCTGCAGAAAGCTCTTTTTCTTTAAAACTTCAGCAAGAAACTGATACAGACTATAGGCCTTACCTTTGTAAATCATGGCAACAAATGGTAACCCACAGGATATTTTTTTCTAAGCAATATAACTCTGGCAACAGCAAAACTTTTTCATTCACATCTTGTCATATCAAAAAAAAGCAGATAGTAAAACGGTCATTTAGTATTGCAGAATGTGGAGTTCAGTTTTAACTTCTTTGCTTTTAAAACGGTGGCAAATTTCAGAGCTTTATGTAGTTCTAGTGCTTTTTAGACTGGTTTATTGTCTCTGGCTGAGTAATAATTTTTGTCATCATTTACAATTTAGTGAAAGGCAGAAAGCTTAAAATGTTTGAATTACTGTAGAAGTTCAGTCTAAACCAATGAGGAATGTTGAAATTATTTGTTTGTGGTTAATGCATAAAGAGATTAAATCAAGAAAATTAAAAACAAAGTCATTTTAAACTCCTAATATCCCTTAGTAACGTGACCCAAGTGGTATGCAGCCAAATGCACTAACTTTATTTCTAAGTCTTAATGCTATTCACTTCTCCTCTTCCAAGCTTCAGAAACTGGAACCTAGTTGTCCGTGTGGGAGACTGCAAAAAGGCAAGAGTTCGCTCTTTATAAATATTGGTCTTGGTTCTTTCCCAGTAGCCTAAAGCGTATGAAATGCATGCACTGCTTTGCCTAGAGAAGAGGAGTAATTTTCACAGCCCAATAAATAGTAAATAGTAGTAGTCCTCACCATGCTTCTTGAAGTTTACACTCCCCCTGTTTACACTATCATGTGCTGGCAGAAGCAATGGATTGCAGGTGTTTTCATCCTTACAAACATCTGGCTTTGAAGAAGCTAAAGCCATTGCAAACATGGAAGCCCAATTTCCATAACTGAAGAAAAGACCCAGCCCTGTATACCGATGAGTTTGTTCTGCATGCAGCAGTTTAGCCTTGATCTTTAAAAGTGAAGAAGGTGGGGGGGTTGGGGTTTGGGGGTTTTGGGGTTTTTTTTTTAGGTTATATGCACAGACATAAATTTCTTCCCTGCTCGCCCGCATTATTCCCTCCCACTTCTTTCCCTTCCCCCATGCTTCCTACAAAATCCAGGAATGCCTTGCCTCTGGTCTTTACCAATATGTATTTGCCACATGCAGAACATTTGTGTGCAGGATTTGGCACGCAACGTGTTGCAACTCTGGCAAAGGAGATTCAGAACTTATGGGAAATGCCCTACAGTTCTGGCAAGGGGGACCATATTATTTATTAACCTAGAGTGCCCTTTGAAAGCTTCAAAGTACTTTACAAGAAAGAAAATTGCACATAGTACATTATATAATACAAAAACTTACATTAGCTTACAAATTTAAATTACTCAAACAAGGGGAAAATATTTCTCACAGCAATATTTGTTCAGTCATGTTGCACAACATGCTTTATAGTTTAGATTGAACAGATTATTAATAAGAATGCGTATTTAAGAAGTATCTACCATAGTATCTTTTTGAGGGAGATGCCTTAGAAAAGTCTGTTGTGAGAATCTTGCCATTTAATTTCCAGACTTCTGAAGCCAGCCTTTTTAAGTTGAATGTATATCTAGATTCCCATATACATATATAGGTGTGCATACTCAGACTCCTGTATATAGGAGTGTATAGCCGTACTGTTGTTTATAGAATTAGGCATCTAGGCTGTTCAAAGTTGCTGAGCAGCTATGTGTCCCTCTAGCCCAATATGCTGCCTCTAACAGCAGCCAGTACGAAAGGCTTTGGGAAGAGTATGAGAAAAATCTGTTTTCATTGGCATGTCCTCCAGCTTCCCACAGCTCGAGGTTTAGGGAGCTCTTGACCAGGGTTGCCTTCAGACCACAGTGTTTAATGGCCACTGATCAAGCCTATCCTCCATGAATTTATTTAAACCATTTTTAACCTGTTTATCCTCCATGGTTCCACAGTGTCTTTTTGCAATGAATTTAATTTAATTATTCTTTCTATGGAAGAACTTCTGCCTTTCTTTTCTCATTTTCTACTTGCCGTCCGATCGTTTCTTCCTGCCTTCCAGTTAGTTCTTCTTGTGTGAGATGTAATGAGTAAACTTTCCTTTTCCCACGTCTCTGCAGAGATGATGATTTTGCGCACTTGTCGTTTCACTTGTGCTTTCTTTCCCATCACCACCATTATTTATTTCAGAACTCTTGTGAGTACACAAATACAGGAAAAATGTGTAACTTACCCATTCAGCCTAGACTGGACCAGAACTAGATGGTTTGAGATGTATGGACATTTAACCTGGGAATTATTGTACAGGTCGTAGATGCATTTTTGTACAAAGTAGGAGGATTTAAATACAGCTATAAAACTTTTAAAGACACAAATTGTAGAAAGACTATAATTTCTACTTTTAGAAAGTCAGCAGTCTCAATTTGCTTCAGGGAGTAGAGTTCTAGTGAAGAAAAAGTGCTTCATAAAATCATATTTGCTAAAAGATGTTTTTGAGAGAAAAAAATGAAAATTATGCTGGAAAAAAGCTTTTATATTTTTCACGATGTATTTTATATTTTTCATTGTACTATAAAATAAAAGCCTAAATTGAAGTGAAACTAGAGTTCTAATTGATTTAAAAAGTTTATCTCAGAAAACTTTGAAATCTATATTTTTTTTTTACTTTGAATACAGATTTTTTTTAATTCTCTAGTAATTTTGCTATTCATGCTCTGCACATTTCTGTTCGATACCTAACCGGTCCAGCTTTCAAAGCTACTGAGCAGCTGCATTTCCGTGTGAGTTTGTAGCAGGCATAGACTGTACAATTTGGGAGTGCACTGATCTCCTCTGCCAAAATTACGCCATTCAGAAAAATGAACCATTAGGATGCAATACTGAAAAAGATGCAATGATAAAGAACCTGGAAAGCAACAATTTGCCTTGTACCTTCATTAACTGTGGGTAAAAAAAAATGTGGGTTTTTTTTTTTTTTTACCATTTTTTAATGGTGAGTGAAAGGTAAGTGCCACTGCGTATTGCTAAGGGTGAGCAAGGACTGTGCAAAGATCTCCCTAAACTTGAATAGATCCAAGAATTTCTTAGAAATTAAAATCTTTTCATGTCAGTATCATTGTTTTCAGCTTGGGGGTGTATTATTAAAGATTTTGCATGCACAGGAACTTGTTACATTCCTTAGATCTTTTTTTTTGTTGTTGTTTGTTTTGGGTTTTTTTGTGCTTTGTATGCAACATTGAATTAAAGCAGCAAATTTGGAATATAGAGGAGCTGGTTCACCCTTCTTTTTCCCCCATTTTTGTTAGAGAATGATTTTTAGCAAAAACAAATTAAGCCATTTTGTGGGCTTTATTTTTAAACAAACCAATATGCTTACAGATGCCTGCAAAGAAAATATGATTTTTACATTCAGAAAAAAGATTTTTGTATTCTGGACTTTTTTTCATAGAGCAAATAAAAAAAAAGTTTGCTTAGTTTAAGTTTCTACTTGCACATAAAATTCAAGTGTCCTTTTTCTTATATAGTTAATGCCAACCATTTAATTCTCCACAGAGTCTGGAAATGGCAGAAGATAAAGGTTCTCCTGTGGAAACATATGCACGGCTGTACTTTTACTGGAGACTAACGGGCAGAGGCAGAAAGCAATACTGTTTTGATGGCTGCTAGGCACAAGTCTTGGACCGTATCACAGAGGGGAACAACATGACATTTTAGGTTTTTTCTATGGCTGCTCTAATCATTGTCTTTATGCCAAACTTAATGTTCACCTCAGGAGAAAGCCATGCCATGTCACCAAACTTGAGCTCATTTGGGAAGGTCCAGTGAATCCTCACTTGCTTAAAAGCTTCAGACAGTTTTAATGTTTTCAATGACCATAGAACAGCATAGCTGCTACATGTTTTGGAAAGAGGGGAAAACACTGGAAGAGACTGCAAGCCTCTGGCAGTGGAAAAATCCTGCCAGCTGAGAAAGGAGCATCAGTACAATGCATCTGCATGTTCTTCTGGATGGAAAACTCTGGCGCCCTAAAGCAGACCCTGAAATTAAAGGTCTAGCCTAAAACGAGACAGTACAACGGCACTGAGCTATGAATAAAGTATATCAAGACAAAAGGATTCTTATATTGAACTGTTAACTAACATGTCTGGCATGTTAATGCTTTAAAATATAAAGGAGTTGACCATAGTTGACCTGCAGGTTCTTCCCACTGAGGGATGAAACAAGTGATGGAGTCAACTATGTAGATGTTATATGGCTTATTATAAAGATGGCATAATATCCTGCTCATCTAGACTCCGGAGGAATTAAATGCAAAACCTTCTTTTCGTTCTTCTTTTTCTCCTTGCAGCTCCAAGTGTCTTCCTGGCAGTCAGCACTTAGCACCAGAAGTAGTCTCAGCTTTCTACATCAGAGCCTTGCTTTAGTGGAAGTGGATGGTTTTCTGCTTTGCTGAGCATTTATGTGCACAGACCTTTTATTACCAGTATTACTACTTAATGTTACTGAGATACTCAAATAGAAGAGAACTGAACACCTCAGTGTAACTGGTAAGTAGTTTTGGGGGCTTTGTTCTATTTGCAGTCAGGAATAATTTCACATTAATGTAGATGGTTTTGAAGAACCGTGGCTGTGGCTATCCTTGTGGAAAATTTTGGCAGCCTTCCCTCTCCTTTCATAGAATCATAGAATCCGTAAGGTTGGAAAGGACTTCCAGAGATCATCCAGTCCAACCCCCCTGCTCAGCAGGGTCACTTAGAGCATGCTAGACAGGGTTGCATCCAGGCAGGCCTTGAAGATCTCCAGAGAAGGAGACTCCAAAACCTCTCTGAGCAACCGGGTCCAGTGCTCCGTCACTCTCACATGGAAGAAATTCCCCCTCACGGTCAGGCAGAACTTCCTGTGCGTCAATGTCTGCCCATTGCCTCTTGTCCTATCACACGGGACAACTGAAAAGAGTCTGTCCCCGTCCCCCTGACACCCTCCCTTCAGGTACTTGTACACACTGATAAGATCCCCCCTCAGTCTTCTCCTCCCCAGGCTAAACAGGCCAAGCTCTCGCAGCCGTTCCTCACAGGGCAGGTGCTCCAGCCCTCTGATCATCCTTGTAGCCCTACGCTGGACTCTCTCCAGTAGCTCCATGTCTCTCTCCTTGTTCTGGGGAGCCCAGAACTGGACACAGGACTCGAGACGAGGCCTCCCCAGGGCTGAGTAGAGGGGCAGGATCACCTCCCTCGACTTGCTGGCAACACTCTTCCCAATGCACCCCAGGAGACCATTGGCTTTTCTTGGCCACAAGGGCACATTGCTGGCTCATGGTCAACTTGTCATCCACCAGCACTCCCGGGTTCTTCTCTGCAGAGCTGCTCTCCAGCAGGTCAGCCCCCACTTTGTACTGGTGCCTGAGGTTATTTCTCCCTAGGTGCAGGACTCTGCACTTGCCCTTGTTGAACTTCATGAGGTTCCTCTCTGCCCAACTCTCCAGCCTGTCCAGGTCTCTCTGAATGGCAGCACAGCCCTCAGGTGTGTCAGCCACTCCTCCCAGCTTGGTGTCATCAGCAAACTTGCTGAGGAGGCACTCTGTCCCCTCATCCAGGTCATTGATGAAGAAGTTGAACAGGATGGGACCCAGTCCTGAGCCCTGGGGGATGCCACTAGCCACAGGCCTCCAGCTAGACTCCACGCCACTGATGATGACCCTCTGAGCTCTGTCTTTCAGCCAGTTCTCAATCCACCTCACTGTCCACTTGTCTAACCCTCACTTCCTGAGCTTCTCTAGGAGGATGTTATGGGAGACAGTGTCAAAAGCCTTGCTGAAGTCAAGGTACACAATGTCCACTGCTCTCCCCTCATCTACCCAGCCAGTCATTCCATCACAGAAGGCTATCAGGTTGGTCAAGCAAAGTGCTTTCACACTCTGCTTTGTATCCTACCCCAGGCAACTGCTCTGTGTACCTGTGTGGGCCTCAGTGCTCAGGGATAACAGTGTCCAGATGTCAGCTCCTTGCTGAATGCTGGTTAAGAGCCATACTCTGGATCTTTGCACTCTCATGCTCCAGAAGAGCTGGCACACCCAGTAAGCTTTTTAAGCGAACCCTTTCTGTCAGGCTTGTTTCTCCTGCATTTAAGCTGGGCCTGTACTAAAGACCTCCTAGCCTTGGGGCTCCTCCCCAGGGACCTGGGGAAAGATCAAAGAGGAGAAATCTTGATGTTCAAGTACACAGGAAGGACAAGATTTTTAGGTTTTTGCTACGAAAAAGGCCAAGCAAGGTCACGGGATTCCGGGTAGCACCAGGTAAGCCTCAAGATCTCAGAGGTGGCTTGCTGAAGGCCGAGGGACAGGCTTCAACATTACCTTTACCAGCCATCCACATTATCAAGAGGCGATTTTGGTGCGAGATAAGCATGTGTTCTCACACAGCAGCATACTCCTGAGAGAGATGAGCATGCTCAAGTGGATCCTCTGCACAGATCTCAAGAGCTCTGCTCAGACTCAGTCACAGATCAGTCTCCAGGCAGACACCTCCACTGACTCCCAGCCTTCTCATCTGTAATGCCGACAGCAACACTGTGAAGATCAGGAAACACCATTTGTCTTTACTGCAACTCACTGAGACTATGTGCAGTAGTAGCTGGTGCTGGGCATTGTCACCTGGAGCAGCTTAAGGAGTCTTCTGCATACCCAATGTGAGAACACTGGTCACTGAAAATGCACTAGCAAGTCCAGCTCTCTGGAGTAGCCAGTCTGCCAACTGCAAAGCCTTCCTCGAGCCTCAGCCAACACTTCCTACTACCAGCTCTTGGCCAGCTGACCACGAATCTCTTGTGCTGTGTGTTCAGCCCCTGTGGATACCACGTGCAACAAAGAATCCCTGTCCATAGCAGCACGTAACTTGAGGAAGTCTCCCCTAGTTACGTTACAAATATATGCCGTGTTTGGACTGTGCAATGAATGAGTTTACAAAATCAGCGTATGTTAGGAGAGATGTTGTCAAGAGGGTTGGTAGATTTATGCTGAGTAAAATCTTAGGCAGTTTTAACAGTTCTGAAGCTGCTTTTGATTTGCAAAATTTTATCAGCATGTTTTTCTGTTAAAAAATAATTACAGAAGTAAGTAATTAAGGCCCCACATGGCATAATTCACCAGGCACAAATAAGGTTAGTCCCAGAGAGACCTGCAACTTGCTGTAAAACAGCAGTATCAGCGCCAAAACTTTGACAATCCTCACAGGGACTATAAAACGGGATTTTAGGTACAGAAATCACTCTAGTGTGTCTCCGGCATTGTAAGGCCAGGAATACCTTCTTACCGCTTTGCACGGTGGCAGCTGTGCCATCCAGCTACACAGGAAAAGAACGAAGCCAGGAAGCTGCAGAGGCAGCCGGTGGCTACTGCAAATAGGAAACCCTCATGGGAGAGGATGCACTGGCAGAGCTGCCATCCTGCTCCTCTAAACCCTGTGGAGCTGGTCCAGGGCAAAAGAGCAAATTGCCCATGGGAGCCCCTCACACAGCTCCTTCTCACCGGAGATGGGAGATGAGTGGTGCCAGGTCACCCCATCCTCATGACCGGGAGCCTTCTGCTTATAAGTTTGTCACCTAAATTTCTTTTATCCCTTAATTTAACCCCCTAACTTTGGAGTTCTCATTGAGACTATTCCCACTGCTTGCACTTTAGTTATGATAGGTATTACTGACACTTTTGGGACAAAATATTATTGCCCTACAGTGAAATTATACTGATGTTTTTATTTTTACTCATCAGAAAAAGTGATGGTGTTAATAAAACTCATGAAGCCTCTAAGCAAACGATACAGATGAACCGTGGGGGCAATGAAGCTGCATAAGCCAGCAGAGGCAGGCATTCAGCTTGGTCACGCACCTAAAGGAAGGGGCTTATTGCCTTTAAAATTCATGGAGGCACTCAAAATACTCCATTATAATAGAGGGATGATTAATTGACGAGCCTACTCCCAACACAGCTTGCAGATCAGCACCGCACAGCCTCCCCATTGAGTGGTATGGCCTACACAGCTGCACTGAGCATGGAAGCCTGCAGTCCTCAGCTAGAGATGCACAGCACGAAGGCGCGAGAGGAGGAGGGCTGGCGGAGAGGCTGGTGCTGGCTCCTTGAAGAGCCACCCTTCCTGGCCTGGGAAGAGCAGACCTGTCGCATCCTTAGAGGACGTTACCCAGCATGGTGGCAGTGGCTACTCCAAGCACCATAGCTAGTCCTCCAGGACCACAGCTCTACACACGTGTCTGTTTTGGTGAGATCCTGTGCTTGTGTTTTGCTTTGGAGTTTCTTCTGTTCTGTAAAGAAACTTAAGTGGTTTTGCTACTCTGAATGAAGAGCAGAGGTTATATTTACCGGTTCCAGTGATATTTTACCCAACTGTAAAAGTATCAGCAATGTGAACGCTAAGAATTCAGAACTGTGTAGCAGAGTGCCGAGATTTCAGAGAGACCTTTTCTTTTCTTGTTTGTTTGGGTTTTGTTGCCACAAGAAAATATCTCCCAGAAAGCAAAATTTCCCAATACTTCCTTTTCTGGTAAGTCATATATTGTGTTTGGTTTCCTACCCACATGACATTTGAGATGCATAAGGGACAGAGCTTCTGGACCCATTTTCTAGACTGACTCCATACTCCAGATTGGGTGGTGGTGCAATTACCCAGTACTAGTAGTGTTGTTCTGCTCTTGGATTGATCAAAGGTACCTGGCAATGGCAGAAGTAGGAAGGAGTACTAAGAGGGCTCCAGTGCAGGAGGACCTCTAGATAAATAGCCCAATATTTAAATAAACATGCTGGATATGCAGAAAACAGGATTCTGCAGTGTCTGAAAGCCAAGAACAAAACTTTGAACTCTTCCTTCTGAACTTCCACTTTTACATATCCAGCAGCACTGAATTGGAGCCTGAAGATGGAAATGTGCAGACAGAGAACACCAAGGCTGATTCTCTTTCTCTCTTTTGATCCTAAGATCTGTTTTTTCTGAAGCCAAGGTCTAGCTTATAGTAAAATAATAGTAACAGAAATGAAATGCCTTTTGTTAGGATAAGATATTACAAAACACTAAAGTTTGAGATGTTCTGAGTTCCCAATATTTATATGATTGGTACCTGGCTAATACTCAAAGCTCTGCTCTGAGAATCTCAGTGTCACAAAGTGGAGTAGGCCAGTACTGTAGGTTGGGTCCATGTCCATCTCCAACCACCAGCTCAAGTCGTAAAGTTGCTTATTTGCTGGAAGTCTGCATTCACATTCACAAATATAAGCACCAATACAAGCACTCCAGAGCAACCTATTTATTTAAATGCTAATGATTCAAACATAAGCTGAACAATAAACCTGTCAAGAAAAACAGATCTAAAACAATGTGAAGGGGCACGTACTGACAAAAGAGATGGAAAGATTTCCCATGTGAATATAAATAAAATTGAAGACTAATAATTACTTTTAAAAGCCTTACTAGTTTGGAGATGCTGCCCCTCGAATGATAGATAACTCATTACTTATAACCAGCCTCCGGATATCTTGCTCACAGCAAACTGTTTAAATTATGTAGATCTTGGTCGTTTTTATCAGTTCTCTTTGTCAGATAATAAATACATTGTTTAATTTGGACTTTGCACCAAAGCTATCAACAGAAATGCATTACCAAGTGTGCTGCTTTATTGGCACGACTCAGGGACCTCAGCATAGTGAGAGGGATCCCAGCTACAGAACCTAAGTTAAAGTTACCTCCTGCCAACCCACCACATGCTAAATTCCAGTAAATTGCTTAATTAATGTAACAAATGCAAATGACATTCTAGTCTGCACTATGGGTAGCTGGAAACACCCTCGCGTACATAAGCAAGAACACCTTGTCCTTTGACAGCGTGGCCTAGATTTTATCTATTCCTTTTTGTCAAAGGAGGGATCACTAAGAGCTCATAAGTGCACACCTCTTTTAAATTCTCCCATTTCATTGTACAGAAAGTATTTCTGCTTAACTATTTTGGTACTCTCATTTATATTCTCTATTTCTAGAAAGGTTCATGTTTAATACATGAACAGTTCCAAGGAAGTCAACGGGAAAATTTAGGTTTAAAGTTAAGGGTGTGCATACATCTTTACAAAGTCGGACTGGACTTTCTATCCATCCCCAAAGCTTTTCTCCAGCTGTATCTGTCCAAACACATGCATCCGAACCACATTTCTAGCACACTAGTCCATTATTCCTCTGAGTGGAAAGTTGAAATCCACAATTTAGCTGTATGATCATCCTATTAGCAGAATGTATCTTGCTTCCTTTCTCCTGTTTCTTTCCCAAAACACCGAGGACAAGGCATGAAGAAACCATTACAGTGGCTAGAGAAGAGCTTGCACACTCAGAGATGATTGCTGCTACCTGGAGAGGAAAAGAGTGTGTTGGCTGTCGCTGTTGATTACGCTTTGATTTGGAGGTCTGCAGAGGCATCCACAGGTTCACTGCACAGAGGTGAGTGACCTGTTCTCATCCTGCAACGGCTTGCATTCACTTCCACCTGGTTTTCCATCCAAATCCATGATCTAAACATGAAGAGCTCTGTAACCTTTTGCCAGTCTTCTACACGTCTCATACTCCGGTCACTCATAGCTCTCTCGTGTCTAGCACAGTGATCGTGTTTAGCGCACTCCTCTTTTTGGTGTTAATGTTCCACTCAAAGCACCCAGAAAAATAAAATAAATTGGGCCACGGAAAAAAAGTAGCTGTGTATTTACTCTCTCAGTTTCATTTCCTCCACTGCAAAGGATGGGCTAGTCTAAGACTCCATAAAGATGTCTTGCTCAATAGAAAAGCACAACTGCTGCCTACGTGATGTTAAGTTATAAACTAACAGCATTTTCTGCTCTCACTTAAGCCAAGAGGAGTCTCTTGTGGTTATAGCAAGGGAATGAGAGACAAGCACTGGGCTACTCTTGGCTCAACTAGTTTTTTTGCTTGTGTTGGACATGTGGTAACACTCCCTTCATCAGATCCAAGGTCCTAAAAGTAATTTGTTTTCATTTAAAAACAGAAAAGGCAGTACTACTGTACTACCACACGTCCTGGGGAATGCTGCCCTATGGACAAAGTCTATCCCTGGGTTTCAGGATAGCTGCTTTGGGTCCCATAGCTTCCTCCCAAATCTCAAGCTCCTCAGACAAATATAAACACATTTTTTCCAACCTTTGCAAGCAAGCGCTATTGCTGGTTTGGCAACTACAACACCCAGCACAGTGCCATCGCCCTTACAGGGCCCTATCAGAGCCATGAGGACACAAAGATCTGCTCACATAGACCAGCCTGTGGGATGGTGCCTTAATTTGTCCTGCTCCTGTAATCCATTAATTTCTTTAAAATGGGGTTAGTCAGAAAACTCTTACTCAAGCATTTTGCATCCAGTAAGCCGCACTTCCTGGTAGAGCTCATGTGAACGTGGTCTCTGACTGTGTCCTTACATTTTTATTGGAGAAGCAGTTAGGTAAAGTTGGTTTTCCAGAGCTACCAATACGTTTGTGAGTCCTCACAACCAAGAAATACCTGATTTTTCTACCCGCAGTTCCTCCTGCAAAGCATGTGAATGGTTATTGGGCACAGAGTCTACACCACGGCACCATGTATGCCGCCGTGTAGTAAGGGGACGTTTGCCTCCAAGCAAACAGTCTAGCCCGGGGGCAGGTGGCTGAACAGCAGAGCTTGTTTTAACTTGAAAACACCACTAAACCAGAGGTTTATGTGTGGTCAGGGCTGGAAAATCTCCGGGCCCATGTGCTTGGCCTGCCTCACCCAGCTGTGGGAGGACTTTCAGCTGTGGAGTAAGTCCTCCGCAGAAGTGTCTGCCCACGGATTGATGTGTTTAAGCACTAATTATTGGGCAAACTGTATAAGCAGTGGCAGGAGTGCCCCCCCCCCCCGATATCCAACTGGTGGAATTAAAACATAGCAGTCAAGAAAATTTTTGAAGGACAGCATATCTAGGCAAGGGCTGACATAGGCTGCTCAGTGGTTTTCTCTCTCACAGCCATTTCTAAAAAGGTAGCAAGATCCATAGTCATCACCTGGCATCAAAATTTATAGCGTATTAATTAACAAAAGAGAAAGAAAAAGCCCTTTCTCCTCCAAGTCATAGATTCTAGGCTGCCATTGAATGTCAGGAAATGTTCCCTTCCCAGCAAAGGATGTAGGTTAAAAGGTTATCTAATAACCTATTTTTAATCAACCTTTCTGGTTGGTTTTGTATTTAGAATAACTGCTCTAAATGATTGGTTTTGGTCTGAGAAAGTGTTTGCTTACCTGGCTCCTGAGCTCTAGTCATTAACTTTGATGTTCTCCTCGGAGTATTCCCAGAGCACGTGGAGGGGACCCATTGCAGCCTCACTAACTACACATCTGACCTTAAAAAAAAAATCAAAATCAGATGTTGCTCTTTATCTCTTCCAACTCCTCTCTACCCAACACCCAAAAGTTTTAAAAGCCCTACTTAAGGATGTCTCCATTCCAGTGATGGAATATTCTTTAATATTTTAGAGCTCTGACTTCCACGTCTAAAAGTCCTAATTAATCTCACCAGATAAAACCTGGCACAAAATGGCACAAGTGAGAATAGCTCCATCCTTCCTCACAGCAATCATGTGCCAGCTCGTCTTGGAGCTTGTAATGATTTACTGTAATAGTTTTAGGCCCATAATGGGGCCAATAACTGGCATCTGGAAGCTGTGAGGCTCTTTCCCAATGGATGCTATTCACATATAGTTATTTAATTAATTAACAGCTCCACTAGCATAAGCCAGTAAAGGGTCCATTAAAGTTTTTTTTTTTTAACATCTTCCAAAGTAAGAACATATGCTGCACACTGCTTTTCCCTCGGAGGGTGCTTAACGTTGCAACCTGTTTATCTTATGACTGATTTTCCAATTCCACCTTAAGCAGCTGCTTTGCGCTTGCCTTTCGGATTCAGCGGCGCGCCGACTGCCCGGCGGTCGGCGGGAACAGCCGCGGCGCGGGCTACCCGCACGCGCGCGCCGCAGCGCGAGCTGCCAAGCCCCGGCACCGCGGCCTCCGCGCGGCCCCCGGCCGGTACGTGTGCCGCACTTTCACTTGCCCGTTTCTGTGCTGGCAAAAATAATGATAATAATAAGGTGGAATATTCATTTGGAATAAGCAAAATATCACTGGGAAAAACGAATCCTGCCAGACACTTGAGGGAGTTGGTCAAATTTGTAAAAAGCATTTGAGAGCCCGGTCCCATGTGAAATGTGGAAAAGCTATCAGGGGGCCAGAAAAGGAGCCAAAATGGGTTTGGTCTAGTTTCAGTGCTAAAGGATTTTGCTTTCCAGAGTATGAAGATTCCTATTCCTTAGGTTGAATTAAATGCAAATCAGAGCCTAATGCGACTGCTGATGGGTGCTGGTATGCAGCGGGGAGCAGGATGGTCCACAGACCTCTCTCCTCCTGCAAGGCAGCTGAAGCAGAAGAGGAGTGACTTCCCTCGGCCACTGTCCACACGCAGCTCCTCCATGACCACGCAGCAGGTCTTGTCTAAGGAGCTGCCCCGTAGGGACGTGGTAGACGTGAGACGGGAGAACCTCCGACAAGGCGGTAACGCCGTTCAGTGGTAACTGCCGAGAAGAAGCACTGCTAGCATAGCACGGCGTAGCGCAGGCTCCCCGGCGCTGCTTGATGATATATAGGACACGTCAAAAGTTACATAAGCAAAATCCTTTCCTCTGGCTTCGACGTGTTGTGTCGCTCCCCCTCCTGCTCTGCCTCCCTCCGGCCCTCAGCGCAGCCCTCTGGCTGCAAGGCTTTCCCGGCGTGCCACGAGCCTTCGGGAAACAGCGGCGCCCTGCCGCGGCTGTCGGCCCGAGTCCCTCAGCTGGTGCCTCATCCCCGTGGTCCAACGTGGCAGAAACCCAGGGGAATGGCAGCAAGAACTTGGTTTGCTGCTCTTGTGAGGGAGATGTCAGGTTTGCTTTGCTTAAATGTCAGGTGTGGATGAGTGAGGAGGCATCCTCGACTCACACTCTTGCCAAGGTAGCGAAACGCCTCAGGCCTGGCAAGCCAGAAAGCTTTGGCACCTGGCTCACTTCCAAGTGCAACTGGGCTTCCGAAACTGCTCTTCAGCCCAACTCCCCTAAAGCAACCGGCCCGCCAGGGCTTCTGGAGCCCGGGGAAAAGCGCAATGAGTGGATCTGCCTGCTTACAAAATGCCATGGGAGTCGCTACTGCCTCGCAGGCAAACCAGGGGCTGCGGAAGAGATGGTCCCCACTTTTAGGCAATTGCCTCATGGTTAGCACTCTCCGGGAGTTGGTACACGGGCTGCATTTTGTCGCCCGTGGGAGGACGTTCAAACTCACATCTCCCACTTGCCTGGGCAACACCTTACCTGCGGTGATAAGGCACTCTCCCCAGGTAGAGGGAGAAGGGGAACCATGCTTTCCTTATTGTTTGGCTGAACATGGCTCTATGACCTGTAATTTATACAAAGTCTGTAAGCAGTCCCTGAAGCAGGGGCCAGAACTCAGGCTCCCTCCTCCCCAGTAAGTGCCATAACCAATAGGCCATGCAGGGTCACCTCAGCTAACTTCATATATCAAGTAGCTAGATACCTAGATGTCTCACGCAGGCAGCAGAGAAACAGGCATTTCTCATCCTGAAAGGAAATGAGTATCTCTCTGGAGTTTCTCTTCTTTTCTGCTGGCAGTGAACGGAGCCTGGGGTGACTAACAGTGTCTTTGAAGTCCAGTTGTTCAATATCTAAATTAGGGCAGATGAGTTCCCCCTTTCCTCTCTCCACACCTCTCTTATGTGCTCCTATCCCAATGAACCTTTCACATTGCTGCAGCTCTAACGAGAGGAACTGGGAGCACAGGGTAACCCTGATCCCATGCTGAATGACCAAGAGTTTAGGGGGTTAGGAGGCTCATCATGGAAGGGAACTGCAGGCTCGAACCATCTCTAGAAGTACTCCTGCTACCTTGCTGAGCATGCAGAGGAGATTGCATGACATAAGAACTCCTTTCCCAGCTGTATTTTAACAGACAAGAGTGACCACTCCTTGGTTCTTTGTGATAGGTGCTGTATACACCTATCTTCTGCAAAGAAATGATAAAACATTATTAATTAATGTTATTCAATACACTGTGGGTGGTTTCTGCTTTTGTGGCAAGCAGAGCAGATACAAACCTAGTTTGACTTGCTATTTCGTTTTGATGATTTGTACTGCTCCAGTACTCCAGTGAGTATGCGCTTTAAAAATGAGTCAGGTTTAATGCTACTCATCCTCAAAATATAGAAGTATCTCACAGTAGCCATGACTTCAAGTTTCTTGGTTAGTGTTCATGTGCAGATAACAAATTATCTCAAGATGGAATGAAGGTGAAGCACACATACGGGCAACTTAAAGTAAAACTTTAAGACTCATACATAAAGTCACACTTGAAAAACATACTCAAAAATTCAAACAGGTTAAGATCAAAAAGCGCATTCTGCAATAAATATATTCCTGAGTAGACTTTATTTCATGAGAAAAATCCATATTCTGTCATAAGTCTCAACACAATTTTCTTGATCAGCTATGATCATAGATTTTGACCTCTACAAGGTCATAGACAAGTCCAAAGACCCAGGATGGGACCTTTGTATGCCAAGTTCCTACCTCCACATCTTGCCTTTAAAGCAACCTTCCATTTCTCTTCTATGTTTAAAACACATTGGGCTGAACTTATGAGAATATTAAGAGGTTCTTTGGTTCTCTGTTGTGGAAGAAAATTCAGTCCACATCCTGGGAACTTCCTGGGATGGAAACACGATGTCAAAATTTTCTAGTTCTAGTAGTGTCACAGGAGGATCAGAGAACATCCTTAAAATCACAGAGTAGTACTTTCACTGGACATATGCTGTACAACATAGAAAGGAAACTCAAAGGATTAACAGCCATCAGTGGATATATCTCTAGCTGTACACATATGGCAGTTCTACAGAAAATGGATTAGAGATAAAGGATATGAACCTGCAAGGAAAAAAATACAGTGCAGCCAAGAATGAAATCATAAGAGAAGTATTACACCTGAAATAATACAAAATTTTATACAGATTCTTTGTATTATATGATTGCCTATTTGTATGGTTGCAATATGTAGCGATCCCTCAATAGGGAGATCAATCCCGTGATGTTTTGGGTTTTGTATGCATGGCTCGTGCTCCAAAGCTTACAGTTCAAGAGCTATTTCTTGCAAGCGTATCCACATGATTGCATTGTGGATGTGTAGAAATCCAGTCCCAGGCTTTAGCCCAGAACAGTTATTTAAATAAGAAACATCTTTATTCTTCCAATATTCATTATTAAAACAAAACACATTTATTATGAATTTTAACAAGATCCACGCATTCCCTAGCTAGCTGTGCTTCATTGCCCTCTTATCTCAAAAGTATTTCCTAATGTCAAACCTAAATTTTCTTTGCTGCAAATGAAGTTGGTTCCTTCTTTCCCTGTCCCTCAAGGGCCATGCAGAAAGATTTATCACTATCCTCCTTACAATAAACTTTAACGTATTGCAAGATTTTTATCATGTCTCTCCTTTAGACTCTGCTGTGCCCAGACTAAACAAACAATCCTTTCAACATTTCCTCCTAGGTTGTTCATCCTCTGGCTCTGATATTTCTAATGTCTCTCTCCTGGACTCTCTCCAGTTTGTCTACATTTTTCTTACAGTGCGGTGCCCAAAACTGGACACTGTATTCCAGCTGAGGCCTCACTGGTGCCAAGTAGAGTAGAATAATTATCTCCTATGTCTTAGGTTGCAGTCACACATCCTGTTCTGGCTGCAGCTGAGCTGGGTGAAGAGTTTATTTCTTTTAGCCCACTCCAGCTGCTTATCACCACCCCTCAGCTGCAGGCTCTCCCCCTCCCAGGTCAAGCAGCATAACCGCTGTATAATTGCTCCCTAACGCAATCTGGGTAAACGATCCAAGTCAGAGTCAACAGTTCAAACAACAGGTCTTTTCTAATCGTCATTTTAGCAGAACCAGGTAAGGCTGAGGTATATGCAGGCATGAAGAAGCCAAAAGCTCTGGTGGGAGGCAATGATGAGCTGTGGGGTTGTGGACAGCAGCTTTTGCTGCAAGAGTGACAGCAGCCAGAATAGGACGTATGATCTCAGATTCAGCCACTCTCGAGCCCGAGTCCCTCTCTGCCGCACTGCTGCCCAGCCAGGAGGTCCCCTTTTTGCCTTCCTCCTCCCAAAGTGCGGCAGTTTGCACTTAATTGTCATATTTATAACGTTTTTCCAATTACCGTCATCATTCTGAATTCAGATTTTGTTGTCTCAAGTAAGACCACCCCAACCTGAGGTATTTTGTAAGCCCATTCACTTTTCTCACAGCCAAGCTGATTATAAGAAGGTTGAGCAGAGCAGGGAGGCTGGCAGAAATGTCCTGAGTGTGGCAGCAATATGTTCATATCTGCCTCTACAAGTTTTCGCCCACCTCTGCAGGCACCTTAGAGTGATAATATTTTGTTTCTGCTTACAGCATTGCATGGAACAAGATCATAAGGCTTATTAGTGTCACAGTATAAATTTCCTTTACTTTCCCCCATTTATCCTCTCCTACCGGGATGTCATGCAAGCTTGTCACACTGGTAGGAGTAATACAAATGAACGGTTTGGAAATACTGCACTGACTAGACTGGAGATGAGTATTTCTTTTTTTACCTTATAGCTTCTGCAAAGATACGATGGAGAACTGACTTGGCTGCTGATCAGTCTTGCAAATCCTCCACTCGGCTGCAGAACAGAGTGTTTCCCGCTCCGAGGAAAAAGGATTTTGGAAAACAGCAATCCTGAGATGCTCTTTTCACAAAACAATTAGCACAAGCTGAGGACTTAGAACATTTCTATTCTAACCAGAACCACGAGGTGCAGTGAGACCATTCAGGGAGCCCGAGGGATGACCTCCCACAGCTGATGTTTCATTCCGCAATTTGATGGAGTTAAAGTTGTTCTGTTTTATTATCTTCAGGTCTGAGCATAGCTGCATCCCACCCTTCGCATATCTGTGTGTCCTTTCCCTGTCCATCCTCATTCTCTATTTTTTCCCTTTTTTGCCCACTTTTCCATTCTCTCTCCTTCCTTTGAAATTTTCCTCCACCAGTTTCCTTCTTGTTTTCTCAGGCACCCCTCTGTCACTTTGCCATTCTCCCGTTGGCACCAGCAAGCCCCTATGAACTGCACGCATGCACCGGTCTGCCTGGGCACAGCTGTGATGACTCTGTTCATGCTGCAAATCCTGTCTATTTTCTCAGGCTCTTTGGAAGTGGGAGGTTAGGTAGTGAGAGCTGATGACAGCATGAAGTAATAGGAGTAGAGATGAGGTGAAGTTCTTGTTCTGTCTTGAACACAGACTGCCAATCATGCCATAATAGATGGTGGTTCTAGGCAGGGAACAGCTTTTCAGCCCACCAAAATTGGACCATTAAATGGAATTTCCTCTATGGGCTAATCAGGATTTGAACCCATTTCTCTAGAGATAAAAGGCACAGCTCAATCTCCCGATTTGCAAGGTCACTTGGAATACAAATCAACTTTCATGTATTCATTTGAAATGTTTTTTTTTATGTAAGAGGTTTTTTTTTTTAATCTGCTTGTTAGTGCCTTGTGCCTAAACTAGAGCTGTGAAGTGACTTTTTCTCACTCCAGGCTAAATAAAGTACTGTACTTTTTTATAAATGTCCTAAGCTTTGCCAGAACGCTGGCAATGAAAGAGGCTGGCAGGAGACAGGCACCGTCTCTGTTCTGTATCACGGAAGTGAGCGCGAGGACTCTGGCCAGTGCCTCCCATCCGCGGGAACGCGACCAATTACCGCGCGCATGATGTCATTGGATGGCAAGAACACTTCCCGCTCCGCTCTCCCTGCTCTGCCAGCTCCAACCTTCAGTGTATTTTCCTCAGTCTGGTCCATGTACTGTAATAATTAAGTCAACTGGAAAAAATATTGAAGAAAAGACCGAGGAAAAACAGAGTGTAGGGGCAGCTGGAGCCAGCAAAGAAGGCACACTGAGAGCTATAAAGAAGCTTTGTGCAGCAGCTTCTCTCAACTTCAGGATATTTAGTTCCACAGGAGTTGGAGAAGATGGGTAATAAGCTGGCCTTTATTTTAAGGGATATCCCTTGTCGTCTCAGCTGCATAAAGATCAGCCTTTGGGGAATGTGGAAACAGTGCTAACAGTATCTCTCTTTCAATACCTCTCGCTGCTCACTCCATTGAATGGCCTTGGTCCAGCTAGCGGGAAAACGCCTTCCATCCCGAAACGGCCATCAGGCTCTGACGGAAAAGAGGTGATGAAAAGAGATTACAAGTGATGAAGCGAAGTAATAATTTATCTACAGATCTATTACCGCCGCACTCAGATGCCTGCTGAGGAACAGGGCCCAGTTCTGCTAATTCCCGCGGGTTAGGAATACGCTCGGGGGCTTTGCCTGCCCCAAGGAGTTTATTGCGCGGGCGGGGAGAGCACCGCTGCTCGGCCTCGTGCGAGGGAACTGCCCCGGCAGCAGGACGCGCGTGGCAGGTGGCAGCAGCCTGGGCCGCTCCGGAGGGGAAGAGGAGCCGGGGCCAAAGGCCAGGCAGCATCCTCGCTGCCCCACAGCACCCGAGCAGGAGGAGCAGAGCAGCTCGGGGAGGGCAACCTGGGACAGCCACAGGCCACATCACCAGTCAGAACATACACACCTAACTGCTCACAGCGCTGGCCGCCGGAGCTGCCTACCACATACTCACTGCAAGTCGATAGAGCCGAATGGCTGTGCGCGATTTAGGAATACGTACACATCTGCAAACCGGCTCTGTGGTACTGCGCGCAGGTTCAGTGCCGATTATGCCTATCTCACTGTTTTAGCTAAGTTTTACAGGTGATGGGGCAGAGCTGAGCTTTGAGGAAGGACTGGAAGAAAACGCAGTCTTACAGGCACTGAGCAGAAAGTCCCGGGGAGCAAGGTGTTAAACTGATCAAAACGCAAGTTTAAAATTTTTCTTGGAAAGAAATTCAAAATGCAATTGCCTTGAATGCATCACAAGGGAAGGCCACTCGAACTGCTCTGTTGTGCTAGGCAAGCCAGCAAATGTTCACACTTCCTTTTAACCACAGTCACCTGCACACAGCGAACGTTTTACTACCCTCAACCTTTTCCTCCCCAAACCCATGCTTTTCTGTTCTTCCTCCATCACAAAACTGGCTGCAAATCATGTCTCAAGTCTGATGTGACAACGATGAAGAGCAAAAAAACACCAGGTTGCTGATGGGAGCTCTGAGTGACTGGGACGTTGCGGGTAGCTGGAACGTGCTAAGACTGAGAGACAACAAAGGACACAGACTTCTTCAGACGAAATTGGAAAGGTCCATGGGGACTGCTCTGCCGTATGGAATACTTTGCAGATCTTCCAACTCATAAAATGTAAAGTGACATTAAGTGAAATAAGCCACTTTACAATTCAGTTATAAGCATCTTCAAGAACCAGATGACCAAATTATAAATTGTTTAATAAAATAGAAGTTCTTCTTGCTCTAGGTTTCTTTTCAATGCCTACTTCAGATTTTCATTTAAATGTATTGTGACCAGTGCAATTAGCATCTGCCTCTATCTCAAGATCGTCTAATCAAGCACTTGTGGGCTGAGTATTTCACATGTGCAAATAGTAGTATCGAATTCTTGTGCATTTCATCTTCCATTTCCACTCACCAGAAATATAAAAATCAAGTGGCAACAAGGGCTAGACATAAGAATATAATAGGTAAAACTGGCCTGGAATAAACATAGGCTGAAAATCAGAACCAAAGCTGGGACTAACTTTACTGCAGGAGCACAGGAGAACAAAACAAGTAGAGAGAAAAAGGAAAACAAGCAGAGCTAACTACTTTTAGAAAAGGATTTTGCTCCTGTAATGAAAGGGATTACATAATATTTGTCTGCAGCAGTGAAGGGCCGAACGCGGTGACCTCAGATATCCCTTCCAGCCCCTTGGGCACACGGACAGCATTATGCTGAGCACAAACGAAGCACCTGACCCTGCTCTCCTGCTGCCTCTGGACCTGACAGCGCAGGCTGAGGTTTATGGGCTCGAGAGCCAACTGAAGGTTCTCCGAGCGTTACCCACATTTCTTTTAATGTGTGGATTTAGGGAGGATTTAGGCACCTCAGTTCCAGGGGTGCCAAAGAAAATGCTTCCTAACAACCATCATTGCCTAATCTCTAAGGGGCTCTTCTGGTCAGCTTGAAAGCCTGAGCAGTCTCCCACTTAAATGCCTCTGCACTCTAGATTCAGGCCAAATACTACAAGTGACTTGAGGAATCACTGGAAGGACACGCTTGGAAGAACCCTGACAAAAGCCCTCCCTACCTTTTGTGTGCTCAGGAGGCAGCAGAAGTGCACTGCAGGTGCTGCTCAGCCTAGAGCCACTGGCTGTTTCCTAAAAACCAGTGAGCCATGCTCAGTTTGGCACCCACCAGAAGAGGTTCCTCCAGGACGAAGAGCCTGAAGGACACCTTGCCTAATGGGCAACCCTGCAGCAAGGGCTTGAAGCATCAGAGGGGAAGAAAGTGGCGCAAACTCAAACATAGCCCACAGGCTAAACCTCACCATCACCTCCTCCACCTCCCCCTTCCTGTTTCTCATGGATTACTCTTGCATACTGCCTTTCTGACTCACTCTCTGCATAGGAAGTCTAAACGTCCAACCCAGGTGACCTGGCTTGCCCTGCTGAAGCCAGTCACATCGTTTTAGCTATTGCAGTGATTAATGGGCACCAGAACTAGGTAGCCTCTATCCTAAGCTCAGCTCCTTAACACAGCCTCCCCAGAATAAGATGACTGTTGCAATTAACAGCACTGCGACTAACCAGATAATAATAGTTTCCACTTGTGCTGCACAGATTTTACAAGCATTTCAAGATGATACAGAGCTTCAAAGGGCATTGTTTTCCCCTGCAATCGAAGGAACAGCATCCATGAGTCCCATGTACTGGATTCATGTGTCAGCAGTTCACCAAAAACAGTTTCCCCCTTTGTGGACACAGTCTTCGTCTCTGCTTCAGAGTGCAGCAATCGCATTGTGTCGCCCAGTCCTCAGAGTGGCTGGTATTCAGCAGAATACAATATCCCCTCTTTGGTGTTTTGTGTTGTCGCTCTTGTATGACCTTTGGGGAAGAAATGGGTGTTTCGAGTGCCTGCAGAAACGCAGCAAGAGCTGTTGTTCCTGCTGAGCTCCTGCGGGCGACGTGGAACAAGCTGGCTCCAAAGCCTCTCTCACAGCAGCGAGATCCAGCCGAGCGGCTCCTGCCATGCTTGCGACTGTGCCCCAGCATGTCCCCCCCGCATCCTGAGATGGCATGGTCAGAAGAAGCTTGCGGCCGTCCACCCCGCAGCCCAATAGGCCTGCCCTGCAAAGCAGAAGACCAGCTATCTCTGCTGGATAACATCAGCTAAATTACTATTAAATGTAGGCATGCAAGCAAAGGCCTCTGATTAGGCAACCATTTCAGCAAAGGCCCTACTGCCTTCCTTTGACACTGCCATGCATCAGTCCAGCAGAGATCCTCAGAAGAGCACAGTAAAAGCCAAGACGCAAGGGAGCTGACCACCCTCTTGCCTCCATCCTGACCCTCTCAGTCCAGATTGCCTCCCCTTCCCTGATGGAAATGGAGCATAATATGCACTCTCCTAATGTAATTTTGGCCAGCAGCTATTGCTTGAAAGCTTTGTGGTGGTCTGACACTAAAAAATCATCAATCTGTAAAGAAAGTAACACTTTTCTAGAACACAATCACACTATCTTGATAGAAAGAGCTTGTACCAGCATCATTCAGCACATACCTAGTGATGGCAAAGAAAGAGAGTCATACTCAAAAGAAGGTCCTGGCTGCTCACAAAGAAGTTTACTCTGTGATCCTTCGTACATCAATCTTGTGGTTCAAGACTGTTTCTGTTTGCAATACATAAATACATTCAATACTTCTTGGTGCAATATCTACCTGGTTTATACCACTAAGATGTAACTTCCACTTTGTGACCAGGTGGAAAATGCCTAGCAGGAAAGGCAGTTATGTGCCCAGTTTTCACTGAAAAGTAAGGGGAAGTAGAAATTTGAGCTTAATTTGAGCTACCTTCAGGTGAAAAGTCCCTAACTGAATTCATATTTGGCAATCAAAGGCCAGCAACCAAAACTGCTTCCCCATTCTAAAACTCCTATGAGCTTCAAACCCAACAAACATCTCACTCTTTTCTTCCCCTCTCTCTCTAACCACACCATCCAGTAGCAGCATTCAGTGGAATGGGAATGAGAGGCCATTCTGTGTAAATTAAATGGACTTCTTGAGGATCTTAGGTCTATTTTGAATATATGTTTTACTGGGAGCTGCCTATGTTAATAGGTATTCAAAAGTTCAAAGCAGTTTGTTAATCAGAGGAGCCTTTCTAATATAATCTGTTGCCATGCAAGCCTGCAGAGAAATTAATACGGATGAAAAGAAATAGTTGAAATCTTCAGGTCCCTGACAAGATCAAAAGTAGAAATTGCACTATTTATCTGGATTATTTTCTTCCTGCATCTGAATGGATCAACACTGAAGACGGAGCCCTTGGAGCAAAAGTTGTTGCTATATCATTGAGATTCCAGAGGCTGCAGCTATCATCCTATTGCATATCCTTGGGAAAGTCCATACTGAAAAGACTGTATTGTGCTGAAATGCTTGAAAAATTATTTGGGTTGTGGCATGCAACAAACATCTATTCATTAAAGTCTTGCAACTGTGACCCAACCCTTCATCTTGCACAAGATCTATAAAAAAGGCTGAGTGACTATAAATGTGTCCCTTGAAGCAAATTATGGAAGACATTATAGGAAGACGCGTTTCCAGCCAGCTTTTCCAGCTTAATGAATTCCTTTCAAGGATGTGTGAAAGCTCCATTGAGACCAATGGTGAGTATCCTTGGACTCCTCTAGCCAGATTTTATAAGGGGTCCCAACTATTGCCTTTTTTTTTCTATTTTCAGAGAGCAGTTAGAAAATAATTTGAAATGGAAATGCTACAGTTCAAACACTTGTCACTGTGAGAATAGACCTAATTGATCCATGAAGAACCAGCAAAAAGCTTTTGGACAGATTCAGTTGTATCACAATAACAATCAGCATGCAGATCATTAGAATTTGTGCGCTGCCCAGTTTGGAAGTGATGGGAAAATATTTTCCTGTATCTTCCACATTAAAAAAATATATATTTCATTTGTGCACAGATATAGTCTTTTAGTGTGTTCCTACAGACATCAGCTATGCATAAATATGACATGAGTATACTAAGGGTCAAGGAAGACTTTTCATCAGATGAAATAAATACCTGTATGCTACCTTCTATTTATGATACCTCTTGCAACAAAATAACTATACATTTACTGTGGTATTAATTGACTTTACACACTTCCTAATTTTCCATTAAGATGGATAGAAAGAGAATAATTCATAGTATTTCTCTGCATCCTAGGTGAAGGCTCTTCCAGCAAATCATTACTTCAATCGCTCCTGCCTAAGATGTGAGGATGAGTGGAAGAAGCGAAGGAGACAAACTCTGAACTATATGGAGGGAACCCACAGAGGGCAATGAACGTGAGAAAAGGGAAGGAAAGGCACAGGACAACGGGGAAAAAGATCATAAAGAAAGAGAATGGTGTACAATATACAGAGAGAAAGGATGGAAAAATATGAGTGGAATTAAAAAAAGGGAAAACAAATGAAGTTTCAGCTGAAAAATTAATCACAGGTTCTTTATTTTTGTGTCTTCATATCTAATTGTACTAGAATATCCTGATATTCAGCTTTTCTATTAGGTGCTAGAGGAAGCCACTGGGCACACAGAGTTAACACAATATTACATACACTAGCACGTTTCAGACAAACTGCATATGCTGTATTGCACATCATCAGGTTAATTCTGTAACTACTGTCTACATACTTCTTTGCAGTGCTAGGTGAGTGTTAAGCATCGTTATTATTCAAAGAGAAAAACATACCAAAATCAGTGTGTCACCACATGTAGCGGAGGTCAACGTACTGGCTAAACAGATGCCATTACTTGCAGCAAAGAACTATATAGTCTGTTGTCCGGCTTTCCACTGAGTTGCCAGCTTGAAGTGTTTTTGTCTTTACTGCTAAGGCCTAACACATAAAGCATTTATATAGAAGGGATTTCTTACACATCAGGAGTATCTTGCTACAGCCTACATTAATGGATGACGTGAGAATCAGTCCTTCAACCAGGTTGGAAACCCAAGCCATAGATTCTACGCGTTTCCCTATTTTATTTGTTTTTCAGACCATAGACGGAGGAAAATTAATTCCTCATGTAATTCCATTGAAATCTAGTACACAAGCTGAGGGACTGCATTTATTTAAGTCTGTACCAATATTTATGAGATGAATTTTGGCCAGAATGTGTTGGTTGATGGCCCTTTACTGGGAGATGAATTGGACTGCTTTAGTGAGAAGACTCCCCAGCCACTGCCAGTGATGAAGAGGGGAGTGGGGAAGAGGAAAGAGAAGAAAAGGACAGAACAGAGCATCAAGACCACAACAATTAATGGTTAGTCAGGCAGAAAAAGAGAGAATCACAGGATGGTGATTCTAGCATTTTAAATCATGTGTTGTGGGGTTTCAAAGTCTAATCAGTGGCTGCATCACAACGGGCTTATATACTTGCCATCATTTAAAAAACAAAAACTTGCATTAAATTGTTCTGCTGGAGCAGTAAGAGTCATACTATTGACTTCAGTGAAAGCAAGAACAATACATGTGGCACAAATTCTTTTAACCCTTACTCACTTCAGATTCAAGAAGTACATCTGCCTTTGGTACCGTGGCCCCAGAGACCTGCATAGCTGAGAGTAAGAGGTAGTTCATGTCAATACAGGGGCGATGACTTGGTGACATTTGAAAGTAATTAGAGAGAATAGAGCTAGAAAGAGGCTGAAAAGGATTATAAAGGAAGGGAGGGAGCATGAAAAAAAAGTGCAGTTTGCTCTTCACAGAAAGCAATGCAAGGAAGATGTAGACCTTTCAAGTTTTGCATTTCCTGGAGACAAATTTTCAATCTACCTTTCTGAGTTATTTAAAAGTTGCTAAGGTTGAAAAATATACCTCTTTCAAGATACAGATTTTCTACAGTTCTTTAATATAGAGTTATAAAATATAACGCCTTAAACAAAGTGGATCACGATGCAAAAAAAAATGCCTTTTGAAACTCTCAGCAAAGTGATCGACAGTGGATAATGGTTTCTTCAGCTCTCTATAGAGGGGAAGCAGTTCATAAGCACATGGCAGTCTCATGTAAATGTATCACAATAACAGAGTCAGCACAGGATGCCTCGACTTTCTTTATTTCAGTAGTAAATACTACTCATTTAAAAATATTATTATACTTCAGTTCGTTACAAATGTTTGTATTTGTAAAAAATAGTATCTTTACGTCTTCTGTTTACTCAGACAGCAGTTGGGTCTCAGAGACTGCCACCTCTTCTTTGCATTTAGGCCTTCCTACAATAACCTGTAATTTTTTCACCTCCAAAATGGATTACACAGTAATTTAGGACAAGCTGTAAGGGATCTTTCAAACTACTGGTTTGTGGACTGCAGAGAGCTTTTGACCACTGTGCATATAACACTCAAGCTCCACACATTGCTTTGGATACCTCCTCATTTCTAGGTACAATTCACATTTTTAGAGATATGCTGTTAAACCTTCAGTAATCTGGAACTCCACTTAAACACTGTGTCTCCTTTAAAGTTGAGTTCTAGCTGTAAGGAGCCCGTTTTTTCAAAATTGACAGGTAAGTGTTTTTGCCTTGAACATTAAAACCAGCCCGTGGTACATTTCAGGATTCTTAAATCCCAACCTTTTTAGGTGCTATTGTATTTATTACACCTTTGCATTTGCTTGGTTGGTTTGCTCATTTATTGCTGGATACGGGGGGGCAGGATGAGTTCGAGTTTCTAGCTGAACTTCTATGAAAGGCGGAACACCTTCTGCATTTTAGGCTTAGGACATTCCTGGTTTTACAGATTAAGCATACTTGCCAGGGAACTCAGGAGCACTGCAAAGCTTTTCTTCTACATTAGTAGAAGCAAGCAGCATGAGCCCTCCAACTGCAGGCAATAGGGTTATACAGCAATGCCATCTCCTCCAGCCCAGTCAAGCTGAGGCTGAACCCAGAGATGCTGTGTAAGAAGGTTAATAGGAAAATGTGTATGTCTGAAAAGAGAATTTTCCCTGTTGCTATAATAACTACTACGCCTCCTTGGAAAAAAGCAACATATTGCGGTATTTTGATCAGGAGCTTTTTTTTTTTTTTTTTTTTTTTTTTCCCCAAGCACTATTGCCATATTGCCAGCTCCAAATGTTCAAAAACTATAGTTTGACCTCCAAATCACAAGACTATCCATAAAATAATAAATGTGGAGCTCTTTTCCTTTGCTTTCTGCTTTTTGAGTCATTAGGGTGCACCTGGGTCACATTTGCAATCTTTATTCTCTAACCATTAGGTCTAGAAACTTACTTCTTTAAAAAAAGAAAGAGGGAAGCTGAGTTTCTAACCTCATTACACAACTCTAGGAGCTGGAGTGTAAGTGAAACATCAAACATCACAAGACTTATGATAAAATCATGAGAGCTGACAACATCAATTTAGAGTAGGAGGTGGGATAGTAGGGGAAACTCAGGGCAAATGAGTTTAGTTTTCATCTTAGTGTTTTTATAGGCTATCTGCTTTTATCTTTGATCAGAAGTTTGCAGTGGCAGTTCTTTCTTCATGTATGACTTGCATGACATTAAAAGGTCACTTCTGCATGCCATTTGCTAACTGCATCTTTCTCGCCGAGAGAACATGAAAAGGTAGAGGGACCGCTGCTACACCTGATGCTAGCATCACAGCAAAGAGGTATTATGGAAGCACAGGTCGAAAGCGCACGGTTGGAAAGGAACTGAGAAGGATTCCAGTCCCCTGCTATGTGTATATTTTCTCACAGCTACCATGTTTATTGTCTGTGTGAGGAATTTTGTACCCATCAAATTCATCATTCATTTTGAAACAGGTGTTCGGAAAGCATTGATTGCCACATCTTCTATATCTCAAAATGATCTTAAGAAAGAATAACACGGAAACTTCAAAATCGATGCATAGTTAAACCTTTCACTAGAATAAAGTAGCTGCAATTAAGCCAAGTAATTAAAAGATCATTATGATTATAGGTCAGCAGACTGGCCAGATCAAGAATTCAGGTCAGTCTTAAGCAATGCCAAAGTGGTATCAGTGACAAAGTGGCCAGCTGTCCCTCCACTACTACTACTAGTTTGCAATCCACGCTTTTACAGTTTGAGATCCTCCAGTTGGGCAAAGCGACTCGTGGGCTCACAAGTCCGCTCAGATATCTGCAACGTGTTGTCATCAGCAGGTTTCTTGGTCACCCACCTGCTGCCACTGGCCTGGTCTGTCACTGATCTGAAAAATGCTCAGGCCACACAGTTGCCAGCCAGGAGTCAACTCCGGCATGATGAACACTCCTGCTCTTTTGTAATGACCCAGTGATTTAAGGGAGGACGTAAGTCTGGCTCAAATGGCTCGTTCACTTTGGCTGCTTTGCACAGCTTCAGTGGTGTGAGGCAAGCAGAGTGCACAAGCCAATTTGGCACAACAAGCTGAAGTTTTTTTAAATGACGTAATGCTGATATTATGTATCCTCGACTCATTAAACAGGCTCCAATATCTGCATGGGACCGCGCTCTTTAATTAAAGTTCCTGGATGAGCAGGTTAGTGACTGGAAGGAGAGATCCAGCCCCAGCGTGAACGGAGCAAGGCGGCCTCGTGGCTCGGCAGAGCGGCTCTGCTTCGCCCAGCAGCGCCCCAGCAGGAGCAGACCCCCTTCTCCCCCGCGTCGCCCAGCCCAGGCTCCGCGCTCAGGTCCGAGGGCACGAGAGCCCTCAGCGACAGAGCATTTCTGCCCTCCTTTCATCCCCATCTCTTACTGTTGAGCGACAATGTTGGCACTGCTCACATTGAGCTGTAACTCTGCACCCTGAACTACAACCAGCACCAGGGCAGCAGAGGGAGGCAGAGATTGATGGGGTGGGAAAAACTCCCTTAAGCCCTCTGTTTTCTTTGTCACAAGTATATATCAAACAAGGAATTTTCCCCACAGAAATGATGTTAAGCCAGAGTTATGTAAAGAAATTAAGAGAATATTATAATTAACCCCCCCAAACCATTACAAAGCCAGGAAATTCAGGTTAGGTATATATGCAAAATCTGTCATTCAGACATCCAAGTAACCTCAAGTTTGCTCTCAGGTGATATACATCACCAGGTGTAACTTGCAAGCATGACAGAATTTCAATATTCGTAGTCCGAACTTAGAAAAAAATCCACAGTTTTTAAAGATAAATTAGCTTTTAAAATACATTTCAGTGTATTTTTGTTCCACGTATTGTGACAGGGCCAGGGTTTGACCCTTCCAACCTTATGCGGGTGCCTTGGTGTTCAGGCTCATTTGGTAGATGCCATCTTTCTATCAAGCCCTATTGCAGAGGTCAAAGAAGGAAATGCACTGTCATCCTTGTCTGCTTTCTTGGGGGAGCCTTGAGGTTAGCCTTCTGGATTTAAAATCTTACCGCAGAGACAGAAAACAAGATTGGCTAACCACAATGACTCGACTCAAAGAACTGGCAACATTGACATAATGTAGGCATTCCTGAAAATCTAAAGGCAGAGCCCTGACTACTTTTTTTTTTCTTTTTTTTTAATAACCGGCAATCCAAAAATGTAGGGCAAGAAAACTCCATCATCATCTCAGAATTTTATTTCAGCTAACATCAATCTTCCTTCTCTTCAGAGAAGCTGAATTATGCCGATAAATCAGTACTGTTAGATCAAACAAGCTGAATGTAAAAAGCTGAGGGAACAGAATTTGTATTGTATACCTGACTTATTGAGATAAAGGAAAACTGCTCATAAAGTTAAATCTTAAATAAATATGAACACTTAGCAAGAGTACACATGAAAAAGGGAAATACTACAATACAAAATTTGTAGAGGCCTCTGATTAAATGTACAGTCAAGTGGGACGTGGACTTAGGATTCCCTATATTTAAAGGGCTGCAGCTCTTCTAAGCATAGCTTCAAAGCAGCTAAGTCGGACATAAGGACAGGACAGCAATCGTGCTGTGGAGCCCTGGAGCGCGTACCCAGCTGGTTGGATTTTGCAGCTCACACTGCTCAAACACCACTGCTGGTGGCACCTGAACAAGCTTATTTAAAGCACCTGCATAAACCAGGCTGCTCCAGCACAGGCACTTCGGGACTCCCTGCCTCTGGGGACTGCACGGCAGTGGCTGAAAATGGGACTTCCCTACCCTTCTGGTGGACAACTCCTTCATGGTGAAGACAGCAGCAGCAAACTGCAAGCTCCTGAGTCACTGGTGTGACTATTAACTTCCCTATTAGCCTAAAGTGCTGTATGTTAAAGACACCAGACTCAGAATGGCTGAGCTTTGAGACCAGCAAATGTTTGCTTCAGCTGATCATAATATAGTTCTGTAAAAGTTGGGGGCTGAGAGCTCCAGCAGCTGAGGAACAGGTACACATGGAAATATTTACCATGTTAGTCTTGTATCAACCCTGGTGAGACCCTGAAGGTCTAGGTACTCTTTTCACCATGTGGCATGCCGAGGACCTCCTGGCTCCCATCAGACACATCTCTTCCACACAGATCCCTACATTTGCAGCACCCCAATCACCTCCGGCAGCTTGGTGGAGTTTTAGGTGCACCCGTGTACTAGGACATGGGTTCTGAATGCTCCAATACAACCTTTTTCAAGATTGCAACATCTGTAGGAACAGGATGTCTCACTGCTTTGCAAATATCCTTAATCAAGGCAAATACTAAGGTAAGAATAAAGAACGGAATGTGCATACACATACAGACAGCACATGTATTAGATTTGGAGAAACCAGAAAGAAAAGCATGCTTTTCTCTTCCTGGACTGCTGAGCAGATCCAGGAGGGCTGTCTCTGTTTTGTCCAGCTAGCAAGCTGTGAACTGCTTGTGGCTAGCATCCACCAACCCCATACAATGATTTTTATCGTGGTTTTCCCAAGGAGGGCCTAGATATGAAAAACTGAGCTTCCCTTAATGTACAGCTCACAACAGATCTGCTCTACTCTACTCCTACGGAGCGAGGGAGGTATGCACTTGTTTCTGAAAAGCAACTCAAAAAGGTGGAAAGCGAGTAAAAAGGACTCGAGGTTACCCATCCGTTCACTCGGGACTTGTCTGATTTCCCTGCACAATAGGATACAGTAGAGTTGGAACAGGTCTATTAGATCATTGGGTAGATATTATTTGAAGAGCAGGATTAGTATCTTCCCACAGCCATCCACAATGAAGAATGCTTCAGTTGCCAAAATAATCCTGCGCTGAATAGCAAAATCCACAGGTGGCAAGCAACTCTTAGTGAATTTGCTTTCTGGGGTGTTTATTAACTGTACGTATTTAACACTAGCACCATTCTCTCAAACACACTAGCACAATTTTTTCTGTGGTGCCCTACTGCCTGTTGGCCTAAGGAATCAGCATCCTGGGTTCTGTCCCAAAAGGCTGGATCCATGCTACCAACTGGTGGGTTGGTCCTTGCCAAGACATTTTTGGAGGAATTATAAAAATCCTTCTTACAAAAGGGAATTATATGCAGTACTTAGGCAAAACAGGCATTCCATTTATAATTACTTTTGCTATTCCATCATGAAAAACTATTTAGTAGTGAGGGATACAACAGAGGAAATTATTTATGTGTTGACACTTCCAATATAAATAGAAAACAGATCTGGTTGAAACTAAGTGGGAAATAAAAACGTGAGAAAATATGTGAGATTACCAGTTGGGGAGATAACTTACAACCACTCTAGAGCATTCTTTCCAATGGAAGTACTGTCCCACACCCTGAGCCATGTTTGGATTTTAATTACGTGTGCATTTATCTGACAATTAATGCACAATTTCACTTGCATTTACGGGCAAATTCTATTCTTTTGCCTGATGACCATGAGCACAGCAATGTGAAGAAGAGAACAGGATGTGGCTCGCACACGTTCCCTCTGCTTTAGCATGCAGGAGCATAGCATAGGGAAGAAATGAGTGGATATGCCGGCCGAGCTCACATACAGTGATTAGATGCAGTACTATCAACTATGGAACGATTCTGACCTCAGCTCTGAATTCAAACACATAATCCTTTTACAGAGGCTGGTTGTTTGGATATGGCCTTTACTGCAAGTGTTCTGCTTTAGATTTGTGAAGAGTATTTTTATCCAGCATCTTCATTCTTAATGATATTAATGATTTATCACATATGGTACACTATATTTTTATAAAGCTGTAAGATACCATGGTGATTAACACCATATGAGGACCTAAATAGAAGGGAACAGAGTAACAGAAATGTCCTCCCAGCAGATACAGGGCTTTGGTGTGTTTTTAGGAAATGTAGCTGCATGATTTTACTCTGGACATAAGAATTGTAGGAGTTCCATAATAGAAGCCTGTATTTTACTTGATAACGCTGTAGAGAGAACAAGAGACCGTATGTTTAATTTCTCTCTAGCTTTAATTAGGATTCTCAGATCAATTCTGTAAGGAGAGATTGATTAGTCTAGCTCTTTTGATCATAAAGATTTATTACTTTGATTTAAGAAGGCAAGAGAAAAGAAGGACCAAAGTACCCCCTTGTGTGCGTGCGTGCCTGTGTGTGTGTGTGTGTGTGTGTGTGTGTGTGTGTGTGTGTCTCACCATGTTTCTGGCAGCAAAAAGATTCCAGCTTCAAAGAGCCTTGCAAATTTATCCTATCGATATCCCAGTCCACATACAAAATCTACTTACTGAAATCAATATGGTAGTGAGAAACTAATCACAGTTTACTTACCCCTTCAAACTCTTTGAAAGCCAGGAGACCCTGCAAAGGTTGCTTTAAATGAATGCATTACAGCCAGGCACGCTGCAGGTTGCTCAAGCAAGCCCACAGCCCTTCTTTTGAAATAGCCATCCTCACCCACTTGGATTAGGGCTGCCACTAGGAGAGCAGTTCCCCTCCACATTACTGGGTCCAAAGCAAGGATTTTGCTGAAGTGAGGCAGGCCAGGAGAAAAGAGGATTTCCGAGTGCTGGCACACATAAAGCAGCCAGCTTGCGGGCTGCCAGAAAGGGTCAGGGTGAAGCTGGTGCAGTGTGAACGGGCTGAAGGTGAAGTTTTGGTTCCCACTGGGCTCCCATAGGAGATACCAGAGGGGCTGAGGAACGCCAAGAGACTGGGCGCAAGGTGGGCACCCGTGGGTGCGTGTTGCTGCAGGGGCCCGGGGCTGCAAGGAGCACCAGGAGGTGAGCGCTAGCACCTCCCCGTGCGTCTCCCCTGAGGCAGCATAGGAGAGGTTGAATTAAAGAAAAAAAATCAGGGGGAAAAAGCTTGGTTGAGCTGAGGGTTTGGACTAGATGATCTCCAGAGGTCCCTTCCAACCTCCAACATTCTGTGAAAAGGCAGTTTCTGCAAAGCTGGTCACTAGCAAAAGGGGGCAGCCAGGCCCCCAAGGAGGCTCTCCTTGCCTAGGGATGAAACGGGATTAGGATGGTAATGCTTGCTTCACTGTAATTAAAGTGGTGTCAGGACTTTCATTAAAAAGTTTGTTTTCACTGAGCAGCTACGGCTTAGAGAAAAATTTTGCTTGAGGCTGAAATATAACATTGTTCTCTACTAGAAAATGCATGTGCTGCTTTTATTATGTATCTAATTTAGGTATCTCAATGTAGTCTTGTCTGTGGACGCTCTATTATTGTTTCCATATGTATGTAGCTAATTGGTTTCACACGTAAAATAAAGAAGTAAAGGACTGAATCCTGGCTGGACCTTGTATCGGTGCCGTGTCCCCATTAATTGTCTGCAAATAATGTCAAAAACCAAAGGCCAAATTCTGCTGTTCTTACTCAGACAAGTTGTTCTATTGAAGCAAACAGCTGCAAACAGGATTGGGCTCCCAATGTTTACCAGGCTTCAGCCCTCGACATCTGCCTCTCCCACACACTAGTTCCCTTAAAAGTGAGGCCGTCCAATCTGGGACCAATTAGTTCCTGTTAAACTGGAAATAAATGACAACATTACCTCTGCTAATAGTATCTAAATTTCTATTATCATAGCGCTCAAAAGCTCTTACTGGACCCCCATGCAACAGGTGCCATACACAAAACATAATCCTGCTGACAAAAATTTATGATCGAATGCAGGTAATCAGATCATTTCCCCTGTTTGATGGCCAGGTTCTCATTATTCCTGTTAAGTAATCTGAGTGTAACACACCACTCCTGCAAACAGCAAACACTGCTCAGGCATTTATTTAACTTTCTGCATGATAAACTCCTAACTTCACACCAATCAGTCTATAGTCTTTCCCTGGAGGTGCACTCGAAGTGGCCAGCTACTGCCGTGTGTGCTTGCTACCGGCTGTGCTTTGGCTTGTGTATATTAGCAACCTGGCCAGCATTTAGCCCAAGAGATGTACTGTTTTCAGATACTAATTAGATTTTACTCAAACTATTGGCATGCTACCTTTCTGGATAAAAATAAATCACGCAACTAGTAATCTTTCATAAAAGATCCTCTCTCCGTTGCCTACCCCCACAAATATGTCAAAACTAAAATTCAGAACATTAACGATTATGAAATCAGTTTCATAAAGTTGTAAACAAGACATGAAGTGCCACAAATTAGGCAAGTCACAAAGAATGGAACAGAATGGAGTTCGTAAGTAACTTTATGGATGCTTTATGTAACCTCATATAGATGCTAACAATAAGCAACATAACACAGTACACGCAGTCCATTGTTCTTTGTAAGAAAAGATTATATAAAATGCTAGTTTCGGAAGGTTTTAAGCATTCCTGCAGATGCTTAAACGCAGAATAAACTCTAGTCAGGTAGGTAAGTGTCTTCAGTAAAACTATTTATGTGTTTAGTTACTCATCTGCCCACTTCAGCTTCTCCAGGATCACGGCCTTTGTATGGAATAACACTTTTACTGGATTTCAGTATATTGAATCAGCTAACACTTCTTAAAATAGTAAGATTCCAATGTAAGCAAGCAATGCTTTTATTAAGTGCAAATGTGCAAAATTAATATTCCTAATTGATCAAACTTTTCCACACAGGAAAGTATTATTAATACTACTGCCACAGTTATACAGGTCAGGCAAGCCTAATTCCTCATGTGGATGAATTTATTCTGATATGAGTATGTTTTTGATTTCATTTAAATTACTTGGAAAGAAGTTAGAGTTAATCTGAAAAAAGCCAGATGATGCCAGAATGAATGAGTCTACATGAGGGTTATAGTATAACCACTAGCTTTAAATTAACACTTTGGCTTGCACAAAAAGAACATTTTCTTATGAAGATAAAAGCCTCCGCATGTAATAACTCGATATATAGACAAGCCCTAGGGGTTTGCATCTTGAGCACTTAACATTTTTGGCCCTGTCTTAATGGATAAAAAGGTGTGTTTCTCAGTCACATTAGCCCAGTCAAAGTAGCTTAATATGATGAAAAGGCCTTAGGCTTTGGCGAGACGAAGGTGTAAAGGTGTGATGTTAGCACATACATCACAGCATAGGCAAGGCTGCCTTTAACACGCATTAAACTAATCAAGTTTAAGCAGGCTGGGGACGGAGAGCCTAGACTTCAACATGACTCTATTAGCCCCTGCTCATACCCATATTCTAAATCAGTTTGTGTGGGGACAGCTGCTGCAGAACACAAGCCATGATATTTCATGGTGGAAAGCAGGTGAGAAAAACAAGAACTGAAACTTTGAAGTTAACTTTTAAAAACTTTTTTCCTCAAAGACCATGAACCATACTACCTCCAAAAAGAGCAGCTACACAGAGTTTACACTGTGTGTCCATCACTGTGGAGCACCCGGTGCCTGAAATTCTCTAGCTGGCTGGGAATGCTGCTCTGCACGAGAAGCGAGGGTTAGCCCCAGCAACCAGCATCTCGTCAAACTACTGAAAAGTCACCCCTGCTCAAGGGTATGTCGTACCCAACATCCAGGCTGTGCTGTTGCCTAAAGAAAGACAGAACTACAAGATGACAAGCAAGCAAAACTGATGAAAAGGAGAAATAAACATTTCAAGTTTAAAACTAGACGCATTCGTTAGTTTTCTAATTTCGTTAGCATACGACAATTAACATACGCTTTTTTTTTTAGTCCAGACAAGTTTAGTACAAAAAAACTGAGAGTCACCTATTTGTATGACGTAATCCTGATTTTGCCCCTTGATTTAGGCCTTGTCTATAATTCTTTAAAATTATCTTGGGTTTTCTTAATGCAGAAAGAAAAAAAAAGTTACTCAGCTATTTCTGAACTACTTAGGGGAATACTAACGCCCATGCAGCAGAGTACAGCGGGCACCTGATGTGGTGCGGACCGCCAGCTCCACACTGTACCTTTTTCCTGCAGTTTGTCGCTCTTGCAGCAGGGATAGTTAAATGGGATGTGCCTAGCACTGGACTCTTCCCCCAGTTTTCAGAGCAGCAGATTGAAGTGAGCAGGTGTTGACTACAGCATACAGTGCAATTTAGCACTGGTTAAAGACAAAGTGTTTTAATGCATTAAACATTTAAAAAGTTAGCACACTGCAAACATCTTTTGTTATATGATGTCTTTGTGATAACTTGATCTTTTCTGCAATGCAGAAATATGCTCAAAGAGAACAAAGCCTAAGCTTTTTATTTATATTTTATAGAGGAGTGAACGATCATTAAATTGGCAGGGTTATGAACTATCGTCAGAAAGAGAAACTATCTGGATTCTATTGCAGATAGAACCTGGAATCACCTTATTTCTTAGCATTTCTGTTACATAACTGTTTTGGAGGTACAACATATTTACAGGACCTGTTCCTCTAATATTATGTTTTTGCTACAAAAACGTGTGTTTTTCAGACTGAGACAATTTATGTTAGAGGAGTACCTTTGGCCAGATATAAACATAAATGTTTTCCTGGCAGAGCTGTTCAAGCATCCTGCACCTGCAAGGCACTCCCACACTGGATTTATGCTTGGTGGTACTTCTCCTAGCTTGTCCCCCTGCCTTCATTGAGTTATACAAATAATGCCAGCAAAAAGTTTCCTGCAATTGCATCTCCACTTCGGGCTGCTGTTCACAGGTGTATTACGGTCCTACATACTTCTTCACACCTTTGATTGCCACAGCAATGGCAGCAGCAGTTGACAGACTGGACCTGCCTAGCTTTGTTCGGACGTGCAGCTAGAGGTAATGCACATTAACTACACTTATAACTAATGAGCGTAAGTCCCTGAACAACCTATTCTCCCTGACCTTGCTACACTAAAACTAATTTTGTCCTGCTTCCACTAGGATTCTATGTTGTGATAACTGTGTCAGTATAGAAAAACAACCAAGAAAAATGTGAAACATATATTTAAACACACGCCTCCTTTTGCACAAAAGACAAAGCCCAAAGCTCAGCTACCTATAGTTAATTGAAAAGTATTAAACGATGTTTACATAGGAGGATTGGATGAACCATGTGTGGACAAGCGAATCTAGTGATTTCACTATTTCTGCTGTGGGGTGCGACACAGTTATTCCACACGCAGCTGATTCAAGCCCACAGCACTCTCACGTGTCTAAGCTCGGATTGATTTGCACATGCACAGTGGCTCTGACACATCCCAGGCTCATCCCAGCCCTTGCGCATGCGCAGCAGATCTGCACATGCACAGTCATTATTTCAGGAGATGGCCATTTTTTTTTTAACAGACCAGATGGCAACCTGGCAGCCCCAGAGAAAGCCACACCAGTGCTCCTCGTGTGCAGGGGCTACGGCCTTTCACTCCCCCCTCCTCTGCCCACCCTCTGCTCCTTTTCTCTCAAGCCTGAGCCTGTACTGTGCTAAACGCTTTCAGTTCAATTACGCTAACTTGCCCGAGCTAACAGAATTCAAGGTACTTTCTTCGTGTTAGACTATGCATAAACAGAGAGGTCCCCGCATCTGAAGGGCGGTATAAGCAGTGCACCTTTTCAGTCATTTGGAGACTCCGTAATGCAAACATTTAGCAGTTATTTTTTCAATTTGGCAGAAATTAGTACGTTGGCAATTATGGGGCCAAGCAAGTCACACAGCAACCCACCTGGTTCCTGTTGTCTTTGCATGGCTGGGTAAAAGAGGTATCTTTATACATACATATATATGCGTGTGTGTAAATATACATGTATGTATCTATGTGTGTAGACAGATGAGTTGTATGCATTACCCGTGTTTCCATAGTTAGACTGGTAGCAGTCCTTGTTATTAATGTCACAAATATCTAATTTAACTTCCCACAAAGCTAGAGAGTGAACCAACGGCGACTCTTCCGTTACGAAATGGCTCCCAGGAAAACCGTCCAGGCACAGGCCGCGTTGGCCGCAGCACGCCATGCGCAGCGCGGCATGTCCGAAGGCGACAAGAGCTCCCGGGAGGAAGAGCCGGGCCACGGTCCGCTTACGCTCCGCTTTTTTTTTAGGTCGCGGAAGGGCGCAGCGCCAGCCCCGCCGCACCGCGCCGCACCGCGCCTTCGCGCCGCGCGCGCACCGCATGCGCCACACGCGCGGCCCCCGCCGCGGGGCTCCCGCCTCCGCCCGCCGCCCGCGGCGCGGCGCTGCGCGGCGCCCGCCCGGGCCCCGGGGGGAAAGTCCGGGGGCGCGGCCCGCGCTGTGCGGGCTCGGAGCCGAGCCAAGCCGAGCCGCGCCGGCCAGGCTCACTCCGGCCCGGCCCGGCCCGTCTGCGGCTCCGCGCTCTGGGCGCAGCCCGCCGCGGCAGCGAGCCCGCGAGGTCAGTGGCGGCGGCGGCGCGGCGGGCGGAGGGTGTCTGCGCGGCGCGGCACGGCGCGGCGCGGGCAGGCGCAGTGTGGGGCCCGGCGCGGGGGAGGGCTCCGCGCCCGGGTGTCGCACTGGCGGCGGCGGGGGGGGGGGGGGGGAGGTGGCGCGGCGGGGCAGCGCCGCCATCCCCTCCCCGCCCGCGGGCCCCAGGGGCGGCCGCTCTCTCCTCCCCCTCCGCCGGCTCCCTCCTCCTCCTCCTCCCCCCCCCCCGTTCCCCCCCCCCCCCCCCGCTTTCCTCCTCCTTCTTTCCCCAAAGTTAAACTTCCTGCTCCGGCCCGGCTGGGAAGGGGACGCGGAGCCCGGCCGGACGCAGCCCTCGGCACACACAACAGCTGGAGCTGTCAAAACTTCCTGCGCCGCGCCGCGGCCCCCGCCGCCTCCGCCGCCTGCTCCTCCTCCGCCCCCGGGGGCTCGGCGCGGGGGGAGGGCGCAGGGCCAGTGTACAATGAAGCGGCGGCCGCCGCCGCAGCCGGGCAGCGCAGCAGCCGGAGCCGCCGCCAGCTCCCGGGGCCTCTGAGAGGGGGGGCGCCCCGCGGCGGGATCGGCCCGCCTCGCGCTCGCCCGCGCCCGCGCCCGCACCCGCTCCGCTCACCTCGCCCAGCGCCGGCGGAGCCCGCCGAGCCGGCGGGGGGGTTATTGTGTGTGAGACCCGGCGTGCCGCCGCGCTCGCGCTCCTCTGCCCCCACCGCCGCGCGCCTCCCGCCGCCCTCCCCATGCCGCTCCCGCTCCTACCTGTGCTGGTCGGCGGCGGCTGAGGCCAGCGATGCGCGGCGGAGGTGGAGGAGGCGGAGGTGAGGAGGCGAGGAGCCGCGGGAGCAGGAGGAGCATCGGGATCCCCATCACCATCCTCATCTTCATCCTCATCATCATCATCCATGTGTCTCTCTCGTCCTGCTGACTAGGATGTCAACGGAGGACAAGAGTCTGGTGGTGGCGGTGGCGGAGCCGCCTCAGCAGCAGCAGCCCCCCGAGCCTGGAGCTCCCCCCCCAGCAGCAGCAGCAGCAGCAGCAGCAGCCACAGACAAAAGACCTAGGGGCCGGCCTCGCAAAGATGGCGCTTCCCCTTTCCAGAGAGCCAGAAAGAAGTAAGTTCAGCGCTGGTGTGTGCGAGGCAGAGAGGGGCAGGGGGCAGGCAGCCAGGCGCAGGCAGAGCTGTCAGCGCCGGCTGGCTGCTCGTCGCCCCCCTCCCCGCTGCCTAATGCCATTTTGAGAAAGGGGCCTTCTTTCTTCTCCTCCTCTCCCCTTTGCACTTTCCCCTCCTCCTCCTCCTTTTTCACCTTTGTCTTCCTCCGCCTGTTTTCCCTTTTCACTTTTCTTTCGCCGTCCCCGTTCCTTTTCTTTTCCTCTTTCTTTGGACTTTCTCTTTGGCTCTTCTCCCCTCTCTTCCTCCTCCCCCCCCCCTTCCTCTGCACCTTCCCTCTTCTCCTTTTTGGCTCTCTTCTCCTCCAGGACGCTCGGTTGCCTTCAGCGTCGCCTGGATATTTTTTACTCAGTGGTAGTTCGTCGCTGTTCCCCCCCTCCTTTTTTTTTAAGAAAGAGAAAGAAAACGATGGTTGTTGCCCTAAGTGGATGGCTATGAAAACACTCCCCCCTCCCCCCAGCACACACGGGTGCGGACGCGCACACACAAAGTTTGGGCAGGAGTTTCTCCGCCACCGCCTCGCTCGCCGTGAGCTCGGAGGCGGAGAGCGGCTGACGGCGCTGAGGGGAGCTGTCAACCGCCTCTCGCGGAGGGACGCGGCGGCCGCGCCGCTGGGACGGGGAGGCTGCCCAGCGGCGAAGCACAACAAACACCGGGGCGGGGGGCTGCCTCCTCCTCCCCCTCCTCCTCTTCCCCCTCCTCCTCCTCCTCCGCCCTGGCGGATTTCCCTTCGCCGCAGCCGGGCCGGGCACAGCCCGGGCAGTGCCCCGCAGGCCGGCGGCGAGGGGCGGGCGCGGCGGGGGGGGGGGGGGGGGGAAGGAGGGCGCGAGCGCCGGCGTTCGTTAGCCCCAACGGCCCCCAACGGTCGCAACGGCCGCGCGGGCTCGCCAACGGCCGCGCGGGGAGCGCCGGCGCCTCGCGCTCGCCTCTTGGCCGGGCGGCCGTCGCGCAGGCAGTAAGCGGCGGGGAGTGGGGGAAGGGAGGTCAAGCGCGGAGCCTGTGGCAGTGGGCACGGCGAAGTTCGGGCAGCGCGGGCACCAGGAGCGAGGTAGCGCCCAAGCCCGATTCCGGCGCCCCGAAAGGCTAAGCCGTGTGGGCGAAGCGGCGCGTTTGTTTGTTTTAGCGCTGACAGGAGTTGGGCGTCGCGTTAGGCGGCGTTGGAAGGCCCGACGGCCGCAGCAGCGGAGGGGCCGCGCCTGTACGCGCTGTACCCCCCTTCGGGTTGTTTTGCGTGTGGTGGGTCTTGCCGTGACATAGCTTATGGAGGCAGTACCAGCACAAAGGTAGGCTAACGCGGTCTGAGAAGACGCACCGTAATTTTTCAGCAAAATAGGAAGTCTGCGTGTGGTAGAGTTGGTGGAAGCCTGGAGGTTTTCGAGTTTGTTTCCCTTTGTTTTAAAGGGACGCTTTCAGTTTGACATCCGCTGAGTCTATTTAAACAGGTGAGTTGCTGGTGCTTGGTTAAATGCCCACCGCAGACGGCTCAGTCATTTTCTAGGTTTCACTGTAAAGTGACAAAGCACTGGCAGGGAATTCTACTATGCAGGAAATAAACACACGTAAAGAAAATACTTTTCTCTATTATAATTCGGATTATTTTTACATATTTATGCTGCATAAATATTCCAGGACAAAACTATCATTAATTAGGGATATGTGGATGATTTTTATTCTTGCTGATGAAAGTTTTCCCTTGAAACATTTTAATGTTTAGCCCCTGGTTTTGGTGGAGATGCATCATTCACAGCTCCTCCCTTCAAAAATTCTACATTTTTGCTTAATGCAAATTTTCTTATAATGGTAGTTAAAAGTAGTTGGCAAACATATATGTTCATTGAAGTTCTTAAGTTCATCGACTTCAGTTTGACGTACTTTTATTTCTACATATAGAATCCAAGAATCCATATAGGAAACCTTTGAGTTTTTATTTTAAAGAAGTTTTAGGAAGGAAAATATGAATACATCTGAAATGCACCAATCTGTCACCAAAGCCACAGAGTTTAAAAAGTAAGCTCCTCTTCAAGTAAGGATTCTCAAAATACTATTATTTGTGAAAACTGTCATTTCTTTTATGCCAACTTGAGGTTGTTTATATGCTTGATGAAAAATGGGTGTTACAGAGGTAATTCCTTTCTCAGTTATATTTGTAGTGTTGTGGGAATATTGTCAACTACTATTAGCAGGAAATAAATATTTTCTAGTAAAAATATTTACTAATCTTGACATGAATATAAACATTTGCATAAGAGCCAGAAATGAAATTAGCTGAGACCAAAATGAAAATGACTAAATACTCTTTTTCTTCACATTACTGTTCTCTGGTGTGGGACTACAACCTAATCATGGCTGATATCCTTCTGTATCTTTATGGAAAACCAGTAATATTGGTAAAGATGTTATAATTACATACAGTAAGTCATAAACTTTTAAAGCTAGGTTTGTATCAGCAGTAGTGATTTTCTAAGTTCTTCATAGAGTAGATGAAGACTGGACTTTTTTAGTTGCATCTATTTTTGGAAAAAATGGTTTTATTTTCTAAGTTTTACTATTTACACAATACTGATTACAATTAGCTAAGAGGCAAAAATAAAATAAGTAAAAATAATTTCTTTTGTTTTCATATAACTCTTGGATATGTCTTCCTTTTCACTTCTGCACTTTCCAGTTGGATTAATGTGCCTCATATAAACCAGATAAAAGAGCATATGTCAGACCATTTTCTGTACTGTAATCACATGTCTAAATCACTATTAGCCATTCAAATTGTTCAACTGCTTTATCCCATTATAGGAAATGTTCCATTGACTGTTTGGTGTACATGCAGCCTAAGTAATGATAAAACTAAGAGGCCTGCATTAAAACAACATAGCCAAAATAAAATAATTCCTGACCAGTAGATGCCTCCATTAAAGAACAGTATAGTATTTGAAAATGCCTTAGGTTGGTATTTTACCTTCTTGAAGGCCATATATTTAAGAATTTGATGAGTTTAAGCAGACCAATGGAGAACTGCCTTGAATGTGCTTCTTTGAGATGCCAAGGATTCTCAACCCTTCACAAAAGTAGACCAATCCTAAGGGAGCAAATAATTTTCCAGTATGACAGTTCAGTTAAAGTCTCCATTATCCTGTATTTTGCCTGTTTTTAATAAATTACTAAAAATAGCAGTGGGTCTGCAAACAGACACGTATAAGAACCAGTTAAGGTTATCTTTAGGTGGTGAACTGTGAATCAGCTTAAACACTGAGGTAGAGAATCATTTGTGGTGTCAGTACCTGGAGAGTTACTGCTTGTAGAGAATTATGTGAGAACAACTTTTTATTATTATTTGAAGGAAAGGCATAACTAAGTGTATAGCTCTATGAATAGCATTGTCAGGAGACGTAATCTTAAGTGAACAGTTCATTTTTATTATTTGTATTATAATTGTGCCTAGAGGCCAGGGAACCATTACACTGCATACAGTACAAATGCATAAGCAAACATTGCTTCTGCACAAACAGCTTCATAATCTAAATGTATAGATAGGACTGCGTGTAAATGTAAGAATATCTTGGGAAAGCACAAGAGAGCAGTGAGAATGCTGTGAGCAGAAGAACATGCAGAAGTTCAAGTACTCTGGCTGTCTCAGCGTTGGTGAATGATTCATAGGCATCAGACTTGGAGGAGATGTTTAAGGAGGGTAACATTGTCACCCTGAGGATTTTCACAGATAACTTGTTTCCTGCTTGAAGTGCTAGACAAACACTCATATTTTCTTCTTTACATTTTGACGACTGGGTATCTGAACAGAGCAGAGGTAGAAGTGTAAGGGGTAGAGCTAGGATAGGCCATGCAGCACCTTGAAACTGAGAATGAGTAGGTCATTCTTGATGTGATCCACAAGAAGAAAGAAAAACGCAAAGAACTGTCATCAAAGCAATGACTGAGGAAGATATTTTTGTGATACCAACTTTCAAATGAATTTAAAAGGTGGTGTGATTGCTCTTACCAAAGCCAAAAAGGAGTAGAAAGTTGCGGTGCTGAAGATAAAAAATAATGAAGAAAGAAACTTCCAGGCATATGGTTAGAAAGGAGAACCTGGATCTTGCTAATCTAGTATAGAAGAAAGTGGAAATACTTAGGGACCATCTTGTTGTTTGGCCTGAAATCCTGGAAACTTAACTCCTGTACTTGGATTATACCTCAGTTTCCAGGTTATGGGTCTGAGTGACAGGAATGTTGTCAAAAAGAAGTTGCAGAGGAAAGTATTGGTTCAGTTTTGACTGTATTAACATTAAGTAGACAGCTGGTTGTTTGTGAAAATATATTAGAATAGTATTGTACAGGTGCAGTAAACATTTTTGTAATCTATTTTAAGTACTAGAGCTTTGTTAATCTACCAATACTATAAGCAACACAAACAGATGTACCTTCTTAGAAAAAGTTGAGTAGCAAAAGTCTCCTTTATTGTGGTCATGATACCAAGTTGGTATGTAAATTCATTTCAAATTTTATTTTCAGCATCCGTTAGACTTTCAGTGTACTTTACTAATCATTTTTGCGAATGTCTGTAGTTTAAAACAGCACAAAAATAATGATTTCAAAAAGCTTGAAATTTGTCTATTGAAAGCTTTTTGTGTGCTTATTTATAATCATTTATGTTTCACTTTTTGCCTGAGTATTACTTTACTTACTTTGGCCAATGCCAGCTGCAGTAGGCTTTCAAACACCATTGGTTTCACACATGCAGATAGGACATGATGTTGGCTCTTTGAGGGCCCAGCTAGCCCGTGGTAGAAAGTACTGAGCTATGTGCAGCACAGTCCCTTGGGCACTTAGGAATGTTCTCTCCAGCAGCCAATGCTGTGTGATGTCCTCCATCACCTGAGGAATTCATATTACTTTGCAAATCCTTCACTGTCATATGTTGTTCTTGCACAGGAGCCTGGCTTAAACTCCTCACAAATCTTCTGTTAGGTGCTTCCGGTAAATGGTCTCTATCTTAATTTTTGGATTTTCAGTTCTTCATATAGCTTGTGTGGTGGACAACCATGAAAGTTGTTACACATGCTGGGTTTTATATTGTTTTGCAATGTTGTCGGAGTTGATGAATGTTCATTAACATGCAGTGTTGTCTTCATTTGCATCTTAAAGGTGAGTGAGTTTAGGCTTACTGTTGGAAGTGGATTTGCTCTAACCTTAGCCCACAATTTCCACACATTAAAACAGACCACATTTTCAAGTGAAGAATGCTTGGAGATATTTTTACCTTGCAGTTTTCAGTTTTGGTTGTTCATTTGTATTTGATAATCCATTGGATTTACCTAGCACTTTTCGTGAAAGGGGCTCAAAGAACTATCAGAGAGTAATGGAAAAACAAGATAGTCTTTTTATGTACATTGGTCATAAGACGTGTCTTTGCAGAGGTAGGAATAAGAACCTAATCTCTTGGTTTCCACACCCTGATCCATCTACCACCAGGCATTAATTCAATGATGTAAGAGGCTTTTCACAGCTCAAAAAAATAAAATACTTCAATTTCCTTGGCTTTGCTTGTGAATATTCTTTTTCTTTTCTTGTTAACATGTCAGACTCCTAACTTCTCACCATTGTTCTTTCTTAAGATAAGTAATAGGAAATGGACATGTATAATCTTTGTCCGTCTTTCAGTTGAGAGATGGTTTTCCAAGGTGGATTGACAAGACTAAGTAAACTCCGTCATTCTTAGGCTAGAGTTGTTTGTTTTTTCCTTCTAGGTCCACCTGTGCCACCTGTTTTTGGGGGGCAGGGGAGAATCAGGTATAACTAGTCAAAATAGAATTCCCTTATCAACCACTAAGGATTTCACCTTGCTATTATTATATATAAATCCTATATGATAAGCTATAACTCTTCAGGAGATACTGTCGTATGTATACTAACATTATGAAATGGTAAATAGTAAAGCTACTAACAATTCCAAAAAGCATTGACAATTTTTCTCCTATCACATTATATTATTTTTAATGCATTTAATATATTTAATTACTAATTCTTACAGTTTGCATGTTGCAGGCATTAATACATCTAAGCAAAATTTTACTGTAGCAAATAGTTTGCTATTGAAATAACTTGTATTGCATTCTGTGTGTTTTAGTTTTTTTTTTTTTAACTGTCCAGTATTAGAAGGTGGCACTAAGCATTCCCATTTGTGCCATTTCTGAGTTCATCAGGTGGTGTAATGAAAGTAAGTTTGGGCACTTGCTTCAAGAACTGCATTGAGTAAGTTTTTCTAATAGCAGCTGTGGCTTCATTCTTTCAAAAGAAAGAAAAAGTAGCAAAACCCTTCAAAATCAAGAGTATTCATTATTTTGAAAAACACAGGCAATGAGAATATGAAGTGCATCAGGTGGTTATTTTCCCCAAACAGTATAAATCTTGAGCTGGTTCTGGCAGCAAAAGCAGAAGCAGCCCTGCCTACCCTATGCTACCAGCTGTTTGTTCTCTCCCTTGTGCTGACCCAGGCATTTGTGTAGCCATGTGGTGAACTGCATTGGGAAATTGATCTGGGTTAAAACTAACCTGGCAAAGAAACGTGTTTGTGATAGCATAAGGGAGGAGGCCAGAGCGAGCAGCCAGGGTGCAGAGAGGCAGAGCTACTTCGTTTGGTAGTACTGCCAGCTTAAAGTATCTGTGAAGCTATAGCACTGGTTATGTGAAATTTGAGGGTGGGTTTGTTTTGGGGGGTTTTATTTTTTTTTGAATTCATGTGATTTTTTATAATAAGAGTTCTTACAGGAGTTTGTGGGAGATTTCTCTAACCTGTAGCCATGTTAAATATTCTAGTAGGTTGGTAAAAAAAAAAAAAAAAAAAAAAAAAAGAGAGAGGATTCGTCACAGCATTTAGGCAAGTGACTTGTTCTGATCTAACTTACTCCTGCACCAAGCATGCCTACCTGTCTGCATTGATTAAATAAGGAACTTGGGTTCTAACTTTGATCCTCTGAATTATTCTTAAATTAAATACTTGAAGTATCCTGAAATAATAGTCTAAGTAAAATGTTTTATGTTAATAACTAGTTTATGGTATTCTACAGGCATATTCTACAAATATGTCAATATACAGGTATTGTAATAAAATAACACTCTATCTAGCCCCTTTCAGAATATTCCCCCCTTTAATATATTTGGAAGTGTTTTTATTATGTCACACATGCACCAAATATGCATTGGAATGCAGCCATTCCAATATAAATATAATTACTAATTGGAAATGCTTTACTTATCAGTATTATAATTGTTATTGTTGAGGAAGCTGTTGGAAACCTTATTGCACTAAGAAATTTATCCCCAGAATCGAGGGATTTTCTCTTTTACTGCTTCATTGCTGACAATAAATTCTTGTCAACAATAATTTTAATTAGTCTCGCTGAAGAAATCAACGTTAGGAAACTACCAATTTTTTGATTCCATCAGTTACGTTTTTGTAGTCCTCAGAGTATGTGCAGTTGAACCACTTGCATGGCACAATAAAATAACACGAGTTTTGGTAGTGCAGATGTGGTCCAAATGTGGAGTCTCTGTAACTAACCACCTATCTGCATTTTGCATGATTGTTTCAGAGTACTGTCTGGAAGTCTTAGCTAGTCAAGAATGACTTCAGGCATGTTGCAAAGGTGGGGGGAACCAGGCTTATTCGGATAATAACTTCTTTCTCCTGTCTTTCTCTGGTAATCACGACCATCTACAGTGTTCCTAAAATTTTCTTACCAAAATGTGGTAAGATAGCTTCACAGTGTTCTCAATAAAGGGAGGAGCTATGTCATATCTAACACTGGGGGGGGGGGATTATTAGTTAGTAAGCCATTTCATAGATTTGAAATGCGAATTACATAGAATTTTGTTTCTGCAGTGTGGAGTTCAGAAGCACAATTCATTGGTTTTTAATAAAGTGAATATTTAAGCCTGTGAGACTGTTGTAAACAAATAGAACTGTAAAGCCGCAGATGATTTAAGGATCATCTTGCTCAGTCTGTTCTTCTGTACTATTTCTGACAAACATTTCTCCAACTTTTCTTTAATGTATTCAGTGAATGCAATTCCTAGGTAATCAGTTTCAGTAATCATTTTTCTAAAATATAAAATAATATTCTTTGCTGCTGATTAAGCCAGTTTTGCCTTGTATACTGACAGTTAAGTCACTGCGCAGTTGTTGTGGAGAACAATTGTCCACTTTGTTATAACAAACTTTTATTCATTGGGAGATTGTATTGTCTCCTTTGTTCTGCACTGAACAAACTTCAAATCACTGAACAAATCTTATTCTAGAATATATTAAGAGCAGTAAAGATTTGCCTTTGTTGATAACAGCTTCATGCTGTTGACTTACCTAGTGTATCTTTACAAAGTTTACGAGTCTGTATCAGATTTCATTCTGTTAATTTGGACCACTTTTCCATTTATCAAAATTATTTTAATTACGATTTTGTCCTCTAAAAGTGTTTATAACCCTGCTTCTTGTGTGACCTGACGGAAGGAGCTTCCTTGAAAGGTTCTCCCCCTTTGACAGAAAATAATTTGCAAGCAAATGCCCTTTGAATGCTACTTGTTTATCATTGCCCACGTGTCTTAAGGCAGCTTCACCAGGACTGTATTGTCAAAGATGATTGCTGATGGTTTAGAGATCACTTCTGTTTTTCTTAAGTACAGTGTGAATTTCATCCAGTTCTATTGACTTGACTATTTAGCCTAATTAAAAAAAATAGTATTTGGTTGTAATTCGTCTGTTTTATGAAGGCTGAGGGACAGAGAACAGCCTTTGATTCTGTGTTATTATCCATTTGTTCTTCTTCTACCTGACTTTTTTTTGTCTTTATTTTTACTTCTAAAATATTTTTGACACTTTGGTTTGCCTGTTGTATTGCACAGTGGTAATAATGCATGCTGTGCTTTCATCTCTTCCGATTTTTATCCTTGACTGTTTATACTATTGCTTTATCCTCATTAAATGCTGTTGTTTCCATTTCTAACATGATTCCTTTTACTTTCAGACCCTTATTACTTGCTACTTTTGATGCAGCCCATATTGTTCTTACTATGTTTCCTATCTTTCCTCTGGGCTGGAATAGTTTGCCATTGTGTGTGTTCTAAAGTAATAACTGCCAGCCCTCCTTCAAATTATATTCTCGAGAGATTCTAGCAACAAGTTCAAAGAGTTTGTTGAAATTTGCTTTTCTTATTGCAGTTAAATGAAGATAAAGATTTGTTCTCCTTTTTCTGTGGCTTTTGTTTTTCTTTTACTTTGGGATAGTGAATGTTTCTTGTTACCACCTTCAGCCAAATTGCTATACGTATTTAGATTTTAAACTGAAACCCTCCCAAACAGCAAATGTGAATTAACTGCTCTCCTGACATCCTGACATTGTCTTCAACATTTATCACAACAATATTGCTTGCTGTTCGTTCTTTTACTTTTGTTTTCCATCAGATGTCTGATTGATTAAGGACTGCTATTACCCTCAAGATTACACACTTTGAAAGCTTCTGTTGCTTAAAAAGGCTTACCTATCTTCACCTCATTTGGTCAGTGGAACAGTTTCTCTCCTAGCCTTTTCAGTTCCTTAATAACCTGTTCCTATTCCCTCTCATTTATGTTTTTGGTTTCTGCTCCCACTGTTTTCCTCCTCCTTTTTTTTCCTTCTTGTAGAAAAAGCACATGACTGTTGAGTGTATTTGGGTTTTTTTGTTGTGTATTTTTTTTTCTTACCCAGCCTCCTGAACTTTCAGAACTGCATGAGATCAGAACTTCCCTTAGAAACAGGCTGGACGCTTGTCATTGTGAAGACTAGTCTGCAAAAGGGAACTTCAAAATAAAATTCATATAAAAGCAGAAGAATAATTTAAGTTTCTTTAAATCTTGTGATTGCTAAATCTGGCTAATCTTTTTTTTTTTGTGTTTTGTGCTGATTAGTTGAGTGGTTGTTCCTGGCAATAGTATACTGTGCTGGGACCTGAAGCACTCTGCTTCTTCCCAGTGGCTGCAGCAGTGCTCATAAATAATGCTAGGGAACATTCTGAGTTGCCAGAACACTGTCGTATCCACTGTAAGATTGTTGGAGAGGTTGCTGGTACAGTTTTGATCTGGGCCTGTCAGTACTCTTCAGAAAATTCTCAGGGTTCATCCAGGATCACATACCTTTTCCAATAGGCAGTTAACATGTGACTGTTATGTTTTGGAGTTTGAGAATTCGATAGCATGGATGTAGGCTGTGCTGTGCCAGTGGCCTCAAGGCCAGAGAACATCACCAACCATGTTTTGTTTTAGTATAACTATAACCAGGATGTTTTAGGAGGACTGGAATGAACCTGATGCAATTCTCAGTTTTACTTTGAGCCTTCTAGGCAAACACTGTGCCATAGTTGATGTTCTCTAGCCTATAGGATATAAGTTTAGTAAGAGCAACTCACAGCAGAATTGCTCTATAGGGAGCAGAGGAGATGGGATATACAAGCCATGAGTCTCTGAAAAGTACTGGCTTTCAGTGCTAGTCCTGTTTTCTGACATACAATTTTTCTTGGTTAGTACTTTGCATAGTTAATGTTGCATCAGGCAGTCTGGTAGAGACTTACAGAAAGGAAAGTGAAAAACAGATTCAGCACAACTTTTAATTTATTTTTCTGCTTACATCTTCCAGATAGTCTTTAGGAGAGAAGTAGGCCCCAAAACGATGGGGTGTACTCAAGAAATATGTCATCTGCATGCAAGATTGTTTAAAGAAAGTGTTTCACTATGGTCTTTCATACAGCAGTAAAATATTGGCATATGGCTGGCTATTCTGTTGCCTCTTTTTGGAGTCGAATGGGAGAGCATTCTTTGCCCTGTCAGGCAGTATGTACAGCTTGGAGATAAAATAATTTCTGTTTAAAATGTGTTTATTGGCAATGAAGAAATACTAAAACTTGGTATACTGATACAAATATTTTGTGTACTCTACATGTGGCCTTCCCAGATAAGGGTACCCTGGCAGAACAGCATGGTGAAGGTACTGTTGATTGTGTACCTACTTCATGGACAAGCAGGAATTCACCTTAAGGCTTGTTAAGCAGACACTTTCAGTGGCGGTTTAATTTACTGATAAATTAATGTAAATAAATGTTGTCTGAAAAATAGTTTCAGTCTACTTTTTCCAATTCATACTTCCCTTTTTTTTTTTCTTCACTTTCCTTACTTTTGACTTTGTCTTGATGGGCAAAAAGAACCTTTTCTAAAAATGTGACTTCTACCACATTATTTTAAAGGCTTTTTCTAGACTAGACTAGTTTAAGGTGATATGCAAGAGTTCCTCGTCCGCACTTAGTTAACATGATCACGCTTTTTAAAAAGTCACGTCATAACTATATTGAACATGAATAAACTCATTGAGTTGAAGCTTGGGCTCTCATTTAGTCATCTATATCTTCCCAATTGTGCTGTTTTCCTTGTTTGTTTTGAATTTTAAAATTATTGTGATAGATTTTGTTAGCTGGCTTCAATCCAAAGACTGTAAAGGTTGTGTTAAGTTTGGAGTTCTGCCTCTGATTAGAGTCCTGTCCTTCAGCGTGCCCAAATAACATGGATTCTTGCCTATTTGTCTCCATTCTATTGAGCATTAAAAGCTGTTCCTGAATGTTGTAAATTTACCAGTTTACCTGGTAGGGCATAGGTGAAGGAAAAATTTTCTTTTTCTCCCACAAAGAAAGGCATTATGGAGTGAAGTAAGACTACCACAGAGAAGTGGATTTCTTTCAAGATGTAGCCCAAACTGAACCTCGGGAATATGTAGCTGCATGGGTATGGCTGTGTCACATGGTGTAGGAGTATATTCTACAACAAGTATTAGTAATGGGCCTTGGGGACAGGGCAGAGACTGAATTCTAGCTCCCCAAGTCATGCCACCTAGATTTCTTTTCCAGCAGTATTGTGATGTTACAGTTCCTAGTTGAATTGTTTTCTTTCAAAGCTTTAGAAGAATAATGATGTTTATTTTTCTTCTTAAAGGAGCTTACTAATGAATAGTAGGAAGTATATTCAAATAACTTAAATTCTGCTTAAGTATGTATGCGTAGTCAAAAGAGAGAAGTAGGTATCTCTGAAATGCAATTCAGAAGGACTAAGTAAGGACTCCTGAGCTAGGAGTTTCTTCAGAGCCATCTAACAGGAATCACTAGGCTGAGGGATTTAGGTGTGATTTAGGCCATCTGTCTGAATATAAACTGTATGCCCTCATCTCTGTTGTAGGTTCTTTCAGAGCATAAGATTTTTCACATAAGGGTAACACCACCAGATTTCAGCCTTGTGTGTAATTACAGAGCTATATAAGCAATTAATTCAGAATAATAATTTTCAAAAATAATTGCAAGCCATTTTGGGAAATTACTCAGTTTGACCTGTTTTGAGGAGATTGGACCAGATGACCTTAAGAGGTTCTTCCCAGCCTAACTTATCCTATGATCCTATCCTATGAACATCTGTTTTTCATGTGTATTCAGACATGGTACTGGAGGCCTCATCAGGGCTGAGTAGAGGGGCAGGATCACCTCTCTCAACCTGCTGGCAATGCTATTCCTAATGCACCCCAGGAGACCATCGGCCTTCTTGGCCATGAGGGCACATTATTGCTGGTTCATGGTTAACTTGTCATCCACCAGAACTCCCAGGTCCTTCTCTGCAGAGCTGCTCTCCAGCAGGTCAGCCCCCAGCCTGTACTGGTTATTCCTCCCTAGGTGCAGGACTCTGCACTTGCCCTTGTTGAACCTCATGCGGTTCCTCTCTGCCCAAGCTCTCCAGCCTGTCCACATCTCTCTGAATGGCAGCACAGCCCTCAGGTGCATCAGTCACTCCTCCCAGCTTGGTATCATCAGCAAACTTGCTGAGGAGGCACTCTGTCCCCTCATCCAGGTCATTGATGAAGAAGTTGAACAGGATGGGACCTAGTACTGAGCCCTGGGGGACGCCACTAGCCACAGGCCTCCAACTAGACTCCACGCCACTGATGATGACCCTCTGAGCTCTGCCTTTTAGCCAGTTCTCAATCCACCTCACTGTCCACTCATCTAATCTAACCCCACTTCCTGAGCTTACCTATAAGGATAACTTCCTGTTACGGGAGGCAGTGTCAAAAGCCTTGCTGAAGTCAGGGTAGACAACATCCACTGCTCTCCCCTCATCTACTCAACCAGTCATTCCATCAGAGAAGGCTATCAGATTGGTGAAGCATGATTTCCCCTTGGTGAATTCATGCTGACTACTCCTGATCACCTTCTTTTCCTCCATATGCTTAGAAATGGCATCCAGGATGAGCTCTTCCATCATCTTTCCAGGGATGGAGGTGAGGCTGACTGGCCTGTAGTTGCCTGGGTCCTCCTTCTTGCCCTTTTTGAAGAGTGGAGTGGCACTTTCTTCCAGTCTTCACGCACCTCTCCAGTTCTCCATGACCTTTCAAAGATGATGGAGAGTGGCCTACCAATAACATCTGCCAGCTCCCTCAGCACTCATGGGTGCATCCCATCAGGGCCCATGGATTTGTGGGTGTCAAGTTTGCCTAAATGATCTCTAACCTGGTTCTCCTTGACCAAGGGAAAGTCTTCCTTTCTCCAGACTTTGCCTTGTCTCCAAGCTCTGGGATTCCTGGGGGCTGCCCTTAGCAGTGAAGACTGAAGCACAGAAGGCATTCAGTAACTCTGCCTTCTCTGTATCCCTTGTCACCAGGGCACCCACCCCATTCAACAGCAGGTCCCCATTTTCCCTAGTCTTCCTTTTGCTACTGATGTGTTTGAAGAATCCCTTCTTGTTGTCCTTGACCTCCCTTGTCAGATTTAATTCCAGATGGGCCTTAGCCTTCCTTGTTGCATCTGTGCGTACTCTGACAACGTTCCTGTATTCCTCCCAAGTGGCTTGTCCCCTTTTCCACATATTGTATACTTCCTTCTTCTGTTTGAGTTTTGCCAGGAGCTCCTTGCTCACCTGTGTAGGTCTCCTGCTACCTTTGCTGGACTTCTTACTCATAGAGACGCACTGCTCTGGAGTTTAGAGGAAGTGATGCTTGAATATTAACCAATTATTTTGGACTCAGACCCCCCCTTTCATTCTAGGGCCTTCTTTATGTCTTAGCACAAGGTCCAGCAGCACACCTCTCCTCATTGGCTCCTCCACCACGTGTGTCAAAAAGTTACCATCAGTGCTCTGCAGGCGCCTCCTGGACTGTTTGTGCCTAGCTGTGTTGTCCTTCCAGCAGATATCGAGGTGCTTGAAGTCCCCATGAGAGCCAGGGTCTGGGATTGTGAGGCTACTTCCAGCTGTCTGTAGAAGGCCTCATCTACTTCCTCTTCCTGATCAGGTGGCCTGTAGTAAACATTCACAACAATGTCACCCATGTTAGTCTGCCCTTTAATCCTTACCCATAAACTCTCGACTCGTTCTTCATCTACCCCTAGGCAGAGCTCGATACGTTCCATAACGTCACATAAAGAGCAACTGCATCACCTCGCTTTCCTGGCCTGTCTTTCCTAAAAAGCACAGAGCTGTCCATGACAGCATTCCAGTCGTGCGAGTTACCCTACTATGTCTCTGTGATTGCAATGAGATCATGGCCCTGTGACTGCACACAGATCTCAGATTCTTCCTATTTATTCACCCTGATGGTGAGCATTGGTGTACAGGCATATATTATCTATCTATCTATCTATCAATCTGTGTGGTTCCACATATACTAGATAAATGATTACCTCTCTCTAAACAGTGTGTACAAGAAATGGTCTCACCTGACATTTCAATTTTTCTTTTTGAAAGTTTACCTGTTAGAAAAGGGCAGAGCTATTTTGATTACTTTATAGAAATATGTTAGAATTTGTTTTCTCGCTGAAGTTCCATCATGTTTTTTTGTGATACTGTTGAAAATAGTTTTGTCCTGCCTGTGCTAGCAGTTAACAATTCATATTATTAGGAATGAGTCATTTCTCTATAGCCCGTATGTGTTTAGGTATAGCTTATTTTCCCACCTCTTTTCTTCTCTTCCATCTTCTTTTCAACTTGTAGTCTGTTTGTTCTGTGTGTCTTATTTTTTAAGGTCTTTTTAAATTCATTCATTCACCCCTTTATTTCCATTTCTGGTGCACATAAGTTCCATAGCTAGGTAAGCAGCATTACACATCATTTCAGTTATGCAGCAGAGTTTACTCATACCAGCACTTAGCAGTAGTGTAAAACAGACACAGGTCATGAGACTCTAATGTCTTCTACAACATATATAAGAAAGCACCATATGCCATGCTAATTCAATGCCAGGTAAAATAGGTCTGTTCTGGATGATGGAAGTAAAGAAGTGAGTAAAGAAATCTGAGATTTCAAGAGGAGTATGAGATTTGAAGACGTATTTTTTTTTATTTCAAATATTTTCTCAGAAATGCTATTTTTTAACCTGAGATATTCTGTGCTTCTCCATTGCTAAAAATACTGTAGTGGACAAACCTGGTGACTCTTGGTGAGGTGATCTACAATATTGCTACCTTGAGCTGTTTATACTGATGCTCTGTTGGCAGGTATCAGTCATGTAGGTAAAGGGGAATGCGTGCTTGTGTGTCGTGCACTCCAGCCTGCTGTTCTGTGTTTCTATCTCAAAATTGCATTTAACAGTTAATTGTGATGCTAGGTGATGGAATGTCCTATTCTGCCATCTCTGTCACAGGGATGATGACCTGTCGCTAAAGGATGGAAAGACAACAGGAGAGAGAGATGCCTTGAGCTTTCTTAGCAATATTTGCCAAAACTTTTCTGTCAAAGCCCTAAGTTCAGACAGATATGATGCTTTATATTGAGAAAGCTATTTCAGTTGCCTAACTTATGTTATTGTTCACATTTTATTTACTAATAGCATGCTTGCTGGGTATGAAATCCCAGATGTAATGGCTTTAAATAAGACTTTTATAATACTATGTTAACATGAATATGTAGTTAATACACAAAGTGTGTTTCTTAGCTCTACATAATGTACTGTTGACCTGACTTAGATTCCAGATCTAATCTGTTTCATGTTTGCAGGTACAGGGAGCAGGGAAGAGAATTGAATATAGTTTGGATTCTTATCTCCAGAGACTTTTGTTGCACAGATTAGAAACTAAGAGCCTGCAAAAACCCTCACATGCATTAAAAAGGAAGTCTAAACACTACTTTCTAATATATGCTTTGACATGAAAAGCAGAATAGAGAAATTGTATTCACAAAAGAGGATGGTTCAAGTTGATTTATAACAAGGGAGCTTAAAAGGCTGCTAGAAGGTAAATTGCCTTTACATTTTAGTAGAATTGCCAAGCTAAGAAAAAATATTTGAGTTTCCTTTTCTGCTCGTCATCTTTTTTGTAGATAGCTACTGAGGGCTTCATCTTAAGTTATTATTATGATTTTATTATGATATTATTAGATAACTGTTAAAGGTCTTGAAAACTGCAGGCCAGTGGAAGTTCTGAAGAAGAAGCGAATGTTTGAAAAGGATGTTAAGAAGCACAAAAACCTGTTCATATCATTTTGTATGTTTTAAATCAATGAAGTACCATATCAAAAGTCTGATTTAGCTGTTGTAACCAAATGAAACTTCTTATGTATTGGATCTAAAATCTTAATTGGAACATTTCAAATGCAGACCATATGTATGTCTGAATTTCTTTTGATTGCTGTAAAATAATACTATTTAAAAGTTAGAATTTCTAAATTGCGTGTAGAACAAACAGGTGAAGCACGCTTCTCTAAATGTATCTTGAGTAACTCAAGCCAGTTGATCCTTGAGTTAAGCAGTTTGAGTTTGGAAGGAAACAGTCCAGCATGCATGTAGCCGTAAGTTTTCATCTGAATAAGCACTGCATTCATAGCTTCTCTTGCTTAAAAAAATTGTCTCTTTTGTGAGAGACAACTGATCTATTTTTCCATGTAGAATTTGTTGGCAGAAGTGTTGGCTTAAACAGTTTCTGCCTTGCCATCATGGTGGCACACATTCATGGAGATGTGTGAATCGGGGCAGGGCAGCCTCTTTCCCTTCTCTTTGTGTCCTGCCCCACTGCCTCCTGCTGGGTTACCATGCAGCCAGATCAGTCCTCTGATCTCATTCACAGTGAGAGCCAACATACAGTTCAACCACTACAACTCAGAGGTTGGCAATAAGAGGCAAGGGGTGGGAACAGCTTCAATTAGAATTGCTGCTGAAAGTGAAATCCTATCCCAAGTTGTTTCTAGCTCATTGTATAATCCTACTGGAGGTAACTCACAGGCAGTTTTTATGGCAAAGTAATAGTCATCATGACAGATGTTGGACCCCAACTGACTGTTGCAGTAAATATTACATTTTTTTTCCTAACTGAGATTGCTTTGTCAATTAATATGCTTTTGCATTAAAAGAATTAAATCTCATATCTTTCAACTGAGTGAAAATAGAATTCTACGTTGGAAGCTCTTAGGAAGAATGAGGCCAGCCAATATGACTTCATGCATCTTGGGTCACATGAATAGTAGGGAAAAGTACTGAAAGTAATTTATTATTACTTTAACCAGCTACTATTAAATTGCAGCTTGTTTTGTTTGTGCTAACAAACTTGTCAGGTAACCCATTACTCAGGTAACCCATTATCTGATATGTTAAAACATGCACTTTTTCCAGGGGTATAACATGTTTAATTTAAGGTATAAAAGTACAAACAACTTTGAATGTGAATTTATGGTGTGTCCATATAACTCTGCAAAAGTAAGGTCCTTCAGAAGTGCTGCAGTGGAAGTTTACATAAGAAACTTTTATGGGATAGCTAGCATACAGTAAACTCAGTGCTTGATAGTTTAGTTCTACCTAACCTGTTAAAAATAGACACAGAAATTAATTTTATTTAATACAAATTGGAAAGTCTACAAATTCTGTCCACTGTCACTTATCTTCTTTGATTTAAGAGTAGCTTGAGATCAACTGATCTCAAAATGACTAATTAGAGAACATTTGAACTATATCAAGATATCTGTCTAAGAGGGGTTTGTGCTGCTTAATCCTAAGGGGCTTCCAGCACTCCAGGGAGTAAGCAAATTGTTAACACACAAATAGTAGTCACTTGTTGGTTGAACCAAAATAACTGACCCTTAACGCAAACTAAAATACTGACATTTGCCATCTTCACTTAGGTTTAGACTAAAATATTTAACCTTCTCGTTGCAGCAGACTAAGTGTGCTAATATGCATGGTTACTAGAGATGTGCTGAAAAGTGGTAGCATGAGAGGTCATTGTAGCGAGAATGTGTTTGTGTCCATACCTGTACGAACATGGCACGATGACTCTTACACGATAGCTACATATCTTAGAGTAAACCCATATAGAGTTGGGATTTTTTTCATGTGAATGCTTTATTTTTAATTTTTACCTTAATTTCTTTGAGAATTGGACTGAAAACCAACTTGCTTGTAGGCTGAGCACCGTCAGTGTTTTTCAATTAAAAGGGTAGTGAGAGGCGGTATTGGTCCCATTCCTGTAGCTTGGTAGGTCACAGTGTGGGAATCTGTGCGGGGTTTGGGGGCTTGTTTTGTTCAGTTTTAGAGCTGAAATGGTCTCTACTAGTTGTTAAGTGCATTTATTGATAATTCCTCACAAGTTAAACAACACCAATAAGGGAATATTGAACCTACTTTGCTTGTCCGCAACAGAAGGCTGCATGATTTCAATATGTCCGATTGCAGCTCATTGTAACTGAGAATTCAATCTAAAAATTTCGTATTAGGAAGGAATTCATAGTCCTTTTCTCATTTGTCAGGTAAGTCAGAGTACTGTTGTCATCATGTTAATCTCTTTTGCAGATCTCTAATATCAAAACAAATTTTAAGAAAGCTAGTGAGATCAACAGAAACATTACACAACAATGTAAGTTTTTTTGTGAAGAAAAGTTGAACAAAGGTAATTGCTTTAGTACTAAAATTGGAAGGCTCGTTTACAAGTATCTATCAATACAAGTGAAATGAAAGTTGCATAATGTTTTCTTGATCTGTTTTTCTCTCTAGTGCCTGTGGAAGAAAAAAAATGGCAAGGGCTACTGAAGGATTAGGAAAGAGCTTTTTCTAGAGGGACATTTGTCAAGCCTGTTTTCTTAGCTTGCCTGCTGCAAATTGGTTTTGCAGAAATACATAGCTGTCTCTAAAAAATACTAAAAAGAAAACAAAGCCAATTCCCAACCCCGTCGCTGTTTACCATCCTCTTTAGCCTAGAACAGCCCTGAACAACCGAGGACATCCGCTAGTGAAGGAGCAAGAGCCTAGCGAAACGTTTTATAACTTTTTCAGTTGTGCCGCTTTGTTAAATGGGAAGGGAGAGTGGTCGGGGCGGGGAGGAGGGGAAGGGAAGGCGAAGTGAGTCGGGCAGAGCTGGCTGCTGTGCCGCTGCGGAGGCGGCCGGCTACGCGCCGCCGGCGCGGGAGCGGCCGCGGGCCGTGCCGGCCCTCATGCTGCCCTCGGCCCCCGCCGGCGCCAGCGCCGCCGCGGCCCGGCCGCGCCGCGCCGCGCCGCTCCGGGGGGTGCGGGGCGAGGGGCCCACGCCGCGGGCGCCTCCGGCGGGGGCGCTGCGCCGCGGGCCGCCGCCGCTCTGCCTCCCTAGCGCCAGCAGCCCCGGCTCCTGTCGCGGAGTCCGGTCCACACATTGGCGGCGCCCGGCTGCGTCGGATCTACTTTCTCGAGCTCTGCTTTTTTTTTTTTTTTTTTTTTTTTTTTTTTTTTTTTTTTCCACCTTTTCTCCCCTCCCCTTCCCCTGCGCTCCCCCCCCTCCTCCTCCTCCTCCTCCTCCGGCGGCCCCAGGCTGGTTCGGGGAGGATCCCGGAGCCGAAGTTCCGAGGCGATCGGGGCTGTGGCGGATCGCTCCCCTGGCGGCGCCGCCATGGGGGCCCTGTAGACGCCGCCGCGCAGCGCCCGCCCGGCCGCGCCGAGGCTCCGGGGAAGTGGCCTGGGAAGCGCTCCTGCCGAGCGGTGGCCTGGGGAGAGTAACATGGCTGATCGACGGGAGTGCTGAGCAGTTTGTGTCTCCGCACGGCGCCCGGCTCGGATTTTAACATGTAAATAACTTCTCTTTCCTCCGGATAATACGCGTGGGCACCGATGCCAGCCCCTCCGTTTTCCAAAGGGGATTTGTGAGAGGTTCCAGAGGGCTGGATTATGTTGTGCAAAACCAATTCGCTGGGGGTGAGTATATCTGGCGTTTAACTTCTTTGTATTAAAGGGCAAAATGTGACAGCAGGCACAGAGCTATATATGGCAATCTGCACTATAATTCTGTGGGGAGAGATTTTTTTTTTTTTTTTTTTTTTTGGGGGGGGGGGGGAGGGTCTGCGCAGCCAGGAGATGTGGGACCTGGAGCACCAGCCTGGAAACTTATCAGGAGCACTGTGGTGCCCCTGACACTCGAGCGAGGAAAATTTTACACCCTTCGGTCAAAAATCCCCCTCCTGAATTCAGATACGTGTGTGTACAGGTTCTGGTTATACGTTCGCTAGACAATCCTCGGCCGTTTAAAAAAAAAACAAACAAAAAAGCCCAGCGTAAGTGTGACCTGTATCCTGTAACCAGTAACCTGGTCATTTGTTCTAAGCGTGCCTGTGTGTGCACACGCACATACACACATGCACACATATATTCTTTTAAAATTATGACTTTATATGGTTGCTATGTTAAAACTCATTTTTTTTAGCTGTTTATTTTTTTGATGTGAATTCTGGAGTGTTGGAAAATGTAAAAATATTTAGGAAAGAATAATCCTAATTATACTTAATTTTTAAGTATCCCATACGTGCTGGTTTTTTTTGCAAAATAGTGCCATTTTAATTTTGCATGATTTCAAAGAGTACATGTGTGGTGTTAATTTTAGATCCTACTAACTGCCTCTATCTATAGTTTTAAATTAAAAAAAACCCAAACTCTTCTTAAAATATACAATGTGCATAGCACATAATGGATGTTCCTACCCTGTAATACAATGATTTTTGTATGAGCAGTGAGCAAATAGGTCATAAGTCAAAGTAAGTGTTATGTAACTGACTTGCTTCAGCAAACTTGATGCAAACTGTAAAGAAATACTAAGTATGTTTTGTTTTTGTTTTTTAAAATGGACAAGATAAGCAATTAGCTCTTTTTGAGTTGGATTACTTTGTGACAGGTCGATTTTTTTTTTAATTAAAACTGTGCTTTAAAAATATGAGCCAGTTAATTTCTATGGTGTTACATATTTTCCTAAAAAACTATTTTGGTCATGTATGTAATTCGGGATACTAAATATCTGATATTCACCAGTGAAACATTAGTTAATACTGTAACCAGAACCATTACATAACTGAAAAATGTTCATGACTTAGTATGGTTTTTATTTTTTAACTTTGCTGTTTCCTAGAATAGTAGTATTCGCCATAATTATAGTTTTAGAAGTAACTGAAGATCAATATGAAAATAGTTTCATATTTTTTATGTTGGTTGAAATAAAACAGTGGTGGGTTAATATTTCCATTGCAAAACTAACGAATAGGTAGACAGTTAAAGGTACACAGTGGTCATATAAAGTACTACATATCAGAGTAAACAAATTAGTAAGCTGTAGTATTCATGTAGGATTTTTTTGGTGTTTTCTGTACATCATGATGTTTTTGGTGTATTATATTTCGTCTTCCTGCGCAATAAAATACACTTGCAGTGGAAGAAACTGAAGCTCCCAGACTGTTCAGTGCAAATATTTTAGCCATCTACTTGTAAGATAAATGAAGACAGGAGACAAAATGTACTTTTATCAGTGCTGATGTGATCAGCTGCATCTGTGCTACTCATTCATTAGTCTCGCTAATGACTACTATATGTTTCATTTGTTAATATTTTAAAGTACTGGTGGATACCTCTTTTACTGTTTTATTGTAAATATAATTTCTTTTGATTATATACTTGGAGCTTATTGAGTATCTGTAGTTTTTCGGTTGTTTGCCTCACTTGAAAGTCTCCTTTGTAAACTGTTTCATGACTCTACTCTTCCTATATTGCATCTGTTCTATGCAAAATAATAAGCAATATTCTATCTACATTAAATTTAGATGCTTTTAAGGAGAAATACTGTTCATTCTCTTTTGTAGATAACTGTCTCTGAGTTTTGGTATAATTATTTTGTCACACTGTGTACTGAGTTGACTTATACCTCTTTTATTCTTACGCTATTCTTTCCCAAACAGAAACTCCTGCGGAGTTTTGGCAAAACATTCATTGAGAGTTTGAGGGGGGGCAGGGAGGGCTGGCCTTACTGTCATTTACATATTTTGCCAGTGGAAAGTAGTTGCATCATGTAGGCTTTCTTAACTTGTGATTGTTCGTTGGGCTTGCCTGAAAAAGATACCGTAAGGCTAAATGGCAGAGCAAAAATGAAAAGAAGCCATGTATTGATTTCTGTTTTTGTTTCAGGCTAAGAGAACCATTTGGCCTATGCTTTAGAAGATATTTCCAACCTGAAATCTAGTCAGCTATGTGAAATATAAGTTGAAAGTATTCTTTTTACCATCACTGCTCTCGATTCTTACAGCTTTGCAACTCTGTTTTCCTGTTCTTAAAGTGTGGATAGAAAACACTTAGTATAGAATAGTCTATACTTTCTAGTATAAAGTGTTTAGCCCAAGGAAAGGGAAACTGACTCGAGTGTTGCCAAAAGCGCACTCTAAACAAGCTAAAGGAAAGATGCTGCTTCTACTTTGTTTTCTTCAGGCCATTACACTTTTAGCAATCACTAAGGCTTCTGGAAACTGTAGTATGTAGTGCGTTTTCAGAAAGAAGCCCTAAAAAAAGTTGACAGTAGGCCTTTAGCTAGTCTTTTATAATTCTGTCTTTTCTCTGTGAAATCCTTTTGGCATGTTCTTGTTCACTGGCAATATCCCAAAATGTGATATCACAAATATCAGATGTCTTACTGCAATTCATGGCATTTGCTATGCCACAGTGGTGCATTCTGGGATAACCTAGGTGAACCAGGAAATGTCATAAAAATTTGGTAGGGAAAGTGGTATGGTAGAGAAATTGTAATGTTGTACTGAAAATAGCATGCAGATCTTTGTAATCTGGGGTGGCCTCTATTCACTGAATGCATTTTTAACTGGGTGATGTTTACAGATTTTTTTCCAAAAGTTGAATATCTTAGATTATAAATGGTTATCCAAATGAGTGGCAAAACATCAGAGCTAAACTTGTTCCTTTGAAAATATCTTTGATTTTTAAAAATGGATCATAATTACATGTGGCCTTGTCAGGATTTATTTTAATCTCAAAGTTGAAATGCAATGCCAAATATAAATGTAGATTGTATTGTACAGATGGAGGATGTTTGAATCCTCCATAAGATCTGTTATAAGTTAGTTATAGTAACATATACATGTTTGTCTATCTCCTACATGTGGTCTCTCTCTTATTAAATTCACTGCTGAAATGTTACACAGTGAGTGTGGTTTCTGCTAACTGCATTTTGTAATATAGTTAGAAAATAAATAATTTAGCATTGGCTACACTGACCCATGTTTGCATCCTAGCTGTCAAGCTTTGGAAGGTAAATTCTTGAGCAGTATTACTTAGTTCTAAGTCATAGAAAATGAAGGCTTAGAAGTCTGTTTGTGAATTTGTTTGTTTAGTCAGAACTTGCAGTTCTCAGGTGTAATTTCATTTCTGCAATGTATTCTTTATTTTAGATGGAACTGAATGTATGTATTCTGAACACAAGCACTTCCGTGTTGTTGTTGCTTTATATTTTCCTATCTCTTTTTTTCTCGTTACTGTTCTTAGTTTTGATTTTTGTGTCTAAAATGGCCTAGTACTGTGAAAAGATAACGTAGATTGCTTTTGTAAGACTGTATAGGAAGCATATGTGAGAGCTTTTTTTTTTTTCCCCGCTTATTTTCTAGTTAGCCTTCTGCCCTAGACAGCTATCATCTAAATTACTGTCTTGCCTCTGGTACTGTCTAACACTAGAAACTGCTGAGAAAGATTTGACAAATTCTGAAGTTGGAGTTAGGGAATGGTCTGTCCATAGGGAATCAGTTTGAGATGGGATTATGCCATGAGGAAGGAGAGTGATGTTTTTTTCTAGAATTTAAACACTCTAAAGTGAAATTCTTATTTATGCATGTAGTTAGGGAGAAATAAACCTTTACAAATAATTTGATTCAGAAAAGGTAGAAGTTTGAGAGAATTGGAAGCTTTTTTCTAAGTGTGAGGAGCAATGTGAAGAGATGAGATCTGTTGGCAAGAGTGGAAGGGAAGGGATGTGTTGGATGGGATTATGCAAGGACCCCATGTCTGGGGCCATGAGAAAAAGGACTAAAGTTTATGGCTTTATTTCAGTCATGTTGCACTTCCACTCGAGTCAGGTGATTTTTGGCTATACAGTTTTGTAGTACCATTGAGGAGGAGTTAAAGTTTCAGAACAAGTGAGAAGATACCAAAGGTGGTCAAGGAGAAAGATAAGGGAATGTGTTTAGAATCTTTTCTAATCTTTTCCAGGGTTATTTGACCTGGGCCAAATAATAAAAGGTGTGTTAGCTGTTGTCATTACTGTGTCAGGCTTGCCTTGCACTGTGTACAAAAGGTTTGGTCACAGTCATTGCAGGAGCTGCAATTTGTTGTATGTTTAGACCTGTCATAAAATGGAGGCATAGGTTGAAAAATTCTGTTTTAACCTTTGGTAGACTTTTTTCTTGTCTGAAAAATTTCACTTTGGCTTTAAGCTATTTTAGTTGAAAGCTGATCCCACATAGGATTGGGTACAGAAGCAAGGTAGAGTGCTTTTGGGAGTGCTTTTTTGCAGTGATCAGAAGAAGGGGAATCTGGAGTTGCTGGAATGTAATCTTTAAGACAGATGGGAGCTTGAGGATGAGAAGCAGAGTCTTCAGTCTTTTTCTTTCACCTTAATCCATCTTTGTGTGGTTGCTCATCTGTGAGCAATCTTTTCCCTTTGTTTGGCCCTTTTTTTTCTCCTTGTTACAGAAAGCAGAGTTTTTAAATCAAAAAAAAAAAAAAAAAAAAAAAAGTTAAAGACAGTGTTACACAGCTCCAGAAGCAGCAACTGTTATAATTTGAAGTCTAGTTCTTGGACAGAGTGTGACAGTAAAGAACATTTGAAGATTTTTGGAAGTGATTTGTGTTGGTTAGGATACAGTTTGCATGAACAAATTCTTAAAACCATAGGCTAAGGAGGGGAATCAGGCCTGTATGTTTTGTTTAGCTTCTGTATTACACGTCAAATAATTAAATATTTACTTTTGTCTTTATATTTGCTTTCAGGTAGTAAAATCACCTACAATGATGTAGGATGATGTTTAACTATCGAGGCTTCTTAAATTATCATTTTATCTGTTCCGTGTTTCGAAAAAGCATGGAGCTGTTAAATTAAACTTGATGACCTTTGTTTAGTTACTGAGACACTTATATTACTTTTCCATAGAAAGTGTTGGAATCCTAGTGCTAAATCTCTGAATACCTACTACTGGCATTACTATTGCCTCCCTTGGGAATGTTTTGAAAGTGGTTGACTTCTGTTTAGTATCTTACCAGAAAGTCAGAGTTTCTAAACTGTGCTATGTAGCCAGAAATTGTTACTGCCAGTTGTGACATGCGCTGCCATCACCACTGTTGAAGACTGTTTGCTGTTGGTTCCTGCAGTGATACCTGGGAGCCAGGAAGGCTGGGGGGAGGCAGTTCTCCTGATCCTTGATACGCCTACGTACAGTGCGTGTGTAAACAACCCTACGCATTTCTTTCTTTTCATATGGCCACCCAATCTTAAATGTCGGCTGCTGACAGCTTCACCAGCGCTACGCAACTGCTTTCATTATTAATGCCTCTATATCTCCAAATAAAGAACTGTTAGTGAATAAGTACTTTATGGATTCATTTAATTATTAATCAAGGTGACAGGGTATTCTCTAAGGTAAAAAAAATTCTGTTTCAAAAGAGGTCTGAAGTCAATAGAGGATTTTCCATTAAAATTAAACAAAAAAAAGTCATGAGAGTAAATGCTTACCAGTACAAATAAGGATTTAATAATCCAATCCCTTCTTTTCTACTATTTTGAATAATGAGAACTGATTGTTACTATATAAGACCAAACCTGTGGAGAACAGGATTATTTAGAAAAAATAAATCAGACATTGCAGAATAGTTTCTTCACTCCTCAAATTTCAGCAAGTTGTGAAGATAGTTTTCTGCCAACTTAGGTTCCACAAAATACTGCTAGTTTGAAATGGTAAAAATTATGTGTAATAAATTGCATAAACTTGTTCTTGATTTTTATATTATACAACTATTGGCCAATTACTTATGTTTTACTCCCATTGCTTTTAGATAGTGACAAAACGCACGATCATGTTGTGTGTACAGAAAAATATTTAGGACATTTCTAGGCTGTTCGGAGGGACCCGGGCTTATCTGACTGTGTTTCTTCTGAGCTGGAAGTGTATTTCATGTGTCTGAGACCCGGCCTACTGTCTAATAACACAGTTTCGTCAAATGCACAGTAGTACTGTAGAGCACTAATATTACATGTTAACTTTTTTCAGAGCAACTTAAGGCTGAATAATTTTGGATGTCAGACTCCACATCTTGTCTTGTATTTTGCTCCATCTTCTGTGCTAGAGTTTTCTCATCAGGTCAGAAAATAGATTAACAACAGCTGCTTTACTGTCTCCTTGTAAATTATATGGACTTATAGCTAAAGAATAGGCGACCTTTTCTGAGGAAGGCTATCTTGAAAATTGCCTCTGTAACAGAAAAGCTAGTGATAGTTTTGGTCTCTTCGGCATGTTGTGAGGGTGTTTTTCTTCTGACTTTTTTGTGGCTTTCTGTGAGCTATGAAACCATTTGCAAGGAATTTGAGAAAGATGTGTCACAGTGGTAAAGTTATGGGCAAAAAAGTAGTGGTAGTGCCATTATGGTAGCGTTAAGGCTGTGAGAGAGGCAGGGATTGTGGGGAGAGATGGTATCTTATGCCAAACTGTTTTAACTGGGAAAAACAGATGAGAATTTGAGTACACTTAAGGAAATAAAGGCTGTTGGTTTTGTTTTTTTGTTCCCCCCCAAAAACAAAACAAAACAAAGTAGTTGAAAACTATACTGGAAGAAGATTCTGTATTGAAATAATTTCTCCAGGAATCGTCTCTCCAGTCCTTCTAACAGCCTTCCCACCCATCAGAAGCAAACTCCCTGCAGACAAGCCTACACCCAGCCTGGGCCTGAGCAGCAGAAGTAAAATTAGTGACCAGTGCTCCACAGCCACCATAATAAATGCGTTCTGAGGCAGAATCACCAAGATTGTAGGATTTGGTGTAATACACTTTGTCTTTCGTCAGATTTTCTCATGGGCATTCAGTAAATGCCCTCATGGAAACTAAGTGAATGAAATTAAACAGCTCTTGTGGTTGAGGATGAACTTGTACCCAGTCAGTGAAAACCCATCGTTTGCCATAAAACTCCACCCTTAGCCCTTCACTGCTGGAATTCAAAGCGGCATGACAAGTTCCTTCGAAAGATGAACCTGGGAACTGATATTCATGACAGTGGGATGCTAAAAGTCATGACCTTGATAAGGAGATTGGCTTGATGACATAATATAATCACAGTCTGATTTTTTTTCCTGCACCTCTACCCTAAAGCTGACTCTTCTGTGTTTCACAGATAATAAATTACCTCTTACTCCATCTTTATTTTTTTTTCCCAGGAGACAACTATCTTAAGAGCTTTCCCTTTTTACCCCTCTCTGTTCCACAGATGCTGTCCAGCTGTCTTTTCAAGTTCACAGTTTTAACTTTGAAGATTGTAGAATCTACACAGTATTCAAATGAGACCTTGATGTCCAGGAGCTTGTTTGTTACTTAACCATACTTTATCAGGAGAAAGGAAAAAAAAACAGGAGGAGGGAGGGAGGCTCAAAAGAAAACCCCACAAATCTCTTTTCACAGTCTTCGATTACAAGTGGTGAAAAATTATTAGTTCTGTACCAAGAATAAGGTTAGATTTGTTGGTCTGCTAGGATTGGCTTTTATTTCATGTTAGAAGATAGCAGCAACATGTCACCTGGCTTTCCTCAGTGGTACATGATAAGTCTGGGTTATTTCTGAGGCTGTACAAAGAATTTGACTTAGGAGAATCCACTGGTCACTGAACTGCCAAAAGAACTCGATGTGGTGCTTAAATGCAAGAAAAGTAGGTGGGTTTTGATATGTAAAGCTTACATCTTGCTGCAAGCATGACTGTATGATATAAAGCTTTCTGTTCTTGAGTTTTTTTTTTTGTTTTGTTTTGTTTTTTTTTTTTTTTTTTTTTTTTTTTTTGCTTTGGAAGATAACGACCACCTGACTAAGGGACAAGGCATAAATGCCACTTCTCACTTCTATAATCCTTTCAGTATAATATTGACAAAGATCAAGGCTAGCAAGTTATCCACTGAGGGGGGAGGTGTATAGGATCTTCAGACGACTCCTTCCCCTGCCACCTGCCATCCAGAATTGATTCTCTGTATGTGCATTGAAGTCTCTTGACAACGGAAATCGTGAACGAGTCTCTTAGAGAAATGAAACTTTTATAAACCACTGAAGGCTACATAATTGGATGTTCATTATTTACAGTTCAGGATTTGAATACAGGACTGGAAATGAAGGTTAGTGTTGTTAAAGATCAGCCTTTAGGTGTGAAAATAATTTGGTCAATATGATGACCTCTGTCTTCTGAGCTTGTGGTTCAGAGACATTTTGTAACATAATATGCAGAAATTATCTGTTTCACAGTAACAGCTGTACTGGGTCAGAGCAAAGATCCAAATGTCCTGGCATCATGTTTCTTGCAGTAGTTGGTAGCAGATGCTTAGGAAGGAAAGTAAGAAGAGAGTAATTCTGGAATGGTACTTCCCTGAGCTACTAATTGTTGAAGGTTGCAAAAGAACTGTGGGATTTCTGCAGTCGAGGGTGGTATGCCTGTGTTAAATCCACTGAGCTTTACGAATCTTCTGTGAACATATCCAGCCTCCCCTTGGTCCCATGTAAACTTTGAGCGTGCTCAGCATGGAGTACCACAGTTTAACTCTGTGAGCGAAGAACAGCTCCCTTTTGTTTGGGGTTTTCTTGAACCATCCTCCTACAGGCATCAATATTGTTTAGCGGGTGTTTGAAGAGATGGTGAATAGTTGTTACGTAGATACCACCTTTTCAGTATCTGTTATGTTTTTAATCATTAAGAAAATGGGAGGATGGAGAGGGGCAAACAACATGCAGTATACTCTTAAAAGAGGTGCACAAGTGTCAAAGATGTAGTGAAATTTTACTTAAATTGAAAAACTTGTGGATGAGGGCGTATGGGGGGGGAGAGAGGATTGCTTTTTGAAGACATCTAATTTGGACTGTTAAAAATAATGAAGTTTTCTTGTGATCCTTTGGGTTGTAAGTATCTTCAATTCTTTGCAGCTTATAGAAAGTATGGGATATTATTTTCTCATGTTAGATGTCTTTATTATGTAGGTTCGGTTTTGCTTCATTCTTTTAGTTTCAGAACATTCATATCTGGATGATGAACTTAATCTATACCTGGCATAAACTGACTTAATTATTCTGCTTATTATATTTGCTGTTAAGATTGGTTATCAGTGAGTTTAGATTTCACAGTTGATCATTCTAATGTCAGTGGATATAAAGATTTTTTTTTTTTTAATGGCTGTATTAACAGATTAGCGTTGTTAACCATAGCTGCTGCAGTGTGCATTCGTTAGTCTGTCCTTGAGGGTACTGTACTGGCCAGTTTGAGGACTGAATGCCAAGGTGGCTATATGGTAACTGCAGCAACATTTCAGTATCAAACAGAGCATGTTGCGTGCAAACCCGTGTTAAAACATAGTTAAGGCATTCCCTGTTTTGCATTAAGTAGAGTCAAGACCATGCTTTGTCTCAGACCTTCCGTTATATTTCACTGTGTGTTTTGAACTAGCTTTCTTGCTCATGAGACTGTGATCATTCCGCCCCTCCCCCCCCCCAAACCTCAGCCTTATTCAGACCTTTCTCGAAAACGCTCTTCATTCATTTGGCTTTCCATTATTAATCTGTTCTCGTACATTGGCAGGTGATTAAATGTGAGTAAATGAAAATACTCTGCTTTCATTTATAATATACTGATACAAAGATAATGTGAAATACGAAGTTCCCATTGTTGACAGTGGGTCTCTTTGTTTTTCTGCTCCCCTCTCTCTTAACTATTGAAGACTGTTGTCATTTTTTGTTGCATTTAATTAGTAAGCTAGTGTCTTACAGTAGAGAACTAGCCTAAATTAACAAACTAAATTAACAAAATCAAAAGGATTTAGTTATGCTCACTAAGATGAACCTCGTTATCTTTTCTGTAAGTAGGGAAAAAATGAGTTCTTTAGGGTTGTATTTTTTTGTAAAACATGGAGCTTCGTATGCTTCAAGCTCATTTAGGTAGTCTTGATACCATCTATAGAAAATCTAAACTTATTGGAAACATCATCTAGTTAGTTCAAACCCTATGATCAGCTTAAATGACTGGAGAGAGACAACTGAGTTCATGTGGTCATTAGAATTTGAGCAAACGAAGATGTTATTTCTGAATCAACATGCTGTAGAAGAAGGGATATTAAATGCTATGTAGGTTCTTAGAGCTGGGGTTTCTTTTGACACTCTGTGAAAGCAGATGATTTGGCACTTGGAACTCCTGTGGGTAGGAGATGTTTATAAAAAAAAAAAAAATAAAACAAAATGTATATGTGGCAGTGGTAGGGGAGGTGTTGGTTCTGAAAACATCTGAGATGCTGGAAAGTGTGTCCTCAGTGGGAAAGAGAAATTGCAAAACTGGCACTAAGTAGAGATTGGCTTCTTACGCATCTGTGGCCATATTTAGGAAAGGAGCAACACTCAGAACTAAATTACTGGAGAAGTGAGAGGCTAAAGGGACTGAAAATAAAGGAAATTATTCTTACCTAGCTTGTTCGTTTGAATTTGGTCCAGAATGATAGTATGTGAAAGTTGCTGTCTCCACACTAGCTGCTTGTGTGAAGTGAGTCTTGAGGTGGTTTTCAAAATGTGAATACTCTTTTAACTTGAAGCTCTACATCTGCTGTAGACCTTGCTAGCTTCTGCTTACAAGTAAAAAGATGAACAGTTATGAATAAAAATTCCTTTCAACATGCCAGTCCAGTCTGGAAAGGGCAGATCCAACACTGGATGGAACAAAGTGCATGGTACTTGTACTGTGTGTGGTGCTGGGGGAAACTTCTGTTTTCTAGTATATTTTGCAAACAGTTGTGTGTATAATTAAAACAAACAATAGTCAGTTTAAAAAAAAAAAAAGCACATTTCAAGGAAGTTATAAAAGAGCCTGCTTTTTTTATTGGCAAATAATGATGTGGTAATACAACTCATTACAATATTTGCACTTATGTGGCATTTTTGGTTTATTGTGATTTTGTTGAAGGACAACAGATCACGTAAATAAATAAGTTCATTTTTTTTAGTATTCAAATAATACTTCGAAGGAGATAGCCAGGAAGAGTGCTTCCAAAGATTTTGGTGCAGTTTAACTCCCCTTCCCCAGCTCCTTTTCTTTTTTCATTTTTTTCTTTTAGAAGTGATTCTTTTTATTACACCCATCAAGACTCATTTTGTAAGACTTACTTTTCTTATTTTGGCAAAATGGTTGATCAGTGTAACTGGCAAGGAACCGATGTGGAACAACAAAGAACTTTTGTTTAGCTAGAAATTTTATTTGAGGCCGTCTTGGAGCACTTGGTGGAATAGAGTAGAAACTTGCTCTTTGTATAAGAAGGGCCATTCAAGTTAAGTTGCACGTTTTCCTCCCCCAAATTAGCATACCAGAATACTTTATTGCAGTGTGTTTAGAATACTTTATACAAGAAATAACAGTAAGTTGAAGATTGCTAACTGAGGATCTGTAATGATGCCAACTGGCTTTTTTTTTTCCTTTTTTTTTTCTGTATGAAAGCTTTGTATACATAACAGGATGAGTCATCACTGGAGAGTTCTGAAAGTCTTTGGCATCCTGAAGAATCCTTTTGTATGGCTGGGCCACTCAAACAATATTTTTGTCATGAAACTGTGCTTTAAGAAGTATTGGAATAACTGGGAGTTTTAGGAAAGGATTTTCTAATGTCACTTAAATCTTGGATTTATATTATTTTTTTAAAATATTTTGGTATTACTGGGATTCTTAAAGCTTTCTGAGTAATATTTTAAGTCTCTAAATAGTTTGTTGGCCATAGTGCTTTTTTCTTTTTTTTTTTTTTTTTTTAAAAGGTTGTGACTGGTGACTTTGGACATATTACCTTTTAATGTACATTGATAAATTTGTTTTAAAAAGCGCTTAACAAGAGCTTGACTATGTTTTCTTAGTTCCACGAAAACAACTGCTGGTGCTTTAATGCAAGTATTGAAAATCTGGTTGTAGGAGAATACTGGAACTCACTTTGCTTTGCTGAAACATGGCACTATTCGAAATGTGTCGCTGCTTAGCTGAGTCACACTTACTTTAAGTACATTTGCTTTTGATACAGTTATGTAGAAGAACTGGCTGGCCTTGGTATTTTCTATTGCTCCTCTTTAGAAATGAATAACTAACAAAAGATTAAGGCCTTTTTGTGTGTGCTAAAAACATCAGTAGTTACTATACTTACAACAACTGCTTGATAAATGGACGTAGGAAGCTGCTGACTTAATATTTAAGACTTGACTTGTGAACTTCAGTTACAGTTGTTCAGAAGTAACACATCAGGCCACCAGTGTATTTTGCAAATGATTTTTTTTTCTCTAATAAAGTGAATGAGGAAACTTGATTCATATAATGTTAAAGTGTGTGCTAGCTAGCAGAGATTGAGCTTTGTGGTTGGTGAAATAGGGCAGCAAACTTACTTTTGTCTGAGATTTCTCAGGAGTGTTTGAAAATTTTCAGGATTTTTCTGTGATTAGTTCCTCAACAGTACATTTTGTAAAGTGTGCTGTAATCACTTTAAAAAAATCAAAGCCATTGATAGGAACTTTTTTGTAAATTTGAATAGTGTTGATTTTTTTTAGGTATTTAATTTCACAATTTTAATTTTTATTACATTGTTATGTCAACTTGAATAAGAAATTTATGGGCGAGAGAATTTGATAGAATGGTTTAGTCTTCAGAACATACCATTTTTCATCCAGAAAAAAACAAAACTGCTTTCATAATCATTTACAGTTTTTCAGGCTTTTTATTACAGTTTTCAGAATAGTACTGGTAACAGATGGGTTTTCAGAGAGTCCTTGAAAAAGTGCATAGGTTACTTAGCACTCCACGTGCAAGTGTGATAGCTCTGAGTCACAGTCTTGGACTTGTGGATTTTTATTCACATGTTTATTTTACTGTGCACATTCAGTGCTGAGCATTTAAGCAGTTCCTTCATTTGATTTGGAAGTAGAGCAACAGAAATCTACTTCAGATAGCTAATGAAGTTGCCATTTAGTGATAGTTTTTGCTTAAGCTTAAAATTCATTCAGTGGCATCAGTGAGTGAGCTTTTTAATGGTAGCACTATTTCTGTTTGTGTTTTATTTTATTTTTAATTTGATGCACTCATGCTGTGTGTTACCAGCTTAGTATTGCTGTACAATAAATAAACTGTTGTAACATGCTCATACAAGGTGAGTCTGTACTGACCGAAACCTTTGTTTTTGTTTTCTAAGGTAAATTAAACTTCAGCTTTTGATTTCATCATTCAAAGAGGTAGATTCTCAACAGATCTGAAAATTGGCATGTAGATTTGAATACAACAAAACAAAATATTGAGGTGTGCTTCTCTGTATTCAGACAAGTAAAAATTGTTGGTATATTTTTACTTTTATGTTTGCCTTGCATCTTTTCAAAGCTGTTAAAGGGAGGAGCTCTGGTTATTCTGAAATATTGTGCTCCTTCAACAAAACATTATTGCCAGCTGTTCAGATGCAGAGTGTTTCCCCTAGGGTCACTCAGTCACATTACCTTTACTCTAGGATCCACATGCAAAGAAGAAGGAGTATTTGTTGCTCTGTGAGGTGACTTTGCATGCTTGTTTTGCAGCTTGTAGGTCAGAACACTGGACCTGAAAGTTTTGGATCTCTGGAGTTTTCTCACAGATCTTGAGAATTAGGTATCTTAGAAGATCCTTTTTTGAATATTCTGAAGGCCACAGAATTGAATGTCATTTCTTAGTAAGCTTGAGGTAAAGAACAAAGTCTGTTGTTAAAGCAAAACAAAGGAATATGCAGAAGAAAAGGTGGTGATTAGGAGTTACAGAAAGTATACCAGCACATCTCTTCTGATTATGAAATAACTTCTGATGAACTGCTCTCCGGTAATTTATGTACCCGTATATTGCTAGTAATGGAAATCTGCAAGTTAGCTTTATATTTACAGGACATTTAAGGCCATAATAGCAGAGATGTTTTCTGCTTGCAGTACAGACTTCAGCACTCACCCTGTATCGCAACTGCTCATTTCTGTTCCTTGGCCAGTGCCCCTGCTCATGCCTGCATGAGGAGCCATGGTGGGAACCCAGTTGTGACCATATGACCTCTCTTTGAAGAGAGTATGTGTTGCTTAAATGGTACTTTTCCTGAATGTATGACCCTTGCCAGAGTCTTCTGTGAACCTTTTGGTTGGCTCTGTCCTAACTTTTGGAAATGTTAGATATAAAACTATCCTTTGTACTTAAAAGATTCTTATACTAAAATCATGAAGTTTACAGAAGCAGTGCTTTTTAAGAGGAAGAGGTCTCATCAATAGCAGTTGGTTTATTATTTTTTTTTAAGTTAAAGTCTTTATATTTTTTAGCTTTGAAATCAGTGTTTCCTTTCATTTTGTGTGGTACAGTCTAAAATTGGTGAGTATAGGTTTTTATCATTAAATTTCTAGCAACAATCCTGTTAACTAGAAAACAATCTTCTATGAATTTAACTTTTTAAAGTAGTTTGAGGTTTAAAATAATTCAGATATGCAGAAGAGAATGCATATCATTAGCATCGTTACTGTGTTGGTAGCATGCAGTTAGTTATCAGATAGTTTCTACTAGATCTACATTGATGTTACTTTCCAGTAAGTTACACAAATTCTACAAGTCAGGACATGCTACATCTAGGCTACGTATGACATCAAAGTTCACATTTTGAAATGAATAATATTCAAAATTACCTTGGTACTTTTGAAAAGTTCAGCTCTAGGAACCCAGCTTTTGGCTTGCTTTGTGAGAATTCAGTGCATGGTCTGCAAAAAATACTAGTAAAAGACTGTCCAAGATAATGGGTGTCTAAAGAAATTTTGTTGTGATTGTTAGTGTTGTGTATCATCTATTTAGCTCAGCGATAAGAAAACAAATGTCAGTAATGTATGTATTTTGCTTATGATACTTGCAGCACAGTTTACGAAATGATAGATGCGGGTTCTCTGTACGTGTTTTGTGGAAATTGCACTCAAAAAATCAATACAAATTGAACCACTCTTCCAGTGTGTTTGAAATTGCTTGTATCCGAGAAACAAGGAACAAAACCTGTCTAAAATACTGGGGCTGGATAGAAATAGTTAATGGCAGACTGTAGGGATTAGTGTTGGATTCAGCCTTACTGGTCTTAATGAGCTGGAAGGAGGCGGAAACAGCAAGCTAATGATATTGACAGGCAGTATTGAAGTAAATGGATTTGTCAACATAAGGAGAGCGAAAATGGAAAGGAACATAGGTTGGGAGAATACAAAATACAGAAAAAGGAGAGGGAGATTTCCCCTCCTTCTCCAACAGATAAAACGACCAATATTGAGTTAGGATTTCAAGACACTTCACTGATGAGAATGAGAACCTTGGAATAAAGTAATTCTGCAAGTGGACAGCAGATAAATGGATTTTTTTTTTGCAGATTTTATTTTAATTATCTCAGAAACATGTTGTGAAGATAAATGCATTACAATTTACAGTTCAACTAGACTTTCTGTTGATAAGAACAATAGAGGTGTCCACAAGATAATAACGCCTTCAGACAATAGTTAATGCTCACACCTAAATTTAAATAAAATATTGCATGGAAAAAACTTAAAAATGTGATGTTGGTGGTAGTTAAAAGTTGAACATAAAGCTAGCACCTTCTCATTCGAAAAAAAATCAACTTCTGTTTTATGCTGTAGACAATGGGGTAACAGTTGTGCCTTTTAGGCCAAGAATTTTTATGTATTCTAGGAGCTCTAAAGATAGAATTATAATGAAAGAAGAAAGAAAGGTATTTTCATAAAATACTATTGCCTATAAACAGTCTTTCTGTTTGAGAGCAGATGAAAACATGTAACAGTCATCAGCATTTTAAATACATAAAATAAATAAAAATATCCACTCTTGAACTGCCCCAAATGTAACCTCAGCTGTTACACAGACACTGACATAGAGACTAGACTAGCAGCATTTACCAGCTGTGTGTAAGAGCTACACTGCACGTAAAGGGATTTCACATTTTATTATGTGGGAGGGATGATGTCAGTTTGGTTGATTATGCCCCTTTCAAGCTGCTGTGATAATTACCTGCTTGTTACCAGAAGTGTCGAACCCATTTTCAGTTCTTGTTTGCTTTTGCTGTCATGCCCTAATTGCTACATAATTTTGTCCCTGCCAATTACTACCTTGGAGTTGAATTTTACAGTGGAAAAGTCATAAGAAGCAATGAAGTCATTGTTTTTTAGGTCTCAGAATTTCAATAGAATATTTTATTATGCTGAAAAGTACATATTTTATTGTGCCGCAAAGCATATCGCACTACATGCTACTCAGTCCTGTGAGACGAGGAGATCCCATGGTGCCCGCTGAAATCAATTGGATTTAGAAGGCACAACTTTCTGAGAAAGCAAGCCCCTTGATTACCTGATGGCTGTAGCATGTGCCTAGATAGTTAAATATGTGATATGTGGAGATGAAGAAATGTGGAGCATTGATGTGTTTTCATTTTGAAAATAAATATATTTAAATGCTACATTCTGTAGAGGCAAGAACTCTTAGGGTTTTGTTTCTCCCTTTTTTTATGTGCTATGTGAGTTTAATAATTTGTCTTTGATGTAAAAATTGGGTCACCTGATACGATTTTTTGTACAGAGTTTTCTATAAAGGTAAAATATATATAGATTTCTTTAAAAGGTATTAAGTCTAGCAGTGTTTTATATTCTGATTAAAAATATCCAATGGAATAAAATATGCAATAACTGGGTTAAGGCCTAGCTAACTGACAGATAACCATTTGCGGGGGAGTGGGGAGAATGGTGCCTGTCACTGAATTGTTTTATTTTTTTTTGGATGATTCTCCAGCGGTAAAGTCCTGTATTACTCAATATCTTAAACTATAATCTGGAGTAATAATTATTGCTGGTGGAATCTATATAGAGAATGAAGAAAATGAGGATAGAGAAGAAACAAGTGTGATTTAGATCAACTAAGCACAGTTAAACAAAATACACTTCAATGCAAAATAAAATGCATAAGAAAAGGAACGCTGACAATTTCTACAGGGTATAGGGATCTGCAATCCAGGAAGTAATAACTTCCAAGAAAGAATTTAAAGTGTGGGATGCTTTTAGGCTCTTTTTATGGCATAGGTGATACTGGCTGCTCTCTCCTTACTGTTATTCTAGTGTCCACAATTAAGACTGAACTATTGGGGGAAACTCAAAAAAAAAAAAAAAAAAAAAAAGATCAAAAGTTCTAGAAAGCTGAAGAAATTGGTTTTGCTGAGGAAGTTAAAGGTGCTCAACCTATTTAGTCTAGGGAAGGAGAGGCAGAAATAATCCAAACTCTACAAATAAGAAGTAATTTCAATACAGTGCATAAATATCTGCAGAGGAGAAAATGTTGAATATTGAAGGGTTTTCTAATGTAGCAGGACAAGGTAGGACAAAAGCCAGCAGCTGAAAGCTGAAACCAGAGAAATTCACCTAGGAAAGGAACATGGATCTGTAACAGGGAAACAAGCTGCTAAGGGTGTGGCAAAGCAAATGCCCTTCTGGAAGACAGACTTTAATCAATTACAGTTATTGTGCAATATTTATGGGTAATAGTCAATGGATAGTAATTCTGACATTGCATTCAGTGAGTCTGTGAACAATCTGACTTGAATTTTGGTAATACTTGTTAGCAGCTTTTTAGTAGCTGGTGTATTAAATGTTGGACGTCTTTCTCTGTGGCAGAAGATTCTGCTTAAATGCAATTGTTGATTGCAAAACAAAAATGTTTTCTGGGTGAAAACAGATTCTGAGGATTATGGCACTTCAGCTGTAATTATTTCATCATCTTGAAGATTCTTCAGGTACTTTGGGCAAACTTTCAGTGGGCGAAAATAAAGCAAAAAATTCGTTTTGCAGTAGAGATGCTGTAACAACAACTAATGGTTTTTGTTCTGAAATTTATATATGACCAAATTGTGAACTAGATCCTATTTTGACCTGTCATGATACTAAGATGGCACTTGGATAAATTAAGTAGCCTTAGGGCTGCTCTAAGTGACACCTGTTGCAGAGTTGCTCTTCCGGCTTTCTAATACCTGGAAGTACTTCTGAAAGGTTTGATTATGGTCGTTTTTGAGGGTACTTACGCCTCCTAAGTAGCACTAAGCTTTTACACTATAAATGTTAATTAGAAGCATATGTGTATATGTAAAGTGCAAGTGGAAATAAAATTATAAATATCTATGGAGCTGTCATTCCAGAATGTCTGTGCTCAGAAAAGATTAAGTAAATATACAAATTATCTTGTTATCAGTCAGCATCAGTATCATTTTTAATGATCTTCATTACTATTTTTCTGGTAGCGTCTGAAAAAAGTTACGAAGCTAGTGATTCAGGTTGTAATGCTTTAAGTTAGCATGCCTCACATTGTCAGTGAAAGAAGCTGTCACTCTCGTTACTCCCTGTCCTCCTCCTCTAGCTACTCTTCCCTGTCACTGCACTTTTCCCTTGCTGATACCAGGACAAACATCTGTGGACATCATGTGAATGAAATCAAATAACAGTCTGGATGAAAATTAGCTGTGCTTTGCTGGGTATGCATTCAATTTGATGTTAATTCTTAAACTTTATTTTTAACATTATTCTTCTGTCTTCAAGTCAGTCTTGTTTGAATCTTGAATAATTTGGCATTTTCCCCATACTTGAACAGAAACTCTGGAAACTAATTACTTCTTACCTTAAAAACACATTTCCCTATCTGCTAAAATTGAAGAAGTCTGGAACTGGAAATAAACTGCAGAACTTGAGGATGCTTGCAACTTGTGCAAATAAATGGAGTAGGTGTACTGCTTGTGTGTCCTTGAGTGATGGCCTCAAAGGAACTTGACCTGGAGGTATCATTTGGTCCTCTTGGATGACTTCCATTGTAGTAGTGGCTGTTACAATGTTCACTGGATACATGCTCCTATCATGTGACACAGATACAGTTTTGTTTATAGCTCTGACCTGTATCATATGATACAGGCTAAGCAGTAGATCGTCTTCTCCTAGCACTTCTGTCACAGCCCGAGCCTGGGGAGTGCAAAAGGGATGTTCAGATAGCAGAACTCCTCTAGCATCAAGTACCTGAAAACTCATCTGTTTTTTTGCTCTATGATTTTTTTTATTTTTGTTTGTGTTTCTTTAAATGCATTTTAAAGAAATGAAAGAGTAACAGTTTTTAAAGAAAAATATTGTGAATTTATATATCAACCTTCATTGTTAGAAGATTGGCACAGGGGGAAAAAAAGATTAATTTGCATTGCAGTGTATTTCCCAAATATAGAAAGGAGTGAAATTCTGAGAATACTACTGTACAGCCATAAATCCTTATCCTAAATAAGATGATAATTTAACATTCCCCTGAACAAAAAAAATAGAAGTTCTTTATTGTAATAATCTGGGTGTTATTTTTAACCTATTTGTGATTGTCAGAAGGCAAACTAGTGTCTCGAAGTTAGAAGAATCCTCTTCAGGGACACAGAAAAGTGATGGATGGTTCTGTTTAGCAGAATGCAACGTTTCTGCCTTACCCATACCCCTAGAGATTGGTACCTGTTTATACTGAAGCTTTTAAATATGTTTAAAGACTTACATTAGTTGTGACTGTGCTTTGGAGTGTGCTTATTATGTTACTTCTTTTGTTGTTTATATTTCACAGTAGTGTTTTAGGAGTTTTATTTACTCTGGTGTAAAAATAGCTTCTGTGATCTGGCTTCTGGGATTTATTTCCAATTTGAAAACAATTTGGTTACAAGAAAAACATTTCATCTGATTATATATTTAGACTGATACCTATCTGATTACATTACCTATTTTCTTTTTACATCTATTTTTATTCATTTGAGGTTTTCTAAGTATTCTGGATAAGATTTAATAGATTTTTATTTAGTGAGCATGTCTTGTCTTTTTTTTCCCCTTTGGCTTTCCTAGATTTAGCAGTTTTATTGAAGAAGTAATATTTCATAATACTTGTTGACATTATTTGAAATAAAAATGCTTTTTTGTATAAGGATTACTAAAGCTGCTAACAGATGGATAAAATATGTGGTGATATGACATTATTTTTTGTTGATTTTTATGTCTAAATCCATTTCAGATTGGTAATGACAAACTGTAGTTAACATGCATAATTTTGCTTATATGTCATTCATTAATTTGGATGTTACTAAGACAAGGTTCTTGCACCAGATAATTCTACCTGATTTCTTTTAAGCTGACATCTTGCATAAAAACTGATTATTTGTTGCATTTTGGGTGCTGACAGGCCTTAACAGGTCCCAATCCTTCTAGGTGAAACTTAAATGTTAGGAGGAGCCATCAGGGAAAAGACACCCTCATTACTGATGTTGTTACATACAGTTTGTTCATCTCCTTCTGTTAACACAGAAAATCAAGTGAAATTGGAAGGTGGACACCCTGCTCAGAGCATCTTTTTGTAACATCTGAGGGACAAACAGTTTTTTATGATACTGGTGAGATAAGGGAGACTTCAAAAGCATAAGAATGAATATACTTCAAAAGCATGAGAATGAATATTTTCCATGTAATTTACAGAAAGAAAGATTTGTGTTTGTTACTAGGTCTCAAGAAACTAGCAAAATTGTTATAAGACAAAAGAGACTGAACTTTGGTAGATGGGAAAGCATGAGACGTTCTGAGTTGGCAGTGTATCTGGCTTGATTTAAGATCTGGAATCTTCTCAAAACAGTGTCGTGTCTGAGTGGGATTTAGTCTGTGTTATAGAAATTGAAATGATAGTACAGTGTTGGCATTCAGTTTTTTTGAATGTTATAGCTAAATTAGCAATGTGTAAAAGTAATGGTTAGAGCATTTTATGAGCATTGTATGTAGACTTTCTATGCGTAAAAATATATTTTGAGTAAAAACTACTGGAAATTTAGGTTACCAGGTCATTCGGTTGTTTGTATACTTGCCCCGGGTGCCTTTGGATGCCACTGTGTGCACCATACTCTGTACCAGCACTGAATATATCCAGTGACAATATTTAGTGTAGGCAGACAAATGTAATTTGAAAGAATCTTCACAATCTTACTACAGTAAGACTATTCATTAGTGGTGTTAAAATTACAAGAAAGAATCTGTTTAAAGAGACCAAAACTTCATGAAGTTCCAGTAATTAGCAGTTGTTGCTTGTGTGTGATATATCAAATTTTGTATGAGACCTTGAAATCACCACATATGACCATTAAAGTCATTAATGTGTTGTCACTTCTATTCAGAACATAGTAGCAGCCAAACCCATAGCAGATAGTTGGATAATTCTTAGTTCTGAAGGAAGAAAAGAGCTTGGTCCTGTTGTGGGTAAAAAATATTTGGTATCACTACTGTATCATGAGATGGGAAAAGTTAAAGCTTCCCATAGCGGTCATTATAGAGAAAAAAATTCTTGTATTATGATATAAATGAAATGCTTATGTTTACTAGTAAAGAAAAGACAGTGTTTCCAGTGTTCCCTGCAGTAGCATATTTTGATACAATTTTGTTTACTTTAAACAAAAGATGGAGCAGTATGGACAAATAGAGTATTGCACTCATGCAGGTGCACTCATGCAATTTTTGCAAAGGTTAGATGATCTCCATCTTTGACAATATCAGTAATGTCTCAGCTGATAGTGCTGCCATATTTAATAATCATTGCTTGTAAAAACAACATGTCAAAGCATTCAGTGGTCTTGATAGCATGATTACAGCAAATTCATCAAAGAGCATTGCGTTAACTGCTGTCTATAGGCATCATAGGATATAGTCATTAGCAAGTCTAGAGCCAGGAAAAGTAGATGGAGGTTGGAGACATGCCAATAACTCTACCTTTAGTAGCTGATGGTCCTGAATGTTTTTTTGTTTTGGCTCCAGAAAGAATTCTAAAAAATTGCAGAAGTGCTAAAATGGTGGTATGTTGTTTTGAATCAATTTGATAGTGAATACGGTTAAGTGCGTTCTTCACAAATCTGTAAAGGAAGTACTTGCTACAAAAATGCAGATATATAACTCATCACAAGGTTATAAATGCATCATTTTTCCAATATTACTTCTGAAATTAGTATGACGATTGAAGTCTGCGTGTTCTGTATTATAGAACTAAAACTATAAAGCTGCAAGCCTGTTGATTAAACTATATATCAATGAGAATGTAGTTCTTGAGAAATAAATGTTCAAAACTTACAAAGCTGAAAGAACTTGTAGCAATTCTTGATGCTGTATATTGCAGACTTAATATGACAGATATTTGATTACTCTTAATTTTAGCTCACAAATTTTTATAGATGTCTACACAGGCAGTTTGACAGTAGTAAAAAGAACCCTGAAAGCCTTTTCTGTGATTTCCCTCTTGACTATTTAGAAATGGCTGCAGTTTTGAACAGTCTGTACATGTAGGTCAGTCAACCTGGTTTCACACTTACAGCATCAAACTTGGATTTTCTCATGTAATGCTGTCACCAAAAAAAAAAAAAAAAAAAAAAAAAAGTGTCCAGAAGTACAAATTCAGTGTAGAAGCCCTAGCCTCATTTTTTCTGTCCTTGCTTGGCTACAGCTGAGCTGTGACTCTGTAGATAATGTATTGGCTTATGTGAAATACTTACTATTTTGTAACCACTATCAATAACGACCTCTCCCGTGCTGTGCTCTATCCCCATGCTCCTTCCTTCTGCCCCCTCCAGTCCTTACCAAAAGGCATAACAAGTTGAGAAGATGCCCTGCACCTAGGGAGAAATAACCCCAGGCTGGGTTACAAGCTGGGTGCTGACCTGCTGGAGAGCAGCTCTGCAGAGAAGAACCCAGGAGTGCTGGTGGATGACAAGTTGACCATGAGCCAGCAATGTGCCCTTGTGACCAGGAAGGCCAATGGTCTCCTGGGGTGCATTGGGAAGAATGTTTCCAGCAGGTCGAGGGAGGTGATCCTGCCCCTCTACTCAGCCCTGGGGAGGCCTCGTCTCGAGTCCTGTGTCCAGTTCTAGGCTCCCCAGTACAAGAGAGACATGGAGCTACTGGAGAGAGTCCAGCGTAGGGCTACGAGGATGATCAGAGGGCTGGAGCACCTGCCCTATGAGGAATGGCTGCGAGAGCTGGGCCTCTTCAGCCTGGGGAAGAGAAGACTGAGGGGGGATCTTATCAATGTGTACAAGTACCTGAAGGGAGGGTGTCAAGGGGGACGGGGACAAACTCTTTTCAGTTGTCCCAGGTGACAGGACAAGAGGCAATGGGCAAAAATTGACGCACAGGAAGTTCTGCCTGACCGTGAGGGGGAATTTCTTCCCTGTGAGAATGACAGAGCTCTGGACCAGGTTGCCCAGAGAGGCTGTGGAGTCTCCTTCTCTGGAGATACTCAAGGCCCGCCTGGATGCAACCCTGTCTAACATGCTCTCAGTGATCGTGCTTGAGCAGGGAGGTTGGACTAGATGGTCTCCAGATGTCCCTTCCAACCTTACTGATTCTATGTTGTGGTCTCGTTTATAGGGCTGTGTTTCAGCTAGGACAGGTTGATCCTCAGCTGCTCTATCTTTTACAGAAGCAGTTCTAGACTCAAACTTAACAACTGTGCAAGTGTATGAGGAACAGCAGAGAAAATACTGAAAACAGTCGCTTTGGACAGACCAGCCTCATCGCACAACACAGTTTAGCTTCCAGGTCCTGGATCTGGTGGTCTTGTGCAAAATTGAGTTCAGATTACTACAGCAATGTCTGAGAGAAATCAGTTAGTAGTTATGGCTGTTTGATTTGGGTGCATGGTTTTGATGAATATATCCTGGCAGTACATCCTAATTGCCTTTTCCCAGTCTCCCATGGAAAATAATTTTCCTGGGCACCTCCAGTATAGGTTTGAGAGCACATTTAGAACAGTGAACTAAGCAAAAACAGTTGGGATGAAGATTCAGGAAAAGCAAACTTTACATTTACTTAAAATTTATTTATTTGGCCTTTAAATTGTAGTTAAAACTGTGCAATACAATTTCTTTTTGACGTGGGATGTTTTGCCCAAAGCCTGTTTTGGGGCAGAAAAAAGAACTGCAAGAACTCTGCATGCATCATTCAGGGTTTTTTGTATTAGCTTACTTTTTATAATAGTGACTGTACTCCTGAATAAAAGCAAAAGATGCAGCCACAACATTCAGCACAAATCATCTTTGAAGGGCTCCTATTTGCATTTCTTTCAGTAGAGTAGCATATCTTTGAGAAATCTCCCTTTCAGAGGGAAGTACTGGAAATGTTTACATAAGAATCGTCTTTCATAGAGAGGAGTCTGGGTTTTTTTTGTTTTGTTTTGTTTTTTTCCTCAGACATCTCTGATCTCAAAGGCTGTAATTTTTTTTTATTATTTTCTGTGTTCAGTGCTCTTGATGCTAACTGTAAAAAATATAAAAGTGAAAGAAGTTTCAGCTCTGAACTTATTGTAGCCTTCTTGGATGAGTAATGTTGAACAAGTAAATAATGTTCTTTTAAATTATTACTGGTTAAAGACTGTTAGCTGAGAAGTTGCAATATTTTATTTTTAAACATACTGTGTCATTTTTCTTGGATGTAGTAGTTAATGAAAAGATTATGATGATTTCTTTAAACTGGAAGTATTGAGATGCACGGTTTTCTCTGATTGTTACGCAAGACTAATAGGATGTACCAAGTGTATTTTTGAGAACTCAATAATTAAATTGAAGATTGAACTAGGTTATGATCTAGAATAAGATTATAAGAAGTCCATTTATATAAATGTTAACAAAAATGTTTTGCTAAAGTGTTTCACATGAGCCATTCTCTCACTTCTCTGTATTTCTAAAAGTCAGCTTTTTTACCTTCCTCTCTCTCGTAATGTTGCTGTTGCACCTCCTTTCCATACGTCTAAGTCCTTCCACCTTTAATGCTCACACTTCTAATGTAAGAAACAAATAGGAAGAGAGTAAATGTTGAGGTCTTTTTTATAATACATGAAATAAAATCTTGTGGAGGGCAGAAGAGCAAATACAGAAAACATTTTTCACCTGTTACTGGTTGCTCAATTAAAAAAAATCTTAGATGACTTTGAAATTGGGATCGGTTTGAAACTGGAGTCAATGCAATAGTGAGTATCCCACTTTAGGCTCATTAATGGTTAGAGCTACTGAACGTAGTTTTCATTAGTTGCCTTCTACCTTGCTTCCAGAGCCGTGTTAATCATTTTATGCAGACTTAGATGTAGAATTTTCTTAACTTTTAGAAGTAGTCAAGCCTCTGCGTTGAACAGCAGAGTTCAGAGCAGGCAGGGGCAAAGGTTTCTTTACCAGTTTCTCCATGAGCTGACTCTGCTGCTTGCTGTAGTTCCCTTCACGTGAGGTTGTTAGATGAACTTCAGCTATTTGAGTATATACATTGAGTATATATATATTTGAGTATATAAAAGTATAGTTAAACTTTTACAGCCATACTTAAGATACACTCCACAGAAGTACTGGGATCATGTACTTTTGAAAACCTGTTAGAAAGATTCTTGGAAAGCCTTTAACAGCTTTCACTTGTGCAACTGTCACATGAACATTAATTTGTTACTAGCCATGCTGACTGCAGCACTAATTGAATCTTTTTATAAATCATTCCTGTACTGTCTTTCCGGGTAAGGCTGGGGACAGATGTTCTTTTAACAAGACATCTGTGGTGGTTTTGGATGGTACTGTATCCCAGATGTTACGCCTTTTTTAAGGGTATTGGCCTTGTTTTGTGTATTCAGTACCGCCGTTGTGCTCAGCGCTCTGCAAAGCAGAGGAAGAAAGATTTATTGCTGCTCTGAACAATTTAGAGGTTATGGCATTTGAGGAGGAGGATGGAGCTCTGGAGTGGTTCATACGAACACATTCTTGTAAGGCTGAAACAAAAGCAGCTGGATTAGCATGGTATTTTCCATGGGTGGTTTGAACAAATTGTCATCTGATTTTGTTGGTAGCAAATTAGAGCACTTGCAGGAACTGTTGTCTGGTGATAGCTCCTGGGTAATCATAAACTAGCAGCCTGGCAGCGATGAGGATCTTAAGGATAGTAGCGTCTTCAGCTATTCTATGTGGTTCCAGTAGTTACCAGCCTGCAGCCTTATTAGGGATGACCGACCTTGCGGAAAGAGTGACTAAGATCCAAGGTACGCTTTTGACCTGTGTTGTACTCATAAAGTTAAGATGCTGTTGCTGGCATGTATGCGTTAAAATCTGACCACTAGCAGGTGAATAGGACACATTTCCTTTTTATCTTAGGGTCTTCATCCGTGGTGCTCTCTATGCAATTTAGCAGAAGCTGATGAGGATACTTGGTGATCTTATTCTGTTAATGAAGCCAGCAAAGCCCTGGAACAACAACCTCCAGGAGGTTTTCTCCCAGTGCAAAAGGAATACCTAATGATATACAGAGCTATAGAAAAGCATGTATGTGTGCGCTAAATTTGATTAGTTGCTTACACTCAGTGAAATTATGCAATCTTTGTTTACTACAACATAAAGACAGAGGTTAATAAAAGGCATTAGCTAAGAAATCTAATTGATGACAAATTTAAGAGCAGATCACAAAGCATTTTGATAAATGACTATTTTTTTCAATAGATCTGTTCTTCAAAACATAAATAGACATTTTTTTTCCCTTCTAAATCAAACTCTGTGCTAGGAAAGAGACAAGTGAGAAAGCCAGTCACAGAAAACTTGGCAGCCATTCAGCCTGGCCGTGGAGCCTGCTGCCTATTGTCCTGGCTAATATTTATTGTTGTTTTCTTGTCATCCATAGCTCGGGCATGCCTGTACATTGTGTTCCTGGTTTGGAAGCAGTGTGGAACGTGGCTCGTCTGCGGGTGCTGTGCTTGTACAGTAGCTAGCTAATGGGCTCTTGGAGTCTACAGTGATAAAGTTTAGGATAGTGCTTAAAAACGTCTAAAGCAGAGCTGAGGTTATAATGTTCAATGTAGCAGTTGTTGCCTGGTGCTGCCTGGCTGTGTAGGAGCGAAGGATAAATATCCACGTGCTTTAGTTCCGTAACTGTTTTAAGGCAGCAAACGCTGGGGCGCTGCTACCAAGGGACGGACCTGCCGCCTCCCCGGCAGCCGTCTCCCATCTGCCCCCGCTCCTTGGGTCAGTAGAAGTGCTGCTGCTGGCTCCATGCTTCAGACACCGATCCAGGTTACAGCCAACCGGAAAAAAAGGTTTCTCGGCCTGGGTCAGTTTGCAGTTGCTGGCGCAGGAAAGGCTGGTCTGGGTGCAGGAGCGAGTGGTGGGATGGGGGAAGTGACTGGACTGCCTGTTTCAGCAGCAGCAGTAAGCTGTGGTCAAAGAACATGGAGCTATTTGCCTTGCTTTTTTTTTTTTTTTTTTTATTAAGTTTATCGTAGAAATATTTGTTACTCTCTGTTTGAGAAAGAGTATTGCCTACAAAAATCCAAAGGCTGGGTGAAACTGAAATCCAAGCTACCTAAATTTGGCCTATTTATAGTGGTATATGGGACGAGCCTTTTGCTTGAAAACTGAATGCAGCACATGAAAATGTGTATATACTTTTCCAAGAATAGTATTGCAAGGAGCGGGAAATTGCTTACAGACCAATTGCTTCCTCTCAAAAATATATGTTGCTGGTGATTTAAGACGTGCACCAGGCTGGGTATCTCAAATACATATGTTTTCACTAACTTATTTTCTGACCTGTTTTGCCACCCAAAAGATTAAACCCTTTAGAAGACTTTTCAGTAAGAAAAGGTTTAGGTTTATTTATGTTAGTAGTTTCAGGTAGGAGTCAAATCCCAAGGGTAGAACAAAATTGTTTGTTTTTTTTTTTTTCCACTTTAAATAAAGGGGAGTGGAATAAGGGAATTGAAAAAGGAAAAAAAAGTTACGGGATTTGGAAGAAGAAAATTTAATGTTACGCAAGCCAGACAAAACTATTGTGCAACAATACTGTTAAATAAAAAATACTAAATTTATTTAATAAAAGTAACATGAAAATCCATTCTTACTAAGAACATCGATTGTAACAATTAGGTATACTATATGGCCTTTTCAAATTGAATTTTCTATGGAAATGCTAAATTAGAGTTACATGTACAGTGTATATCTTAGTGTTTTGCAACTTGAATTATTTTTTTCTGAACACTTTTTTTTTTTTTTTTTTTTTTTTTTTTAGTATAAAATCTCATCTGATGATTGTGAGATGAAGGTAATGAACAAAAAGAGGTTAAAGATATAATCCAGCTTTCTATCCTAATGGAGTTATTTGAATCTTGCACTGCATTGTGAAGGCTTTGGGCAGAATATTTGCAAGGGGAGAACAATGACGACACATAGTGGAGGGGGGATGGCAAGAAAGCACCAAATGTGGTTATATATTCTGCTGAAAAGGAGCAATTATGTTTAATTAGTTGAAACCTGTGATTTTCCTTGATGTTGCATAAGTTACTAAAATACAGTAGGGAATTCAAGGAGTGAATATTGCTTTTTATTTTTATTAAAAAAAAAAAGTTTAAACGTGCTTTGCGAGATACTTCAGTGCTTAACATACTAAATGTAGTTGTAATATAAAATCCAAAACTGCATGTAAATTTTTAAATTTACAGTATTTTTGGAAAGTTGTTGGGAGAGAAGTAGTCAAGGTAGGATTTAGAAAAATCCCCCTGGTCAGTGGGTTGTGTTTGGTGAAGCTTTTGTGCATTCCTGCATCAAGCGAAGCGATTAGCTACTGTAGGCTTTGCATTCTTGCCCGTTCACTCAGAGTATGGGCTGAAGCGTCGGGCTATCCTGAAGAAGTACAAGAAATGTAGTATTTAAACTTAAATGGGTTTTGGTTTTTTATTGTCTGTATTGTGTTTTGAAGCATTAAAAGTTTTTCTGGTGCGGTAGTTGAGCCATGCAGGATGAGTTTATTCTATCTAATGGGTGTGAATGATGTTCTGCTTGTGTTACTCCTTCCTCTTCATTTTGGATGGTAATTAATCTGTATTACAGTTTCGGACAGCCCCCTGAGAGAAATGGTCCTGTCCTGCTGGCCAGGATACTTGTCCGCCTTCCGTTCAGCTCGCTGTTGACTGTGCACGTGTGCAGGTGGGGTGGCACAGTGACCGAGGGGGATGCGGAACAGTTTCATTCGTAGCTCTGCAGTTCATTGTGCTTTAGATACTTGTGCAAGATCTGTTTTGGAGATCTGTTTTGGAGAACTTCCCTGGAAGCTTGTAGAGGGGCAGTTATTGAAGTGGATGCAGGTGACTTCTCCCTGTTCTCTTTTGCGATTTATACGTATGGTATACCTCCTTGTGGATAAGCAGGCAATGCCAAAAATAACCTCATATCCCTAGGGTTGCCATTGCTCCCATGTTCTTCAGCGCTCTCCCAGACCTGTTCACAGGGATGCTGAAAAGATAAAAATCCCCCTTCTCTCTCTTCTCAATTTCTTCTTTTCCCTCATTCTTTCCTTTCTAAATTGAGTGGTTTGTTTCAGGCTTTAGTTTTCATCTTATTTTAATCTTTTTCCCCCTCTCCTCTACAGACACAAAACTGCACCCAACTTGATTAGAAGGGATCATCTTGTTAGGTATTGCAAAACAGTTGTTCATGATTAGCAGGAGAACAGCAAAGCGTAGACTCAAAAGACGATAGTCTGTTCATGCTTTCTGCACATCATCATCTTTGATCCACGAGTGTCAAAGGCACGACGTGGCCATGGTATATTCCTTATCTGGTTTAGCAGATCTGGTTTTGAGGTAATCCTTTGCTAGATTTAAGTATTTTAACAGACTCTTCAAAAACAGGAAATACTGTTTTGGAATGATTTAATCACTTAAAAAAAAAAAAATCCTCAACACAGAACTAAACCCAAACCTTTCAGAGTTTTCCGTGAAAGAGGAAACGGAGTGGTTTCCTCTTGAGGGGCAAGCTGGGGGCCGCTGTGGTTGCCTGTGGCACATCCTGATTCAGGGCATGTTGGTTGGGTAAATGGTTGCCTGGGAGCTCAGGGACTCTGCAACCACTGAGATGTCCCAAACTGCTAAGAACTTATGTATTTGGAATGAGAAGCTCCCAGGGTCTCTCCAGCTTTTTGTCAGCATGCAGGTTGCCAAGTAGCCTGAAAATTTGGGAGGCAGGGTGCCAAGCTCTTGGCTCCCTTTCAAATGGGCTGCTGAACAGTGGGAATCTGGATGCTCGGGCTCTGCAGCAGCCCAGCCTCTTGGTTGCTGCAGAGCCAGTCAGAGAGAAAAGGTTGCAATTTGTGGCACAAACCTGTCTGCTTTCTGTCAGACCTTGTTTGAAATTGAAACAACTGCGAAGTATTTTGGTTTTAATGTGCTGGTACAGCTTTATGACTTTTTTCAACTTGGTAACATCTAACCATCTCTAGTCTGTAATTCATAACATTTTTTTAAATGTGTCAGAATTGTTATTTCACTAAAAATAATACATATGTTTCAATTTAATTGCTTCAGCATTATTATTATTCTCTGGAAAGTTCTTACATGGATGGTCTGAATGGCTTAGTGTCTATTTTATACTGTATGTAACTACTGGCTAGATTTTGGATTGTGTTCTCTCTAATATCTCTGTAGTTAGCCTGTATGTAATGAAAAACGTCCTACCTTAAAATCTTGCTGATTTAATTTATTAAATAATACTTAATTTATTTTTTGATCAGTAGAAGTGTGTGATTGAATTTTTCATATAATGATAATCACAGGACTTGCAGGGTCAACTGTTGATAAAAGGGTACCCTGTTGAGTTTATTACTTTAAACAGGAAAAAAGGGGAGGAAACTTGTTTTTTTATAAGGCTCATAAATCACTTTAATATTATTAATTATTCCTCAATATGAAATGATTTTAATTCTGGATAAATTTAAACTGGAAATACTTTTAAAATTTTGAAAACAGTGTTCATTTCTTATGTTTGTAGGCCTCGGAGTAGAGGAAAAACTGCAGTGGAGGATGAAGACAGTATGGATGGTTTGGAGGCAGCAGAAACAGAAAACACTGTGGAAACAGGTAATGAGAATATAGTATTGATACTATCTGATTATTATTTCTCTCTCAGAAATTAATTTAATTACACATGGGCTTGGTAGACAATAAATATTTCTTCTTTAATTTGATAGTATGAGACCTGCATTTGGACAGATGAAAAAAAGAAAAGCCTTGTGTTACTGCTTTTAGCTGGTCTAATGGGGGAGTCCTGCCTATTGCAAATATCTAATGTAAATATCTAGTATCTTCTTCTGTTTTTATAAGTCTATATTTAACTAAAGTAAACCCTGATATTTTTAGAATACCCACCAAAATACAGTATTACTTACTGGCCTGTATCTACAGTTAACTAAAGCAGATTATACTAAAGCAATAATCAGGTTAACCTAATGTTAATGCATCCTTCTGCTGCTTAAGAAACAGAAAATAAGTCTCTGTTCCTGCGTTTGTAAATATTTGTTATGATTATACCAAAATGCCTCAATTTTCAGAGGTTATCTCGTTCTACTGGACTGTTTTCTGGAGGGTCAGGCAGAGACAAGCAGATGAGTGAGCTGAAACATAAGATAAAGGCCTTGATGAAAAATTGCCATCTCTTTGCCAGGCTCATGTCTGCAGCCATTTGCCTATTCTTAACCAAGGACCAAATATAAGTAGAGGAACGAAACCTACAGATGGGATTTTGTAGGCTTGATGGATGTAAGTCTTACAAAGGTACTGAGACATAAGAGGTTACAAATTTTAATTAGGTACGTGTATATGCGTAATGACCAAAGTGGAGGAAAGCACAGATATACTAAAGAAGTTGGCTGTCAGGGGGCAGTTGCACAGGAGTGACTGAGTTAAGGCATGTGTTAGCTAGACTAAGTGGCAAGAGATGCTAAGTAAAGGAGCTGTGGAGTCCTTAAATATGAAACAAGAATCTGTGCTTAGCGTAGACTTACAGAGAGAAGTAGTAGAGGACCCCATGGGAACTATTTTTGCAGCACGTTTTGTGTTGACCACATGGGAATATGATTGCAATAGTTAAAGCTATAAAAGAGGAGGTTAAAATTCTCAAGTGGATGGAAGATGAGCTTTGATTTTATATGCTGGTCTCTTGCTTCTCACTCATCAGAAACTGAACAGTGTGGGCTGAGAAGGCTTTGTGCTCAAGGCTCCAGGCTATAGGGAGTGTCATAAGTGTTTAGTCATTACTTGCGTTGAATTTAAGCATTGTTAATAGTTCGTGGAGGGAGTCTAAGTTAAAGGTTAATACGAAAATGTTCCATCACTTTATTCTATCTGTTGTTTTGCTGCCACTGGTAATAAGCTGCTGGTCGTAGTGAACTTGAATGGTCTTGCTCAGCCTCTATAAGTAGATGATTACCAGTTATTAAAGCTGAAACTGAAAAGTTGTAGCTGATATTTGCTTGCAGAAAAGGAGTAGGGAAAAGGAAGGCTAGGCTTAACTATCTCCTGTGTTCCATTTGTTACTCTTTCCATCCTGTATGCTAGAAATAGTCCTATGAAAATTGGCGAAGGGGGAAATAAATTGTGGTTATACATACTAAGTTTTAATATATTTTTAAAGTGCTCTAAAAAAATAAAACACCAACAAAAGAAACTCCAACCAAACACCTACTGGTACACTACTGTGTAGGAAATTCAGTAAAATCTATATTGTTTTGGCTTTCCTTTTCGTTATTACCAAAGTTTTTCAGCACCCAGAGATCTGAGAATATGTTTTACTTTGGAATAGAAAGAAACATGGAGAAATATTTTTAAGACTCAAAGGAAATGTAGATAAAAGTCTTTCCATTTCCCTTCATAAAAAACATCCTCACTGTCACAGAGGACAGACTCTCATTTCTGAAGGTCTCTACAGGGAGCCACGGAGCAGTGCACTGGACATCTCCGATAGCCACAGCCCCTGCTGTGTCTGCTACAGGGAGCGAGGCAGCAATACTGCTTCAGTGCTGAGCCTGAGATGACGTTGCAGACTGTGCTCTTAAGGATTTCTGCCAGTATCTCCTCACTGCGCTTGGCCTTGTGGATGTGCCAGCTAAGGCCCACTGCATAGTATAGCTGTGCCCTTTGCTTTGTCACTAGGAAAAGAAATGTAGTAGAAACACACAGAAATACACCTGAAATCTGTATGTTAATCAAGTTGAAGTGTATTTGCCCTCCGTTGTTTGTGAGTTTTTAGTTTGACCAAAAATATTTTCATTTTGTTTTCTTGCAGATAGTGGATGTACCAACAGTTTGCTGTAGTAGTTGGCAAACCAAAACATAATATAGTAATACTACAAAATTCAGAATGAGCTGATTTGAATAGAAAAGACTTTTGATATGTGTCTTCTAACATAGTTGAAGACTCCATATTTCTAGCTTTATTTGCCATTGTCCTGGGTACTGAGAATAGTCAGGAATTCTTCTACTGTGCAGGGTTTTTTTGTTTGTTTCATGGATTTGGGGGATGTTTCTAATTTTTTTATGGAGTCTAGCATAATGGTACCTTTTTGTGAAGATTTTAATAAAATGAGAAAAAGTAATATTATTAATGTTGTATTCAGTATAATGAGCACTGCTTTTAGACAAGGGAGTAATGGAGGAATGAGAACTTTCCTCACAAGGAGAAAAGGAGGAGGTGTCCATGTAATCTCTGGAAAAAAAAGCCATATTTTCTAGCTATCAGATCCTTTGTAGGGGGAAAGCAAAGGGGAATGTAAGTACTAAACACAATTTTTATTCAAAATACTGACCAAAATGTTTTTGTCCCCATCAAAAAGAGGGGGTAGGGAAAGGCAGAAATTCTTCCTGATACGGCTGTTTAGTAATGCTAAGGCATGGCCATTTTAATTGCAGTCCAGGAAACAACTTGTTAACCTTAGCAAAATTCTATAATCTCATTTATAAAAAGAGGCAGAAGTGGAACCAAAGCAGGGTGAGCTCTGAGTCTCTACTGTAGCTATTTCAGTGTGGCTGATTATCCCTGCCAACTAGAATGATTTCTAAGTCTTGCCCATTTTTACTACGTTCACTGCATTATAAATGAATGTCGACTTCTAAAGCATGGAAAGACAGGAGGATTCAGAAAAATCTTTCTGGAACTAAGCCCAACTTTTTCCTAAACATGCCAATGGCGACTGCATCTACTGTATCGATAGGCTTTTGGATTCTTGTCACCATGGCGAGATGCTTCTTTCCATCCCCCAGCAGCCCTGCTGCGCTGATTTCTTAGACTTTCTTCCTTTGGGGCTGCACATTGGTCTTTCCAGCTGTTTCAGATCTGTGTTGCTTACAGCCTATTTCTTTCCCCGTTTTTTCTTCTTCACTGGGGTTCCTACCAATGACTTTCCACCAGTATTTCTTTCTCCACCTGTTATCAGCAGCATAGATCCCTCCCATCATTTTAGCACCTGTCAATATTTTTCACCTTTCTAGCTATCCATAATGAAATCTATTATGAAATACTGTGTTTTGCTGTAGTTCCTCTTATTTTGCCCTTCTCTGCAAGAGAGTTTCTGTAATAACCTAAAAAGAAAGAAAAAAAAAAATACATGATAAGGTCTGGAAAATATGGATCTGTGTGTGTACACATGTATGTAAATTTAAAACTGCACATCTGAAGAAAGAAATAATACAATAAATATGTGTTGGTAAGATTTCTGTAGGCTTGGTGGCTCTTTGTTATAACTGAACACTTGGCTTCTGCTTCTGTTTTCATCTTGTATTAAATTCAGCATTCTAATTCTGTATTTAACTTGACTGAAACTGAATTCTGCGTGTTAATTCTTCAATTATTCTCTATTCTTTTTCAGAACACTTGTAAAACACGCAGCTCTTCTTTCAGTCTGTAATTCTTCCTGTCTTTGTGTCACATAAAAATGCTGAGATTCAGATTCTGATCTGGAAGAAAGCACAGTGAAATAAGTTTACTATAACTGTTGAGTCTCTTGGGAAACTCATATCTGTCAGGAATTCTGTTTATTCTTAGTACCATGTCAACGAATTCATAAAATAAATTAATAATTACTAACATTTGCTTGCCTGCCAAAATGATGTTTGGAAACATCCAAACTGATAAAACATATGTAGCAATCCAGGTGATTTTATGAACCAGTAGTTCTTTGCCCTGCATTATCATTAGACCCAGTGATGTTACCTGGCCAGTTGCTTTCTTGCTGGACTAGGTTAATAACGTCCTGAAGATAAATCTTCTTCTAATTACCCTCTTCTGTCTCAGGACAAAGCACAGAAGAACCAGAAACAACCATTTCTCAGTAAAGAAAGTTAATCTGTGTACAAGCTGCTAGGGAGTTTTCAACCAATTCAGGAGCTGATTGGTTTTGAAGCACCTTGAAAGAAGACTTCTTCCTGAGAAATTTATTGTAGGCCACTTGTTAGGGAAAATACACTCGTGCTTTATAACTGTATGAACTGTACTGAGCACAGGGAAATCAGTGGCAAAAACTCTCTAATTTGTTAACACCAGAGATTGACCTTTTGAAATCCATCTTGCCCATCCTTAGGCAGATACTTAGGCCTCATCAGTATACTAATTATCACTTCTAAAATTAATGAAAACACAAGACATGATATCACTGGTGGCATTGCCTGTAGGTTACATTTGTTCATAAATATTTTGGGCAAATATGTGCTTAAAAATGCACTTAAATATGTTCTAAGGCAATTAGTATTACTTGTACTCATAAAAAACATCTGTTTTCTGAGATCCCTTTTCTAGGTAGGCAACTGTCTCCTACCTGTCCAGTCACTGGAAGAACTAGCAGAAGCAAAGTATTTTGTTATTATTAGAAGTATTTTTGTTTATATTACAGTATTTGTTTGTAATAAGAAAACCAAATATGACAGGAAGTTACTTGGTATTTGCAATTAAATCTTCACAGGCTTAGTTGATAATAGCATTATAATCATACACGCTTAAAGTAGGTCATTTAGAAAATTGTGATTTTTGCCTTCTGAATGATGAGCTGTATGCCAGGTGTTTTGTGTCTTTATTTTGTAGTTAGTGGAATCTGTTACATGCAAGTAAATTCAAATTTCATGAAGTTTCTCACTGTGGAAGCTCTTTCTGAAATGCAACTTTTTTTTCCTTCTCCTGTTTTCTTCAATACTACTTTAGCAGTTTTGGTATCAAACTATGCTTTGCTAAACATAATCAACAGGTTTTTGAAGGAGTTTTCAAGGACCTCAGAACATTCAAATTTCACTTCCTGATGTTACTGCTGATGTGTCATTAGCGATACAATAGGGAAATTTGTTTTTACGTTATCAGTCAAATACAGTGAAATAGTCCACAACTTCATGTTTGTACCTTGTATGTCATGTACTCTTTTCATCATTGGAAATTGTGCTATTCTGTTAGGTTTTGGTTTTATGGATCTGTCATTTATTTATTTGGTAATAATGTGTTCAGGCTGACTCTCCAGTCTGATAGAAGAAATGTCAGGAAAATTCAGATCCCAGTCCTGCCTAATTAAAATGACAGTTTAAAACACATTGCCCTTGGAGTCCCATAGGGACCTGCCCTGACAACCCTTTTCTAGATCAGGTACAAAAAATGAGGTGAAGAAATCAGCTGGTTATAACCAAGTTATTCGCCCACCTGCGAAGCACTGAGTAGCAAACTGAATGACGGGGCCCTAAAATTCAGTATGAGTATATGGGAAGAAGCATTCAGGGGAAAGTAACCATCCTAATTTTGAACTAAGAGAAATTGGCTCTCCAGCAGCCAGCATCACCTGAGCAAGTGTTACTGGAGTTCTTTTGAGAATTGCAATGTCTAGTATAAGTCAAAGAAGCAGATCAAATTTTAGGAAATACTAGCAAAATAACAAGAAAACAAAGCGTCACTGTGGTTTTTTACTGCTGCTTTATAAATCCGTGGCATGACTATGTATTAAGTGCTGTGTGCAGTTCTATTTCCCCTCCTTAAAAAAGGACAGACTGTAATTGGGAAAGTATAGGAAAGGCCACCAAATATGATTTAAAAAATATATGTAATAGTTTTTGCGGGGAATAGCTAGGTTAAAAGAGTTCAGCCTGAAATGATGTGGCTGAGGAGGAATTGAATAGGGTTCCACAAAATGAGTGGCATGGAGAAAATGAACAGGGAATGATGATTCATTTTGTTCTGTAACACAAAAATTAAGAGACATCAAAGGCACTATTGGGTCATGTTCAGGGCATAAAGGTAGGTGCATTTGCTCACAGCATGTACTTAAATTACAGAACTCATTGCTACTGGATACTGTGGGAGTGAAAAACTTCAGAGAGTTTGAGGGGAAAAAAAGCTGAACAAAATCATGGAGAATTAATCAGATGAGTGCTACTAAATGCCACTTCTAGCTTAAGCAGCTCCTCAGTCACAGATCACTGGTAGCTGCTTATCCAGAACATGAAATAGTGGGTTTAGAATGACCTACATCACAGTTTAAATGGTCCGAAACAGAAAAATGTTTATTTTGTACTAGGTAGAAAATACACAAAATTGTTTCTGTATAAATTGTCCTTAATAAATAGAAATTTGGTTTGAAAGACAACTATTAAAATACACACTAAAGTATACAAAAGAGAGTAAATACATATTTTCTTCTTGTCCTATACAGTAACTATCACAGTAAGTAAATCAGTGTTGTGCCCTTCAAATGGCAAAAAAATAGGTATTTGGGGATCTTTTAAATGCAAATACAACATTTGCAACATGTGGGTAAAAAATGCTTCTGATGTGTTTGTGGATTTTTTTATTTATTGTTAACTGAACAAAATTTTAGAATGTCAGTCGAAGAAAGCGTTCCCCTGTCTCCAGAAACTAGGTCTTACAGTTATTTTTCTTGTCACACTCATACTTCAGTATGTTTTCTCCCTCTCTTCCCCTGGTTGTGTTTTTATTGTGAAAGAATATGCGGCTACAAACTTTCTGAAGCCCAAGTAAAGGCAGTAACTGTTAGCAACCGCCTCCTTCTGGGTGTCTTTAGCTGTAGTTTGGCTTGGCTCTGCGGAGTGCTGAGTGCTTGCTGGTGGTCTGCTTAGGACTGATTAGCCACAGAGTCTCCGCTTGTTTCCTCATTCTCAGCTGCTAAAAACCTATACATACAAAGTACTTGACAGTCCCTATTCCTGAGATACTAGAGGGAGAGGAAATGATGAGGCCACGTTGCTATTAAATTGCATCCTGAACAGTAACAGAGTTAAGAGCAATGACTGCTGGAGGTGCGTTCTCTGCATAAGTTAGGGAAGAAAATGCGACTTGTTAGTGTGTAGTACTAGATAGGCATTTTAAATTAATAATTTAAAGTCTCTGTTTCAGACCTTTTTTGTATTGTCGCTACACTGTCGTTGTTTATTCATCTGTCTGAACTACTTCTGGAAACTAGAGCATTTTGAAGTTACCTGTGCTTTTGTGGACTGCTACAAGGCTGTGTAAAATACCTTCCATGTTAAGTGTTGTTTTTTTTTTTTTTTTGCAGCAATACACCTTTCTGTGCAACGGTTATGATTACATTTGCTAGTAAAATCTTGTTACTCTTGCAGAAGGTCTAGGTTAGTAGCAGGTGAGATCACTGGAATATCCTTGCAGTATTTGGTGGTACTGGTACATTCCAACCTATAATACTTTCTCTTCTTATTGAGAGTTGGAGGCTCTGAACATTTGCATTGTTGTCTGCCAAAGGAGAAGCAAGTCTGACAGCAGGTTCTCAACCGCTAGATTGGTTCAGTAGTGAAATCATTGTGCCCAAACAGTGGTAGAATGTCTATTTTATGCTTATTATACCTGTCTTGACTTTTTATCATTGTTACTGCATACTAATCTAACAATATTTTGAAGGAGTTGGGTTTTTTTCTGGCAAAAGTCTTGCAATGTTTTCAGTTGTTGACTGGGACAATAGCTCTAACCTTCTTTTTAACTTTTGGTGTGCAGGTATGTTTTCATTGCCCTGTTGCCATAGCAGATGCACTTACACCACCCTGTCTGGCTCTGCGTTTACCCTCGTGGCTTGCAGAATAGCATCCTTTGATTAGTAGAAAACAGAAAAGGGTGGTTTGTGATAAAAGAGCAGATTAGACCTTTAGTCAGCGTTGCTTCATCGCTCTTGCTTCGTCATGTCCGCAAAGAAAGCTGTGATAACATAATGCAATTCCAGCCCTTGCTCGCCTCCGCTTTCCCGCAAGCGTACATAGGAGAGTCTTCAAGGGAAGCAGTGCTCCACAGGTGCGCTGACAAACACTGGCATTTTTGCCCATGAGTCTGCCTGGTGCATACCTTTTGCCATAACCTTTCTTCAGGGATCCGAAGATAGACCAAGAAAAGAGGAAATCGTCAGCATGTCCTAAAAATAGTAGGACGTAAGTAGGGAAACCCAACTAGTAGGACAGGAAAGTGGTTAATACAAGAAATCAGCTGAGAATTGTACATGGCATTTATTACTGTCTTTGAGTGTTCACTATGTTCTCCTCTAGGAAGAAGAATAAAAATAATCATTATGGGAAGGAATTTTTGAATTCTTAAAATACAGAACCTTTTTAGGGATTTTTCTCATGTGAAAAATTCCATTTGACTATACTGTAAACCCTAAAACCGTCTTTTCAACCTAAAGCCCAAAGCGTACGTCTTTCGGAGAAGGCGGTGAAAGTGTTAATTAGAAGTGAAGTTCTATAAACATGCTTTAAATCTTACTAATTCCAGTGACTTTCCTGAGTATCTGTCCTCTGTCTATGCGATTTTTTTTTCCTAGTATGTTACTTAGGTTGCAACACTTACAGAAGCCTCTGCCCTTCTGATGGCTGATCTGGGCAGAAGCCCCAGATTACTGCTAGCTGCTTGTTACAGTGTCTCTGGAAAGTGCCTCTTTACATCATGTCATGGGCTTTGTAAAGTGTTACTAGACTTCAGTCCATGTGCAATTTGATAAGCTGCTATTTATCTTGCATCTAGGTGTACTGGTACTTTACTCCTTGTACTTTGGGGATTTCTTTTAACGTTCTTAAGAAAAGAAAGCCCTTCTTGTCCTCACTAATCAGATGGGAAGGCATTATTTCTGTAATTGTCTTTAATTAAATTTTTTAAATTTCACGTTTGACTATTTTAATAGAGTAAATTAACTTAAAAAACCCTTACAAACAGATGGGAATTTTGCAGTCGGTTTTTTTCAATTCTCAGTTCCCTCACTACTTATATGTGGCGAAGACCTTAACTGTGACAGAAGCAGTCATGAAAATAGGATGCAGAACAAAGCCTTATATATGAATCTACAAATGAGCTTCACATTTTTTAATCATTTATGGTTCCTCATCTCCCAGAAACTTCAAAGTAGGATACTATAATGAAGTCATCTGAACATTCTTTAAATACAGTGAAAAGCAGTTAATGTGTAGTGCCAGATGCTTTCAAGAGCATTTTGGAGGCAGTGATAACAATATATGGGGCACCTTGCCCATGCTGGTGCTGTACTCCTGTATTGTAAGTCTGACTCGTGACATGTGTCCTCTGTGCTGGTCCTCAGGTTTCCTTTAGGAAAGCCTATTTACCTCTCATTCCTTTCACAGAGTTAGTGTGGCATACACAACTAATATAAATGTTATTTTCGTTATGTTTTCTCAGCACCATGTTTTCCATCTTCCACTGGCATATTGAGACACAGTTTGGTTATTATGGCAACAGCAGTAGAGATGATGTTTGTCTCATTTAGTATAATTTGGGTTCTTTCTTTTCTAGGGAAGCAAACAGCGGGGGGGGGAAATCACCATAAGGGTATAAGCTCATGGAGCTGTAGTGTACAATGAAACAATCTGCCTTCTCAGACAGTCCAGAATTCTTGAGGATGAGCTCGTGTCCATGAATTTTGCCTTTCTGGTGGTGTGGATGTGACAGGCCATTAACATACAATGAAATGAAAACTGGCAAAGTGTAATGACTTTTCTGTACTTTTAAGTCGTGCAGGCAAAAAATAAAGCAAAGTTCCTTTCACAGAGTTTAACTAGGTTGCATAAACTCTTAAAAAGATGGATCAGCAGCATGGTCATGATACCTGGCCATCTTCCTTGAGCGCTTTGTGTGAATCACCTAGGCTGTGCAGTGGGTTCTGGTTTTAGTGATTTGGGCTCTCCCTATCTTACAGATGTTTATAAATTCTACAAAAAATGCCATGCACCTTCCAGAGCACGTAACAGCTCTTCTGATATATAGTGTAATGGAATTCATACTTTCAACTGAAGCTGTATTTATAACATTTTGGGCACAAAATTGCTCTTCACATCCGGCAAACTCTGGAAGCTAACCAAAGATTGCTCTGAAAGGTTCAGCTAGACATTGCCTATTTCAGGAATCCCGTTCCAGGAATGATTGTAGGGATTGTGTGTTCAGACATTCAGACTTGCCACATACTAAGGGGGTTTTGTTTAGTTTTGGGTTTTTTTTGCACAGAGTAGGATATTTATTCAGTGTAAAATGATTGTCCGGCATTTTTTTTTTCAGGATAGTTTGGTGGGCTGGTCCTAAAGCAAGCCATTTGGCCTTGTGCCAGCTTGTCTATTTGGACCATTATTCAGACATATGTTACTGAATAGTTTAAATATGTGAAGCAGTTCCAGTTTACACCAGCTGAATATCTGGCACACCCACTCTTGTACAGGAATTTCTTATGCTCTTTTTTTAATTTCGTGATTCTCTTAAAATATGTTTTAGATGCCTTTACTGAGGATTTTGAACATTATACATCGTCTTCCTGAACAAGTTCACTCTAGGTTAAACAATTTTTTTTTCAATCTTTGTGCATCAAACAAGAAAATTTCCCCTTCTCCATCTGCTCTGATGGGCATGTAATTTTAATATTACAGACCAAGGAATGTTCTCCTAAAGCTGCAGTTTTATGATCTAAGAATTTTCCTCTTTCATTGTTCTTTTAAATAAAATTAAAGCTTGTAGCAGCTTTTAGCACTTGCCCACCCAATCTCACAGATTATTCTACCACTTGAATCATTTATCCTATGCAGTACTTGACTGTCCTTTGAAATGTTTGACTTCTTTTAAGAAGTGAGCGTATTCTGTTTTCTGCATGAATCATCTAAATCATCTGTTGCTTTAGTCTAGTTGGATTTATTTGAAACTGCTGTATACGTTCACTTTTCGGCGAAAAACCCATGTTCCTTGGAAGTTTTAATTAGTATGTGACATGTGACGCAGCTATAGCGGTGTGGACACTGACATAGGGAGGCCATCGTGTCTTAAACTAGATTAAGAACATCTGCCAGAGACCTGAGATTTTAATATTGTTTAGTTTTCAACGGAAATATCAGATTTTATCTCCTTCACAGCCTTGGGCAGCTCCCCTGTTCTTCATGGCACATTGCAGCATTTTCCCAACAAGTACTTGACTTGTTCAGTACAAAGGATGGAACGAAATGGGACCAGAATTTAGGTTGCACAAACATTGACAACCTGCTGTTTCATGTTTCTGAGCAGGAACAAACTTTCTAGATGAATAGAAGCAGTGTCAGTTGCTGATGCATGTATTTCTGCCTAATAACTAATCTAAATTAAAAGGATGTTGCAAAAACTGCTTACATTCCAATGCTTCAGCATGAATTTTAGGCTGGCATAAACCACTTTCCATCCTTCACCTCTTCAACCCTGTGCCAGTGTGGAGCTCTAGTCTAATAAAGCAATGAGCTAGTGCAGGGAATTGGATCAAAGTTAAAACTAATCTGGGAGAAAAAAGGTTAATTATAACCCAGATTATTGTAGTCACCCTGATGATTGTTCTGGGATGAAAGAGCAAGCACACAAGAGACGAGAGGAGAACAAGAGCTGCTTTTGGCAGCCCTATGAGCTTATGCTTGCTGAAAATGCATGTAAAATTGCAATCTCATATGAAAATGTGGTCATTTAACAACCTTCCTCCTCCTGCTCTATTTCTCATTACTACTGAACATCTTCAGTTCACTGTCAATATGCTATGTTTATGTAGAGAACTTGATAAGCATTCACTTCCATGCTTCAGTTAGATGTGAAGAGTGATACTTCCCCACTCTTTAATTTCGTTACGTCTAATAGAATAATAGTTGCATGGATTAATCTGTATATAAATAAATGCATGTTTGTATCACAAGAGAAAGCTTAATTTCAGCTCTTGTTTTTATGGTCAAAAGAAAGTAACTCATAACCTTTTCCCATTTTTTTAAACAGAAGTCAAAGAGCAATCTGCAGAAGAAGATGCCCAGACTGAAGTGGACAGCACCAAGCAGCTAACACCAATTCTTCAGCGCTCAGTATCTGAGGAGTCTGCAAGCTCTACTGCCTCTGTTGGTGTCGAAGCTAAAACCAGGTTAGTGAGCAGGGAGACAGATGCTGAGTCAGCGGCAGGGCTAGGGCTTGAGTAATGGGGTGCGGAGTGCTCCAAGCACAGGCTTGGGACACGCTACTGGTGCTTTGAAGCATTAGCAGCAGCCTGGGTCGGCATCTGCTGTGTTTGAGACTGATGGCTTAATTAGCGTATAGGGAGATCAAGGTGAAAAGCATGTTTCTTGAGTGCTGTCCTCAGACTGCACTGGAAAACCCTAGAATTGCAGGATAGTAACGGTTTAAATTAGAACATAGAAGAGAAAGGAGAGAAAATATGATTACTGAAGTCTTCTTGCTGAGAAAATGATGTATTAACAAATTCGTATTACAATTATTTCTGAAGTTTGTGTTTATATATTTTCAGGAACAAAATACAAAAAATTTCCTGTCATCTCTACTATCTTTTTCCCGACTTCAGAGTTTATAATACAGAAATTAATGTTTGTATTTTTCTTCTCAGTTTTTTAGTCAATATAAATTACCCATAAAGCAGTGAAAGTACCAATTATGTAATATGAAGAAAACCAAAACACATTGTATGTGATCACTTTTGAAACCATACCACAGAATTCTGGCAGAACTTCTCTATTTAAGCTCTTGTACAGGTTTTAACCCCATACAGGTCTGTTCTGCTGCAGAGATTGTTACCATTTTTGTGACAGTTTCAGGTATAACGATATTTTTGACCGATTTGGAGAGAATAATCTTAGTGATTTTGCTTCCTCTTAACCTCTTCCCCATACAAAAAAAACTTACTTCATCTATTTGCTTTGCTAATCATTTTCATACTTTACAGATTCACAGGTTTGTTAGTTGCTAGTAGATATTTTCATTTTTACTGAAAGTTTCAGTAAAATAAATCTTTGGAATTGAAAACACAAAAGCTGTTTTAATGGAATTTTCCTAAGCTATTATTAAATTGTGGTGAATATGTAGAACAATTTCAACTGAACAGGTGTTTTTGTTCTTTATTTTATCCTGTTCAGGGTTGTTTGCAAGAGTTGTTCTTAGAACTGTTTCATCTGCTCTCTATGTTTCTCAAGGTTACGTTATTGTTGTTATCGTGAGCAGTTGATTACAGTGTTTTCCCTAGCCATAAACTTGTTTCTTACAGGCTAGACAACAGTCATCCAAGAAAACCTCTGCATGATTCTGAGCCAGGCCTTGTTTGCGCTCAAGTTATTAATTCTGCTAATGAAAGGTGTAGATTTTGATTAGTTGAGAGTGAAAGTATATTATGGCTGCAATTTTTGGCTGATCAGAACATAAAATGCTGAATGCTACTGTTTTTCTAATTAAAATAACAAAGATCAGACCCTATCTTTGATATTTTGGAAGGAAATGTATTAAAGGAAGTGAAACAGATAACTGGGAGTCTAAGGTTTTTCAGATTCCAGATAGTTTTGGTTTGAGATTTGGATGCAGAATTAGTATCATGTTAATTGCAGAAGTGGTTGATGTCCTCATAACAACATTTAAAAAAAAAATCTCTGGCATATTTGGCACCGCATTGTGAATCCTAACAGAAGGAGGCTGTTAGCCAGAAGGAGAACCTGGACTGCATTTTCGTGATCTATTGGCTGTATCATTGTCGGGAATGTGGTGGTGACACATCTCTCGTGCCTTTTAGCTGTGGAAGGACTGGATTCTGAGTGACTTGACTCTGTCCTCTTAGAAGGAAGGGAAGTGTGTGAAACAGCGTACACTGAAGGCTTTGAGATCTCTTGTGTTACAGTGGAGAGGTTCAGGATAAGGTGTGACTCCTTGGAGATTTGAAACCTATAACGTGGGGAGACAATTCTGAAGCTGGTTTCCAAGTTGCGCTCATCAGTTTCATCACATGTCATATAAGCTTTTTTGATTCCATTGTGTAGTGTAAGTAATGGAAATGTTTATATATTTAGAAATAAATTGATATGTGAGGCATAGAAAAATCACAGAAATATATTGAAACAGGCAATGCAGCAATTACTTAGAATACAGAAAAGTAGTAAAGCCTCTACCAGAAGTAGATGCAGATGTGAGTACAGTTACCTCTTTGATAGTAAAGATAAAGGAGTTAAGGAGAGGCATGTGGGGCATAAAACGAAGTCTTTTGCTAAACTAAATTTCCTATTGAAACATATTAATTATAACACAGGTAGGGATGCATCACAACTGGGACAGGCAGATTTCAGTAGGTGAGAAATTAGCCAAAGCTGTTACTTGTATAGTATTTTTTTTTCTATCTCTCTTGAGCTGAGGGTAAATAAGAACATCTAAGAGGAAGGTGATTGCGAAGATGGTCAGTTCTGGAACCTGAGGTGCATGGTACAGAGCAGGATGAGTGTACATGGGAGTCCATGAGAATTAACCACAAATCAGATTGAGGGGAAAAGATTCAAGAACAAATTTAGGTTAGGATTAGTACTAAAAAACCAATGTGCTGAAGCCATTAAAATAAACAGTATCTGAGCCATAGTGGGGTAAGGAGAGAGTGTGTGCGCACGTGCATGTGTGCATGGGCTTAGAAGCAATGAGTAAATGACTGACCACAAGTGAGGAGGGGCAGTAGCATCAAGTAAAGATGAAGTACCCAGCCTGGCAGTGATAAAAGTAGTGCTGCCAACTCTATATATTATGAGTGTCATGCTTTTTGGAGCCTTTTCCTTTGTTTCTTCTCTTTCAATAAGCTTTGTGAGAAACCTGTCAGCCCAGGACTTACGGCTGAGCAGAATCCAACTTCTTTGGAAGGAATCTGCTCCTTGCGCTTGTGCTGCCTGCAGAGAGCAGGGGAAGTGGAGCCCGTGGGGCAGGCAAGCAGCCAGAACCTGGCTGCGACTTATAGCAGAGCCCACTGTGACCTTCCTCCTTTCTTTCCCACATTGTTAGCTCCAAGCGTTAAAAGCTCAAGAGAATGACCTTAAAAGCACAATTTAATAGAAACACAAAACACCTTTAGATTGATTTTATTCTTCTTGAACTGAGACTGTAAATTGCATTAATTGCATGATTCCGGTCTTTTTGGCATAATTAAAAAGACTATTCATTCTTAAAATAAACAAATAGAAAAACTGAGGTTTTCATACATTTGTTTTGTTTATTTTAGTAGTCTGGTATGCTGAATGCCTACTCATATGAAACTCCTACCACGTTGAAAGTGTATCAGTTTTATTACAGCCCAATTGCACCTTTTCCCCTTATTTGATTGTTGCTGCTGCTAAGATCAAATTTATAGTCTGGAGATGGAAGACAGGGTGCTTTATTTCATAGAATAGAAGTGGTTGGTGAATATCTGCTTGTTACATGAACAGAAAAAATAAGGTGAAAAAGCAGGAGTGGACTTCTTTCTTCTTTTTTTAATCTTCAAAGGAAGAGTAATATAAAACTCCTTGCAGCACTCAATAGAAATTGTGGACTGGTATAGAGATTATCTAATCTAGACAGAACAACACTGCACTGATAGCAAAGATCTTTAGTCAGGAGACAGTTGGATTTAATGTACAGAAACATGATAAAATTGTTTAAGTTGCAAAGTCAAATACATGTTTTAGGAAATAGCAGAATTAAGTTTATTTATCAAACTCTTAATTATTTTTTTTATCCACATGTATTATGAACAAAAATCAGAAATTTGTTCATGCTTTCTTTATAGATCCTGTTTCCTTGAGCTCTGATTATTCTCACCGTTTTGAGTTTCTCCAAGTGGCCCACAACTTTCCTGATGGATGGAATGCATATTGCACAAAGGAGGCCTAAGGAAGGTTTCACAGGCAGCTCTAATTATGGCATTTTAATGATTGACATTGGGACCGTAATGAGTCTGTGGTGCTTTCCTGTAGAACTTACCACTATTAAAAAAAAATAGGCACCTCATGTGACATTTGACACTTGTGACAGCCAGGCTGAAGCCTTTTAGAGCTGTTGCATAGTCCTTCACTACTTGAGTTACGCTGTTACATAAGTTGCTCCAGCTGTGACAACCACATTTAGAAATTTTCCCTGCCCTAACGTGAGCGGGTTCCCTACATGTAAGGAGTCTCACTTTCAGCCCCTGATTGCCTCTCACAGATGGATGGTTTTAGGCAGTTTCTCTCTCCCATCCTACTTAGGTTGCCTCTCTTCACAGGTTTCTGCCCAGATGCTCACACGTGGCTACCCTGCACTTGTGGGCAGCAAGCCTGGCTCTGGCAGGTCGGATCTGTTGGCTCTTTGGACATATGTTCTTTCCTCTGAGACGTGGCATTCAGACAGATAGGGGCATCCCATGGCCTGGGTTTCATAGCTGGCGGTCTGTCAGGCCGTGCTGAAGTACTGATAGCAGTTCTTGTTACGCAGCATCTTGTGTAGACGAAGCTCAGGAGTGGATGAGATGCTTTGTCAGAGGATTTCACAGATACATGCTGATGAAAAACTATCATAAGAGCCTGGAAGCTTTAATTCTATTTCAGTATTTAGCAAGTATGTAGCCCTCTGTCCATTTCTTCTAAGTTAGACCTTTTCTATATTTTTTTTCCTCCAGGCTGTCTCTGTCAGAATCTTGTCTTCTTTCATATTGCTCGCGCCTCATCATATTCCCATTATCCTTGCTTTTCCAAACCTAGTTTCAGTGTCATGTCACAGTTTCCTCTTCTTCAGTTCCTTACACTCCTCACTACCTTCATGGGTTCCCAAACAGATGTTTGTCACATGATATTTCCTCTCACCTCTTATTCTTTTATTCATTTTTCTAGTCAACTGAGGCTGTGTTCTTTTCCTGTTTCCTTGGCTTTCTGTATGATACATGTTATTCCCAACTGTCACTTGTCCTGTTTCCTCCATCACCTCTCATTTCACTTGTACATTAGGTCTTCTGTCTTGCCTTGCGCATTTGTTCATAATTCCTTTCTTTGGTTCCACTTCAAGTATCAGAAATTACTTTCCTGCTTTTTCCTCCTCCATTACTCTACATAAAATTGAAATTTTTCTCCCCTTCATATCTGAATTGGCAGGCAGATGACTGATGGAAAGTACAGGCAATTTAAATAGATCGCTCTACAAAATCTGGGCTTGCAGCAGAGCCATTAACTGTAGTTGCAGAGATGATCCCCACGAGTGTCTCTAACCTTTGGCTAAAATGTGTTCATTCACAGTGTAAGGATGCTGCGTATGGAGTCTGCTTTCACCTGGAAACTGAGAGCAAATAGAGCGTGAAGAGTGAAGAGACTATTTTTGAACTTGTAGCATTGATGTGTCAAAGCTTTGCTTGAGCACATATGATTTACTTGGTAAGATTAGAAACATTAGGAAAAGTTTTTAGTGATTTTCATAGAGTTACAGAAAATGCATCTATAATTTCAGAAATGGATGTAGTAAAACTAGAAACGATTCACAGAAAAGCAGAAAGAGTGATCAGAGATGTGGAATAGTGTTCATATGGAGACTAGTTAAATTAGAGCCCTTCAATCTGCAAAAGAGACACTGGAGGAAGAAGTACTAGAGTTGTCCGAAGCTGTAGGTGCTGTGAGGAGGGTGACTATTTATTGATTCAGTTTGTTTTAATGCAAGAAACTGGAGGTCATCAAGTGAAACTTGCGGGGGCCAGGATCAGAAGAAGAGGAGGTGGTTCTTTACGCAGCAGGTAGCTGTGTAATGGAAATCCTTGCAAAAGGGTGTTACGGATGCCTAAAAGTGTGTGTGGACTGAAGAACAGATTGTAAGAGAAGCAGAAAAGTACTAAATGTATATAGGAATCTCACCTGGTTTAGGAAGGTTCTGAACTGAAAACACTTGGAGGCATGGAAAGTACATATGTTAGCCCTTTTCTCTAGTATTACTTGTGTATCTGCTTATCCCGTTTCTAACCCTGGCTGTGTTGGGCTGGCTAGACCTTTAATCTGACCCAGTAGAGTTTTCTCAGCAGAACCCCACTCTGTTGCATATCAAATCTCTTCTGTATTCTCAGAGAAAAGATCACATAAAATTTTGAGTTATCCAAAACAGTATGCTTTTTCATTCTCTAATATGACTAAACAATTTTGATGAGTTTTATGAAAACCACCTTTGTTTAAAGCAGCTCGGTATGCGTTAAATTGCAGCAATTTTCTGGTGATAAGACCCAGCTTAGTGTTTTTATGAAGTTGCCTGAGACAAATATGCTAAGTGATGCTGCCCTCTCTGTGAGGGTTATGCAGTGCTGCTGTGTGCTATATTTTCATTTGCCCAGACATGCAATTTGGCTTGAACAGACAGTAGTTACGGGATACAAGGACACACTGAAGAGAAAAACACAGAACTTTTTTCCTTTGAGTTTTGTCGCTCACAGGTTAAATCTCCTTCTCACAAAATTAAATGAAGTATCACCTTTCAGGTATGCTCACAATTGTTGTCTTCTATGTGGATTTTTTTTTTTCTTACAGAGAAAGAGTCAGTTCAGTTAGACATTAAAGACTGATTTCTAGATGCCCATGGAGTAGACCTTTGAATTCCCTTAGCATCGTCTTTCTGATAACCCCTCCTGTACTTAGAGTATGTTAAGCTATCCCAGCGGAACTTTAAACATATGTTTAGATTAAAGCTGACACATATTAACTGTGTGTAAAAACATATTTTCTTCTTTTTAAAATCTTAAAATGTCAGTAAAATGAGTTTTGTTGGTGATGATGCATTTAGGGGGTAATGTTTGCTTTCTTTCAAATGGGAAGAGTATCATTAGATTGCTTGTATGGCTGAAAACTCCAACTGTGCTGATTTGAAAAAGATTGGAAAACAGTTAATATCTAATTGCTTTTTGCATTTTGAAACTGAAAAAGAAAAGCTTCATATGAAGCCCTGTGAATCCCTCCTCCATTTTGAAAGGAATTGTCTATGTAAGCTAAATATTCATTTTTAAAACAGCTACGTAATAGTAGAGTGTGTCAAACTACTTGAAAAGTGTAAGTTGTTTGTGATCCAGTTTCCTGTTGGAAGGAGGACGCTCTGCATTTAAAACATGTTTAAATACAGTTTACATCTGAGAACTTCTGCATCTTCCTCTTTGTACTGTCTTCGTTTCTGTATATAATTCTGTCTTTAGTATCCTTAATTCAGAGGGTGATTTATTGGTTTGCTAACGCTGTATCAGTCTTAAATTCTAGTGCGTTGTGTAGTGAGATTTATCCAAAGTTTGCTTTGGTAGTTTTGCTTCAAGCCTCTTTGTTATACAGCTGCAAACGTTCACAGGAGCTCTGGAGTGTTTTGATGAAGGTGGAAAGACAGTATTCCATAATTCCGTAAGCTTTATAATAACTTAATAAAATACCTCTGTGAATAGCTTGCATGCATTATAACTTGCACTGACACAGACTTCTGGCATTATTTTAACCTGGAATTTTTTTCCAGTTAAAATACAGCTTTCAGGTCTCCCTTTGGATTTATGTAAATGATACAATATTGCATCTTCACTAAAGAAAAGAACAGTTTTCTCTTTAAATAACACAACATAACTGTCAGTGAAGGCAAAATAGTTTGTACTTCAGTACAACTTGGCATAGCTAAGTAAATAATAAGTCCTCTCTAGTGTTTAAGTTAGCCTTTTAACATGTGTTAAAACTACTAACAATGTTAGCTGGCAGACGAATTCTCAAGGCCAGTTTTCATCAGTCTACCTCATTAATCAGTATAAACGATGCTCTGAAACTCTGTTTTTCTCCTAAATGTTCCATTTCATTGTGTTAAACTAATTTTTAAGGATGAAAAATAAATACAAAAACATTTGAAATTTATGCAACAACTTAGCCTATCCTACACAAGCCAAGGGTTTCACCTTTCAAAAATGCTAAAATGTATGTGAAAGAGACATCATGAAGGCATTTTCAGATGTTGAGGAAAATTATTGCATAATTCCTTAAAAGAAAATCTTATAGCAAATATCAAATGATATCCTCCTCACCAGTTTTTCCTATTTGGTGATAAGAAAGCTAAGTAGGGCACAAACCACAATGAACATTTCAACCCAAAGGTTGAATGAAATAGATTTTTATTTTTATGCCTTCCAAAATTGTGTATTTTCGGGGCATTATTGTGGCACGTGGCAGCAGTGATCATCCATGATCTAAGTCTGTTATGGTTACAGCTAATGGAGCATGTTAGAGTTGCCATGACGTGGGTTTCCTCAGATTTAATACAATGCCCTTTGCTGTTTAAACAGCAGCAACAACCTCTGCTTTTAATAACTGGATTATCCCCACAGCAGAGAGGCTGTGGGATTTTATTTAATCCCTCACCCCTTTACCATTCAGTACTAGAAGTCTTGTATGCCTTGAAGCATCTTACTGACAGATGTGCAGAACACAGGCTGCTTGCTTTCTTCCTTGGCATTCAGCTGCTCAGAGATCCTGGAGACAATAAGGGAATCACAAAGGTGTGGATGTCGGTGAAGGAATATTGGTGAAGTTATTCCTAGGAAAAGGAGAAAGGTAGATTAATTCCACCAGCTTTGTACACAGTGCTGTAGATGACTGGCGCATCCCCACATCATTACAGGTTGTCCTCCATTCTACTTTCGTATGAAAATTAGGAAAGAGAATGAAGGTGCATGTCTAATAATGTTGAGCCACGCTAATTCATGTGGACCAGTCTGAAGATTTCTGCTTCCAGTGCAGCAGTCCTCTTGTGGACACATCTGTGTAGATTGGAGAGATACGGGACACCATGTAAACAGAGTGTTTTACTTCAGTCAGTCTGCACATCTGCTTATTGTCAAAGAGTCTTGGCTGCCACTGGATACCCCAGTGCCATTTACCGACTTAGAAGGATTCAGGAAGAGCTTGTGCATACTTTTGGGAGTTTAACTACAGGGGCACTTAATGCTCTTGAAATGTAGATAATCCTGATGGCTTATTTCTGTTAAGAAAGTTTTGAGGATAGTTGGTTTTACCTTGATTCCCTAAATGAGTATTTGCAGGCAAGCCAGAAGATGTTTTCTGGTTGTGATTTAATATTGTGCAACCAGTTGCCCAATCTTTCATGTGTTGAAATGAAATCCTTTGAATAGGAAAGGCTGCGTTTTAGGACAAGTCCTAATGACTGCAAGTCATCGGTTGAGCAGAGGAAATGGTGGCTGTTCTCCCTTCCTCCAGGATTAACTGACTAGGGCATTCGCTTTGCTTTTGTTGAGATGTGGATTGGGGAGGATTGTAGCATCTTTGATCCTTGTAAGGGAGCTGAGTAAGTTCTTCTTGCGGAAGAGAACATTTAAGTTGATTCAAACAACTTAATGAAATTAAGAACTTGCAGAAGAAAATGGCTCTGGTAGAGGGCTGAAATCGGCACATTTCTTGTCAGAAAGTACATTTGGGGCACCTTATGAGATAGTTTGTGTCTCGTTTAATGGCTTGGCAGGAGCAGACATCAGTTGTAGACATTGGCCTTACTGCCTTTTATCACTTCTCCTTAATCCAGTTGAAAGTCTGTTTGGTTTTGAACATTTTTTTTTCTATCTGCATTGTATATAAAGTTGTGTGCATACAAATGTATGAAACCAGTTGAGATGAGGTGCTGTACAGAAGCACTTACTGGTAATGAGTCACCTGTGGAATTTTAAAGGTTTATAAAAAGAATTTGTTCTAGAAAAACTTAGGAATTAAGGTGAAGTTACAAACAGTGAATTTGTATTTTGGTCTGGAGCAGCATAAATATATTTTAAATGCAGTATTGGTGAGCTTGTTCTTTCCTTTTTGCCCCCCCCCATAACTTACAGAAAAAAAAGTACAACATCATCCCGTGCATGTTACCCCGTTTTACATTAGTCTGTTCTGAAAATATGTTAATTATGGTAACAGATCTAGGGCTTGAGCTTAAGTGTTTCCAGTGTCTCCATTTCATGATCTTTGGTGTGAGAACTCTGTATCGCAGATTGAGGTCCTCTGATTGAATGCTGACACACAGTAATTTTTGAAGTATTTTCTGCTATCCACAGATAATATAATTTAAAAACCCTGCCTTCTGCCCATACAGACATAGTTGCTCATGAAGTATTTTAAGCTAAGGCTTACATGGTGGAATTGGCCACTTTGTACTTGATGACAAATGGATGATACAAGGCATTGAGAAGCGAGGGAAGCTGCTTCCCCGCTGCAGTTGTGTTTGGCCTCTGGGCGCTAGCCAGGGAGCCCGCTGGCGTGTTCCTTGCTAGGTGCTGGGTACCCAGAGATTTAAAGGCCTTTTGCTTGCTACTTCACCCCGTTAAAAGGGAGAAACTTTATTTTTTCCTCTCCTGTCTACCTCAGACCACCAGTCTTTCAGCAGGACCCTAAGAGTGTGCGAGTGCTGTGCGTAATATTTTTTTTTAATGCAACCTGTCTATTGGGGAGCCATTAGTTAAGGATTCCCCCTCCCCGCCGTGATCGTTCCAGTGCCTGCTCCGGCCCCAGCTTTGTGCCCCAGTAGCGGTGTCCCCAGCCATGTGATTGCCCAGAGCCCTCCAGCTGTCGGTGCTGTGCCAAGGGGAGGCCGGGACGCTCAGGCACGGGAGGTTCCTGCGCCAGGAGCTGTGATACATGAGCTGTCTTACAGATGCCAGGAAGCTCTACATTGCCCTTGCTTTAAATGTTAGCTTAATAACTTCTTTAAAGTGTTTTTTTTTATTCTTATTATTTCTCTTTTAGAAATCTTAATGATGTGATCATGTTTGTAACTTCTATGCTTTAAGGAAACAGTGTTGTTTGTTTAGTCATAATTATCCTCAAGTCTTTTGTTAAGGATTTTATGGTCAATCTGTCCTAACAGGATATATGAATAATTATTTATTCCACTGTGGATAATTTTGTATCTACTGAAATTTAGATACTGTTGTGCTGCCTGTTAAAATCTCTTTAAGTTTCCTCCCAAGTCTCTCTGGTCTTACCTAGCATGAGTAGCTTTGCTGCCCCTTTCATATACGCCCTACCTGTAAGGTCAGATCAGGTTTCACCCGTAGTCTTGCAGGGTATATTCACTGACATACAAATAATCATGTTTTTGTTGTTTTACCATGTTAAAAGTAAGTTATAAAGCAGGAAGTTGTACCGATCAGCTATAACTACTTAGATTTCCTCTTTTTTGTGCTACCTTTGCTGTTATTTTCTTTATATCTTTTTGTACCTTCCTCTGAAGACTTCTGGGAAGTGTTAGATACTTGTCATCTGCTGGACTGTCCCTGCAGGTTGTGCTGCCTAATGCTGGCTCTGTGTTTACGCAGGATCAGTTAGGGATGTATGGCCAAGGCCACCAGTGCAAAGAGAAATGTTTCTTAACGGTAGTATGATAGGGTATTAGCTTGAGCAGCGTTTAACATGCCCACCAATCTGCATGTCCCCAGCAGTGCGTCTGCCATGGGGAAAATGCCAGTCTTACCAGTGCAAGTGCAAGTAGGTCAAGTCAAATCTAAGGGCCTTCACTAGATTCTCACTGTCTTCTGTTCGGCACTAGAACTTCCCTTTTTGTAATGTCTTCTTCTGTTACTGCTGTTACCTCACCTGTCTGAAAAGCACAGATACTCTATTAATTTTTCCAAGAATTAATGAATATTATATGGGAATTCAGCCTTAAGATTTCCTCCTCCCTCTTTCCTCCCTCCCTTGCCCAACACAGAGTGCCCCAAACCCAAATATGCCACTTTGGGAGATGCACTTAAATCAATTTAAATGGGATCCACTCAAAACCAGCCTCTACCCAAATGCCAGATTCCCTGAGGCATCTTTTGGGGGTTTTAGGGGCATAGATATGAAGAAAACAAAATTGTTCACTTAAGAATAAAAATGTGTTAAATGGCTTTGCCTTTAAACTGTTATAATGGGAAGTGCATTAGTTGCAGAAGTTCAAATTTTAACTTTGTAGATCCATTTGTTACAGAAATATTTTTCAGTAGCTTCCATATGATGCAACACAAGGAGTGCTGTCAGAGCTGTCATTTCAGAGCTGCTGTTATGTTATCCATGTTAAAACATAATTGCAGATAGTACAGGGATGTCTTAACAGTCTCAGTTCTGTAAATAAAAATTTCCTGTTGTAAAAGATTTAGGTATTGTTTTTTAAGTGTTAAATTCAAATATTCCTTTTTAAATTTATGTGTATCATATGCCCTGGTTTGTGTGAATATAGTCAAGCACTTCTGTGAAACAAAAAGTTCCGTTACATAACTTACTTAACTTCCGTTACATAACTTAACATTAGCTGGAAAGAGTATATTGAATTCTGATGCTTACAGTATTTGGAAGTTTTTATTGTTATAAAGGGTAAATTGCCATGAAAGTTGATCTTTGATGAGATGTCCTCTGCTGTTTCTCCAAAAAACGAACCAACTCTCTTCCCCTTCACAGCGAACAACTCTGCGCCTTTTGTTACTGTGGTGAGCGGAGCTCATTAGGGCAAGGAGACTTAAAACAGTTCAGTCCCACTCCTGGGTACATCATCCCATGGAAAAACCAGCCTTTACCCAAGAGCGAAGGAAGTGACAGCGCCGATGGAGCTTGCGAGAGAACTCCAAGGCAAAACGCAGTGCCACGCAAACAACGGGGACACAAGAAGTAAGTCAGCTTCGCAGTAAATAAAACTTGCTGTGTATTTTATGAAGCTCAGGAAGCATATTTGCAGATGTTGTACAGGGAAAAGCACGTAACTTGCAATTGTGAATGTTTCATTTTGTTCAGTAATAGGAATATTTTTTTTTAATGCAAGCAATATAGAAACTGTCTACCACTTTTTAGAACTAGTTTCTCCCTCAAGTGAGAATCTTCATGCTTTAGAAAGTCAAAGAAAAGAAACATTACTTGTCATAAAGCACAGATCTATTTGTGAGTTGAAAATCAGTTGAAGGCAGTATGCGAAAGAGTAGAAGATAGTTGAATTCTGATGCATGTTTGATGTTATTTTGTATTGTGGAGCCTCAGCCCATCTTCTGAAGCTTTTGGTCTTGTCCTCCAAAACAGTGCCTTTTTAGTGCCCTTCTGAAGTGGGGCTGCTCTTGAAGGAGGTTTGCTAGCACTGTTAGTTATTGAAGTAAGAGGCCCCTTAGTCCCCCCTGGTAGCTTCCCCCTGTCAGTATCTGTGAAAACCACAGGAGCGAACCCAACTCTACGGTGAAGCTGTAGTAGATACCCGGCGATGGCACCTCACATGCAAGGAAAGCGAAAAGCGTCTAAACCCGTTCGATTTTTTCCCATACGGCATTTGGGGTTAGCGAGTGCCGGCGTCCGCGCCCGGCCCGGCCCCCGGTTCGCAGCCGATCGCGCGGCGATGGCTGCAGCGGGGGGTGGGGGCGCTCTGTGGCCTCGGGGCGCTCGGGCCCCGCGGGCGATGGCGTCACGAGGGAGCGCGGGGCAGTCGGGCCGGCGGCCAGGCGCGGCCGCCCCGCCCGCTGGAGCTCGGCCATTGGCTGCGGGCGCGCCGGGGGGTGGGGCTGGGCGGCAGCTCCGCCCCTTGGCGCCCGGGGCGGGCAGCGCGCGCGTGCGCCGGGAGACTGCTCGGCGGGCGAGGGCTCCTCGCTGCTGCAGAAGGGCTGGGCGCTGCTCGCACACACCTGCCGGCGCTGGGGCAGGCGCGCGGCGCTGTGCTCGCGCGCGTTGTGTGACGCCGCTGGCGGGAAATGGCCTTCTGTGGAAACGGTAGAGCTCACCCGCTCCCCTCACAGAGTCGCTCCGCTTTATGCGCACCGGGATTGCTCCTTCCAAAAAGACTCTAAACACAGAAGATAATCCAGCTGGGGCGAAATGTGCATCTGGGCAAGATCATATTGCAGAGTGATCTGAGATGTTCTTTAAATGGATCGGTTTGATCTAGCGAGAAAACTTGTATTAAAAAAAAGGCAATGTCGTTTGGGATTTATTTTTTCTTCTTCCTTTAAATTCCTGGGTTTTGAAGTAACAGAGTTAAAAGTTAGAACCGGCTTCAGGGATTGTTAAGAGAGTTCAGGAACTAGCTTTAGCAGAGATGATGTTCAGCTCCTGTCATGACAGGAGTCATTAGGATATTTAGTAATTGTAAAATTTCCAACCTTCATTGGTGTGCAAGAGAGATGTTTTCTCCCAAGCCACGGTTTTTGTTCATGTGTTTTTTTCCCCCCACACATCTTTCTCAGTGTAATCTTTGCAGTGGGGCGCATACTGTATTTAGGAAGACAAAGTTATCACAGCTTAAATTCCATTGATAACTAGCTCTAGGCTTTACTTATTGGCAACAAGGTAATATTTATCATCACCAGGCAATATCAGTTTTGATGCCTTTTTTTTTTTTAAGGTTATGAGCAGTAAGCAAAGTAGTTGAGAATAAGAGGTAGTTTCATGCTGTCTCAACTCTAGAAACTCAGAAGTAACAGGACATGTTCAAGTTTGGGTTATTAATGGGGGAGAATAAAAAGTTCAAAGTACCATAATAGAAATTGCAGCACCTTCTTTCCTACCAACCCCTAGAGCAGCAGATCAGACCGAGTTTCACAGTGAGAAGCCTAGTACAAATCCCTAGCTGTCCAAGAAAGTTTTTTGCTTGCAGGAAATAAAGAAGGAGGAATCTTTAATTTGTGAATGGACTGATCTAATTTTTATTAATTATTTTATGATGAGATTAGAATTTGAGGGACAAATGATTGTTTTATCTTGCTTGACTGATTTTTTTTTTTTTTTTAAGGTTATAAACTAGAGCCTCTCAGGTCAGCATAATACAATGCTTTTTATACTGTAGAATTTTATAATCAATAATATAATCTTCCACCATCTTTTTTTTTTTTGAATACATTGGTGACATGAGACAAAGATACGTCTTTCTGAGCAACTTTTTTTCTCCAAGTTTTTTTTTTTTTTTTTAAAAAAAAAAAAAAACCTCCCACCTCCATATTCACTAGTTGTGATTTAGCCAGGCACCGTACCTCTCTCTGGCTGACATGGCCTGTTTCCTTTGAGGATACAGTCAGTGCTTACCATGGACCAGCTCTTAAGATTGCAAAGAGAGGGCTATGTAAAAGCTGCTGCTGATGCCCTTCATTGACACTCCCTATTCCTTCCACATCTCTTCCCCAGAGTAACACAGATTTCTTATTTAGTTTTTGGTTCCTGCAGGTGGGCAAGTTTTAATATTGAACAAAAGTTTTAATATTAAACAGAAATGGAAAAAAAAAGCACACATGTCCTGTACAAATGAACAGGAGGAAGCATTTTAGCAAGTGCTTTCCCCTCCCCTATTGAATAGCACCTTTAACTAAAAAATTTGTCATTAGAAAAAATGTTGAGTTAAAGTGTGAGGGGGTGTTAATAGACGTTTTTATCATGCTTGGAAAAATTCATACTCATTTTCCCTGAGTTTTGAATCAATTGAAAGTATCTTATTAATTCAACAATGAATTTAAACTCTTCTAAATCTGGTTTTCTGCACCCTAATACAGATCACGCTCGAGTATAGCATCATGTTCAAGTGTAAGCACCCAAACTGCTTCTGACGATCAGGTTGTCAAATTCTGGGATGAACTCAGTTTAGTTGGCTTACCAGATGACATTGATGTTCAAGCCTTATTTGAGCCAACAGGTAAGATAACATTACTAACCCTTCTTTTCTCATTCCTATCCGCTGCTAGGTAGTACAGTAGCTACAGTGATAATGAAGATAGTTTTTCAGCTCTTGGTTTTCTGTGCTCTGGTGTTCATCAAGTGTTTGATTATGTTTTTTAAGCTTTTGCCAATGTTATCTGGTGTTTCTGAATAGTTTCAACTTCAAGTACTGGACAGAATATTGGTGACTGACACTTTAACTTCATATAAGAAAATATTTATAATCTACTGCAAAACTGTTGTTCAGAAAATAGTGTCTTCAGCTCAGGATCATGATTGTATTTTGGAGAGAAGAAAACAAAAAGAGATATAGCTTAATATAATTCTTAAAGGCCTAATCCTCTACCTTTACCCAATCTCATGCTGCTAATGCAGGGTTATCTAAAATAATGCAAGCAAAGATTTACAAGATCAGATATTGACAGAATGGTAAATGTGTAATATACTTCCATGCTTCCATTCTCAGTGGCTTATCAGTCAGAAAACTGTCTACTTTGCCTTCTACTGTCAGGAGCTTTTCTTCGTGTCTAGTTATAAATTTTTCAGAAAGCATTTATGTTTAAGTGCTTTGATGCCAGTAGTCCACTTGCATATTTTGCCTCAGAAATAGAAATTTATTTGAGATTAAACCTTTGCTGAAATATAAATGTCTTTCTTTCATAATTGTGGAAACTGATTTCGAAACCTAATTACAATGTTTTTTTTTTTTTTATGGATTATTTTAAATAGTTATACTGTAGCTTGGGGATGGGGCTAATCAATCTAAATTATTTCAAGTCATCATTATTTATAGATAACTCTTCCTTTACAGAGCTTTTGGAGTTTTGTTACTGAATAATTTGACTGACTACAATATCTAATTGCAACAGCTAGTAAAAAGCATCATCTTGAATCTAATAAAAAAACTGTCACAGGATTCCTTCAGATGAGAAAAGAAATACTTATCATTTATACTTACATTGTTTTTCCCAGGACTGATTTAGAAAATTGTCTTTTAACAGGTACCTGCTGAATTCTGCATATTCTCTGTTTTTTGTTATGCAGATCTGCAGTTATCAGTAAAGCATTTGCAATTATTTCTGTGTAATGTGTTTGCTGTATTGGTACAGTTTTCTTAAAAATTGTGATGCTAGTCATGCTATGTTCTGTTAGATCATTTTAAAAGTTTAGTATAGAACTATAAAGCATCCTTTGGGCATGTTCTATATATACAGATCTGGGTCCTGTCCTTGAGAATCATAAGTTAAGAGTACATACAAAGGCAAATGTTATCTATGGTGAAATAAAAGATCAGTTAAGTCTGCGCATGTGTGTGTTCTGCGCACAAACATTGTTTGTGCATCCTCTTGTTATGCTTGTGTGATCAGGCACCTGAAAATTAGAAATGGAAAGATAAGCGGAGTATGCTGAATGGAAAAGGAAGATGCTTTGTGTACCAAAAAGCCTGCAGGATATGTAGTGTATGATACTAAGGGCTTTAAATATTGTTGCAAAAACAAAAATAAGAGAAAGTAAGACTATTTGTTTTATTCAGGAAGTATTTACTATTAAAACCGAGTTCCATACCTACATGTAGTATTTGATGAAGTTGCAAACTCGAAGCTATTTCTCTCTTGTAATGCATTAGGTCATTGCTGGGCTCATCACCGCTGTGCGGAGTGGTCTTTGGGAGTCTGCCAGACTGAAGAGCAGCTATCAGTGAACGTGGACAAAGCTGTTGTCTCAGGGAGCACAGAAGTGAGTAAAATGACGTGAACATTCAAGCGAGTAATAAAATATGGCAGGGGAGGGGAAGAAGGGAGAAGAAAATACAGTAAATCAACACAATATGAGGCGAGACCAGAAATATCCTCATGCAGTTCACTGAACTCACGTTCACAATAAGCTTGCATTGGACAGGTCTTCATGATAAAATAGACTGTTTCAAAGTATTAAAGAGGTTTCTGGAATTGTATGGAATATATTATTACTGTAGGCTTTAGGGACAATTTTGAGGTAACTAGAATGTAGAAAGAACCGAGCTAACCAAAGGAGAATACAGGCAAAAGACAAGTTGAGTTCAAACTAGCAAGCGCACATCTGAATAGAAGAAATACTTTTTGTTCTACCAGTTTATATTGTGAAATTATATGACTCAAATGTAGTCATACAATCTTTAATTATTTTCATATTAGTTTTAATAGCAGTTTGGTAGAGGAAAACTGATGGTATCTGCAAAACCTAGATTGTTATTTTAAATATTGGTAGAAATAAACATTTGTACTTGGTCTTTCAATTTGAAATGGTAAACTTTCAAAAAGTAGGTACCTTTGAAAAAGGTACATTTCTTCTGGTGTCATTTTGTGAGCAGCATTTTGGAATGATGAAAAGACATATTTCACATATATTTTGCTATGTTTTTGGTGGTCTTTAATCACATCTAGTAGATTATTCCAGTAATTTTAGTTTGTTTGGTATTAATCAGTTATAATATCAAAAGATCTATATAATTTTTGCTGTTTTTTCCAGTGAGCATGCTTAGGCTAAAGGCTTTCCTGCATTATATTAAGATAACAAAATGATGCAGCAAATGTCCTCCATAGTATGAAGTAAAAAGCTGCTGAAATTAGTCTTCCAATACAACTGTACTATATAGCTTTCATTGCACCTTCTGCTTGTATATATACTTGAATAAGTGCTTTACTTTAATTTCTATGCATCTACTTTCAAAACAGTATGCTATTCAGAATGAAAGAATCTGATGGAATTAAGTTCTAAATGAGATAGATGATGATAAAAAGTGTGTGTGCGCATGCATGCATACACTAAAAAAATATTTTGAAAGAACATTCAAAATTGGCTATCATTTAAAAAAAATCTCACTACTGGAAGTTTTACAGCCTTTTTTTATAAGTTTATTTTGGCTGATTATGCTGGTGGTTTTGTAATCACTTTGTGATTAGCGAATAAATGCAGTTCATTCCCATCTGTAGTCATTTTCATTTTAATATTCTAGTTTAAAACAGAAATCCTTGATTACAGTATTTAAGTTTGTATTTTGTTGAATTTCATCCAATTTTCATTATTTCGGTTCCATTTTTCGCTATATGGGATCCTGCTACTGCTCTGTATTGATAATGCGTAACTTCTTATCCACTTTTTGTGTAGGTGTTCATAATGCAAATGTTTAAATAAGAATTTTTGAGGAATTCCACATCTCTATCTAGTGTGATAGTTCAGTTTTGTCCTGTCTTTTCATATGCCACTGTGTAGTTTCATCTGTAATCTTTTCAAATTCTGCAAATAATTTTTCAGTATGCTGTAACATTTTCAGTGTAATGCAGAGAGATGAAAGAAATTCCGTTTTGCATACTGCATATTCAGTTTTTGCTGCAACTGTTGAGAAGCTTTTTTCCCTGTAAAACAACAGCTAACCAACAAAGAAAGAAGTTGTTATGGTTGTTCTTTTCTGCTCCTCTTGTTTGAGATCCCCAGGAGAGCAGAGTGAGAGCTGAACTGTGCTTCTCTTGTTTCTGGAGGAGCAGCTAGATGAAATGCTGCCTGCAGTCACATGAGGGGATATTCAGGGAAGCTTTGGCTTTTGTATCCCCCCCCCCCCCCCCAAAAAAAAAAAAAATAAAAATAAAGAGCAACCTTATCTGTAGTTCTCTCTTCCTGACCATGGAGCAACAACATAGGGGGTGCTCTAAGTTTTATGTAACTCGTTTTGAGCCAAAGAAATCCTGTTTCTGCTGATTGTGTCCAGACTACAGAGCTCTGTAATCGTTTCTCACTGTTCTGAAAACTATTCAAATTGTCAATGTGCTGGAGAAGACACAAAAAAACACAAGCTGCTGATTATGCCAATTTGTGCAGTGGAAAGTCAGCATTAAATGGAAAAATTCATGCAAGACATTTTCATTTTTAATTGAAAGGTATTGCAGTTACTCTTTCTTTCTTTTGCGTTTACAGCTGCTGCTGTTCTGCTAAAATTTGGGGCTTCTTTCTAGTGTGATGCTATTGGATTTTAGAAGAGTCAAGTTTCTATTTAAATGTTCTGAATGTTTTTGGCAATGTAGATACAAGTATGTGCTTAAGGGCTAACAGAAAAATAATTTAAATAAAAACAAGCTGTATGTTTTTTCCTCTACTTGCCACCAAATTTGCTTTTTTGTTTTTTGTTTTCTTAGACCTTCTTGGAAGTCCCTCTGGTATTTTATGAGTTTATGATGTGGTCTACTGCCATGGCATTTTTCCTTAGCTTAGTTTTCTTTTCCTTATAGTATTCATATACAGACTGATTTTTGAAATGCAACAAACTTTTTCTTGATAGTGAAGTCCTTTGGTTTCATTTTTCTTTCCTTTGTGGAGAATAGTTTGGATCTTTTCTTATCTTGAGGGTCTCTAATTTTTTAGTTATGTTCATGTTTCTCATTAGTTAGGAGGTCTGTTGTTTGCAAATGTGTTTTAACTAGATTTGACAGTGTTTCTTATTACTCTGTTTACCAGTCGAGATGTCCACTTGGCTTCACTGAGTTTGCATTAATAAAGCTTGTGTGGACATATTTCATTGACCTATTCCAAAGTATGTATGTAATTCATTTTTGTTTTCTGTTCAGCCCTTGCTTCCTGAGAGTTTGCAGTGTGGTAGCATGGAGTTTGCAGTATCTGTACATGCTTAACAAGTTAGTGTGTTTAGTGTATTTTTCTTGTGTTCTTTCTTTTGATTCATTCATTTTGAATACCTGGCAATTTATTTTATCAGACATCTGACCAATCTGTAACATGTGTGTCTAGACGTAAGTGTATTCTTTGGCATTCTTTCAAAGTCTCAGTTTTGCCTGTGTTTAATATTTACAAATATATATGTATATATACATGAGGTCTTTAAAATCTTGTGCATCATGTTACTTTAGAACCACTGACAAATAAAAGCTAGAATATACTGTTAAGTGTGTGATGCTAGATGTGCTGTAGCCCTCAAGGGCAAAACAGGTGACTTGTTTCATCTTAGTACTCATCTTCCTTACCTCCTTCATTTGAACAATTGAGAGAAAGGATCATTGATTTTCTCAGAACCACTTTATGAGGTTAAAAAATTATAAGGAAAAATTGGTGGTCCAGGTGACAAGCATACTGAACGCTATGTCAGAAATGTTTTGAAGAAGACACTTAAAAATATATTTATCTCTGGTGCTTGCAGTCTATAAGCTAAGGAGTCTGAACACCTGGACATGGCAGTTTTGCTTCCATCAGTATTTAATAGGCTTTCATGGGATTTTGGAATCATCATTTTATTTCAAGTTGTGAAAGAAAAAACTCCTCAAGAGTGTGACAGAAGGAAAGAAAGCTTATAGTGATCTTTTTCTTGATGCAAAACTCCTCTAAATCGCTTATAATTTCTAAGTGCTCTCCCCAGTATATAAAAATTAGCATAGCAAAGAAGTTGTCATATTGTCAGCTTTATGAAGATTGACTTTAATCAGCAAAGTGTTTCTACAGGAGTTTGTAGAAAGGTGCAAATACAGTATTAAGTGGAGATTTACCAAAATAAACAAGGAAAATGGTTGAACAGAAATCACAAAGTTTTTGCTGCAAAAATGATAGACATGAACAGGCAGAGAATTCTGCTTTTTTTTATATTTCTGGCTTCAGCCTTGTGCTTTCTTAATTATGCTGTTTTTTGACATTGGGAAGCTTGATACAGGATAATCTTACTGGCATTATCATTTAAAATGGAGGCCTCTAGGGCTTGCATCCACTCAGATTTTAACAACAGTGGTTTTTGAAATGTTTTCAGGTATTTTTAAATACTACTTTATAATTACCTTGTTTATTTTACATATATTGAATAGGTGGCTGTTTCTCTTTATTCTGCTAAGGAAGTAGTAAACTTTACCCTTTGTCTGCCTTACATCATCCAACTATATCTTTTTTTATACAGTACAAGCTTCCAAATCTCTTTTAATATTAGCCTGTAATTGTTGAAAGTACTCTCTTCCTATCTTGCTTGCACTTAAAAGTACAGCAGCGTGCATCAAATTGCAGTAAAGTGACTTGAAGAACCGTGGTGGGTTGTGCAGACACAATAGCAAATAGAGAATACATAGCTTGCTAAGAAAGAGAAAATGATTTGTGGTAATGGTTTAGGAAGTTGTATAAATTGGAATGAAGAAAGACTCTTTTTTTTTTTAATGCTTGAGTAGCTCAATTGATGAATTGATTTAAGGAGGACTCAGTAGATAATGTATTTGAACCACTTTTGAACACACTGTGCACAAGGAAGGACTGTAGTGGTAACTTTCCCAGACAGCTTTCTCTGCTGATAAGTCCTAGAAAGCAGTTTACAAGTCTGGGAGAATTTATCAAGGACGCTGAAGTCGGAGAAAACAGTGTTGGTGGAAACCACAAAGGAGGTTGCCGTTTACTTAAAGAATGAATGGGGAAAATACGGTACTAATGAAGGGTCTAAAGCAGTTGTTCCAAAATACTGTATTCTTCTGTTTCCATTTTATAAGATGTAGATTTCTGTTTGTTTAAGATGTATGTGTATGTAACTTTTTAAATATTTATCTATTTTAAAGCTTTCATTATTCCAGTAATAGTCAAATGTATTTTCAGGACCAAGACTTTTGCAGCCAAAGACAGCTGAAAAATTGCTATCATCTCACTTCTATCCATTCTTTTTAGTTAACCGAGGCAGTATCTTCTCTGTGTCCTAGGCGCCTGTTTCTGTCTCCTGCTTAGTTTCTTCAGGCTTTATTTCATGTTATCATTACTGAGAACTGTAGGAATTGCTGCTTTGCATAGAGGCAACCTAATAAAATAGTAGCTTGCCTTGTTGCCTTGCTGTTTCTATACTTCTGTCTCCTGTAACCCCCTTTTTGCATGATAATGCAATCTTTGATTTTTTTTTTTTCAGTACTTCCCTTGAATTCTGTCACCAGAGGCAGGAGATTGTGCTGCCTGCTTCTGGATGCTTCCAGCTTGGGGCAACCCAACAGGGCTTATGCATTAAATATCTTACCTAATTGTTTGTTAAAGCCCTTTCCATCTACTCCTTTTAAATGTTTGCTCGAGGCTCAATTATAATATGGTGCTTATCAAGCTAAACTCTAAAGAGGAAGAAATAAACAGAAGAAAAACTTGAAAACATTTTGAAATGTATGCATTGTTTTTAAGTGTTTGTCCACATTTTGAATATAACCTCATCTCATAGCCTTAGTATATTCCTTATCTTGTTGAGACTTTTGTGTGTTTTTATTGATTATTTGTTAACTTGTGCTTGATTGAATTGATTGATTATTTGCTTATGCTGCTTTATGTGAGCTGAAGATCTGTTTGGCTAAAACTGTACCTTCTTCTATTGATCCTTGTATGCAAAGAGAGAACATCTTAATATACTGTTAACTTTGTCCCCTCTTGAGGATTGCACCTATTTAACTATACTAATTTTTCAGCTAATTTTATTTTTGTCAGTACCAAAACTGTATGTGGAAAATGCCTTAGATTACAAAATCCTGAACATAAAGGCAATGTTGAGCTTCATAGATGATCTCCTCCTAGCTGAACAAAGCAAATGGTGATTTCCTTCTTCAGGGTAGAGTTACAGGATTTGCATCCTTGATGTTCTAAGAGCTCCCTTCTTCCTGTTTTGTTATTGAAAGAGTTAGCAATTCTTAAAGCCAAGGGAAAATGCATAAAAAAGTCATCTATAATAATTTATACTTTATCTGACCAAAGTCCCTGGTGTTTATCCATTTTTTTAAGGAGATGCTTTATATTGTGTGAGCAGCTCTGGTATTCAAAAATTCTTCTTCAGACTCTTGAGTTATTTACAGTACTTTTGTACTCACAAGGCACTCAGCTTCTCTGCATCTGCTTTCACTGAAGTTTGAGAGTGACTATCTTGCTGGTCTGTTGGAAAGGCTTCTCATTTTACCTTAGCAGTTCTGTGATTGCGTCTTGTATTTTGATAAAGGAAGTATTCTGCAAAATAACATCTTTTTTAAAGATGTTGCTGTCTATTACAGAACTGTAGCTCTTCATTGCAAGTGCTGGAGAAAGTCTAGACAAATCTAGTGACATATATTTTATAAGGAGACACATTCTTATGGTTTTAGATAATTCTGTATTTCATTCTATTCCTAGCATGTTTTAGAACTACTGTAACAGTTCAGCCATGGATATCATGTATTTTAGTTTTACATGAACAGCGTCAGTTTTCCCTCTTGTTAGTTAGGATTTCCTATAGAGATTTATAGACGTTTCCCTGTTGATTAGGATGACAAGTAAAGTCTTGTGGTTCAAAGAAAGTCGTAATGACTAAGGGTACAGCCTTTATACCACTTTAATACTGTAAATTATTTTCCATTAATTAATTAATTTGAAGGTATTGCCCCATAGCAGCATATTTGAAAATCCTGCAACAGAATAGAGAAACAAGGTATAGAGAGGAAGAAGTGCGAGCAAGCCAGATAGAAGGAAGAAAAAAGATTGATGTTAGAAATTACTAGGATTATTGAAAACATCACCCTTTCCTGTTTACTTCTTACCTATAATGTGACTGTAGGAGGAAAGGCAAAAAAACATATTTTTTCTCTTTAATTAGGATCTCAAAAACCAGAAAATCTTCTTTTCCTGAGACACGTAAAATAGTGTTTAAATGCTAGTATTTAGTAGAGTAACAACATACCAAATGTTGACAAAAATTTCATTTAAAGATTTTTATGGGTGTTTATGCAGTAACAAGCACAAATATTTTTAATGTGATTTTTCAGTCTTTATAGCAGGTGCTTTTTTCCTAGACTATATTGTCACAGTAATTCTGACCTCTTGATCAGAAAAAGGAGCGCACAATAACGAGACTAACTTAGCTATGGATAATTTTTATATAATCTTGGATGTATTGATTCTATATAGAAGATGAAGGGAACCATTAATCTGTGAACCAAGGTTTGGAGCAGTGTTTGGCCTCTCAGATGAGGCAGGAGTAGGAATACACTTTTTTTAACTCTATTTTTTTTTCATTTTTTGAGATTTTCCTTTTGATATACTTTGTCTTGAGCTTTCTGTGAAGTAACAGCTCTATTTTTATCCCTACATTTTTGTTTCCAAGTGTATGAAGAAATTATTGTAGATTTGACTACTCAGCAAGTACTTTTATCAGTGCACATTATAACTTATTGATTATAGTGGAAGTATATCTCGTTCCTTCTTTCTGTCTCTAAGTAGTATGTGCTAGAGCTTAGCTCCTGCTAACTACTACAAGAGAGACAGTGATTAGCTTATGTATTCTAATATGTGTATTTTAGATTTATGTAGGTTGATTGAGAGGCCTTTTAGTAAAGTGTCAAGTTTTTTTTCAATGCTTTGCTAGAATTTTGGTGACTTCATCGCCCAGTTAGCCGTGCAGTTGTGCAGATTTGAACAGGAGCACAATGCCATTTTTGAGAGAATGGAAGAAGACTGATTTACATAAATGATTCTTCCTATAGTAGATGTATTTTTGGAAAATAGGAGCAGATGGGGAGGGTAAATGGTAGAGCTGCTCATGGAGCATAAATCTTCGATTTTTAAGGCTATTCTTAGGTCTTCATCAAAAGGAAGTGTTTTATTTTTCAGGCTCACCTGTTCTTTTGCTTCTCCCACTGAAGTGTTGTTCCTGGTTTCCTGCTGTAGTGCCAGGAGACTGTTCTGTAGGAAATAACCCATATGGGTGCACTTTTGGCATTGGCGTAGGAAAGCAGAGTCAGCCTTAAGTTTTCATCCTCTGGGTTTTTTCTGGAGGGGGGAGGGAGGGGAATGTTTTGTTTTTGTTTTGTTTTTTCCCCCAATATGAATGCTTTGAAAAACAGTCCTTCCTTGAACTCTAGATATTGAGTACGTGGCACTAGAATCATGGAGAGAAATTATTCCTGTAAAGAAATTTCTAAGCACTTTTTGATGATATTGGAGCATACGTGAAGAACGTATGCCAGAGGTAGTCTGTGAAGAAAAATGCAGGAAGCAGGCAGAATGCACTGGGGGCACCAAGAGAGCCTGAGGGAGAAGCAGCAATAGCATGGAAATGAAAGCTGGAAGGCCTCACTGGGAAACATGAAAGGGCCTGTGTTCCTGAAGGAATTTCCAGTGCAGGTTTCCTTTACTCAAGAACATTCCCTGAAATAATCTAGGAAAGGCTGTGAAGTATGTGTGTGCTCCAAACCGGTGGTGTGTTTCACAAAGACCTTTTCTTCCTTTTTGTGTGACTTGAGTAGAAAACGCTTTGTTTCATAACATCACCGAAGAAAATGTTTATATTCTCTTTTTTTTTTTTTTTTTTTTTTTTCTGGCATCTTAAAATGTTACTCTTAAGCATTAAGGCAATGAGATATTCATTCAATTTGAGGTGGTGCTCAGCAGCTGGATATGTGATTTGAAGAGTTTATGATCTTATCTATACCAAATTATTTTGTAGTTTAAGTATCTCATGCTAAACCTTAGTTAAAGAGAACCTGATCTCTGAAATGTGAAGAAATTCCACTAGAGGAAAATCACACCCTCTCTTAAATCAAGATTGTACCTTCCTCAGATAGTGCCGCCTTCTGGTGTCAGCTTGGAGGAAGAACCAATCCATTTTGATGCTTTATTGTAGAACAGACAGATGCTTGCTCCGCCTTTCCTCTTGTCTTTTTTCTGTACTCAGCAGCAACAGTATAGAACCTCAAATATTACAAGAGAAATAAAATGACAACATAATGCCCCCAAATATTCCACGGAAATGAAAGGCTATTTGCTTAAGAGGTTATGAAAATATTTAAACATTTATTAAAATGACTATTGCATTAATATTTCCAGCAATGTAAGAAGAGTGGAGATCTGTATGGAAAAGAAAAGTTAGGAAAACAACACATCTTTCAATAAGCCTGCTAACAGAAAGCCAATAGAAACCATTAAAAGGAAGTGTAGCAGTATCCCTATTTCATACTACCTATAGGTTTCTGAATAGAACCCCCATTTTTCTACCCTACCATCACCTCGTTCATTGTTTCATATTAATATATTCACCCTTTTCTGTAGCTAACGTGAACTGATTTTGTTGTTGTTAGTGATTAAAGGCCTAATTTTGCATTTATATGATGGTTACTGTTAAGAAAAAAAAGACTAGATGATTTTTTTATAGTTAATATTAGTTAGTTTGGTCAAAAACAGGTCCTCATTACATAGTGAGCTTTACAGGAAATAAAAAGGCACCATCATTGCCTTCAGAAGCATGTTCTTTAATAGATAGTGCATGAATAAAAGGAAGAATATTCCAGGGGACAAGTCAGAGGTATGTTTCCTGGGCTGTAGTTGTTGGATGTTGTTTGGATGGCGTTAGACAATTGACTAGTCTTGGTTTTGTAGCTGTTTTCCTTTTATATAATGTTTTATTTAATAATATCTTCTTGATGTTTTATGGGCATGGGTCAATCGTTTTTCGTCATGAGAACTTCAAAGTTCAGACTCTTCAATGGAATTTGAGTGCTAAAGTATTTGTGATGGTTATTCTGGTTGAAAATCTGAGTAATAATTTGTCCTGCTAATTACAGGTTTCTTTATATTATGGATTTTCATTCGGCGTTTTCATCAGTCTCCTCTCCCTCACCACACATACACACCCCTCCCCTCCAAAATGCACAAACGTATTTTAATTTAAAACTCAGGAGTACTCCTCTTGGGGATGGTTGGTTGCAGTTTGCTTTTGAGCAGCAGCTTAAAAACTACTTTGAGATTGGCACTTAACAGCCCATTAGCAAAAAATAATTTTGAAATCCCTAAAGATTTTGATATTGACTTCCATTAGCGTATGTTCTGCCCCAGAGTTGCAGATTGACCATAAATATTATCAACATCAGTATGAAGTAGTCCCATTAATGCAGGTGTTCTTGAATGTTTTTTATAACATGGGAACAAATCATGTGAGAGATGCATGTTATGAACCATGACCTTCATAAACATGGCCCAACTGCCATGAAGGGCACTTCATTTGCAATGCATAACACTCTGTGATAAGTACAGCCATTACTTGCATTAAAGCTATTTTTTCTAGTTATCTTAACTACTGTTGCTACTGGTCTCCTTAGAAAAAGAATTAATATTGTTTATTTGCATTTACATAATGGTCCTCTCCATTCTACAGATCTTACATGGAAATAAAAACTAGGCAGCCAAGGAAAGGTCAGCTGCCAAAAATTAAGTTGTGGGTGTACCATGAATCATAGTCATGATTAGTATTAATAATAATAATAATCCTATTTAATAATCAGAAGGATTGATGAAGTGGTACATTCTCAAATCAGCACTTCTTGTAAGTTTTTCTACCAAAATGTCTCTTCTTCATTGATTTTTAACATATTTCCTTTAAAGAAGTCATGTTTTTCTTCAGTATATCGGGGGAAAAGTGGCTGTTGTTATTAAAAACAAAAAAACTCCCCCTCACCCCCAACAGCCACTTTATGGAGCATCTAACCTTGGTAAAACAACATGATACACTCTAAATAATTGCAGTGGCATGGTATTACCTCAGATACAATGTAAATGTATGTTCAGCCTGCAGTCTAGCCAGCTTTTTAATAACACTGCAAGTATTTTCATATACAGCCTTCACTCTTCCAATTTTTAATGAGTAAAATATATTTTCAAACAGAAGAAAATATTTTTTCTGCTCTGTTTCTATATGAAATTGCCTTACAAACAACTGGGAAGACTGTAAGATTCTGCAGAGTAAATAGTGAATCTGGATCTACATAAACTGCTGTCAACTATCAAGGCAAACACAGGGATTTGATTTTTTTTTTTTTCCCTTTCAATTACTGCTCATTGTTACAGCAGTATTAGGTGTTATTTGTATGATATTTCCAGGGAGATATGCTGACAAATCATAAACCTTTAAAAGTGAATGGAAACTTTTGGAGAAATAATACGAGAAGAGAGAAGGTTCAGTTGTAATCATCATTCTTTGAGCTTTATGAGGAGAACACACGTTTTCCAAAACATAAAGGGATTTGGTATGTTGCGTGTTTTAAGAGTTTCAGGTATTCCAAATGTCATACGAGTGACTTCCTTGTGAGAGTAGCTTGAACTAAATGGTGACTTGTTGGGAAGACTGTTACAGTTATGGCTTCATAACATCAGATTGTGCCTTAGGCACCTTCACTAATGTTTGCTTTCTGTCAGATTTGAAACATTTTGATGGATAAATCCCCTAGCAAAGGTCAGACCTGGCAGCAGTATTCGCTCATCTGAGAAACTAAAAGGTCAGGACACTCAGGACGCAGGTAGGACTAGAGGTCAAGCATCACAGCAGTGTTGCATGGTCGTACTTCCCCTCGCTTCGTCTTATGTGAGCCTGTCGTTTGGTACTTCAGGAAGTTTGTTGACTTAGGTGAATGTGCTGATTTTAGCTCATGCACCTATTTGGGTTTTATCCTTCATTTAACTACTTTAATTGAAATAGATCCAGTCTGTGGTAGATTGTCTCTTGCTTTATGGATGTCTCTTTTTAATACTCCTTTTAAGTATTCGTTTTTGTACTGTGAGAGCGCTATTAACACCATTGTATTAGAATGCTCATCTGTCATTTCCATGTTGTCAGATGACATTGGTTTTAGAAATGATTGAATCTTGCATGCTTTAACCATCTGAACAGTCTGTCTGGTATTATTGGACTGCTCACATGAATTTGCTGGGCAGACTGTCTCTCTTGAAGAGATTATTTGTACGTGGTGATTATTTTAAGCCTAGGAACCACAATGTAATGCAGAGTTTTCATTGTGTTAGATAATGTGGGACAATTGCTCTTAGGGACTTGCTTGTAACCTTACTGTAGACTTGGTCTGGTCTGTGTCGAGTGATGTAAAAATGCACTATCCAGGGAGTAAAACAGAATTCAAAACATGGCTCTTGGACTCTCAGACTGGCTCCTGTTCTTTCTCTGGGACCTTGTCTTTTATTGAAGCAAGTTATTTCCCCTTCACTACTTCTGATGTATTATTCATGTTGTTTTAATGTGGTTTTACTTTTAATAAAGGAATGGGATTTCCCCACTTTACTATAAGCATGCTGAGAAAAAGCTATTATTAACTTGTTTTAGTTTAACTGTAACCAGACAAGAATAAAACTGTCAAAAACTCCTTTAGCCTGTCATTGGAGATTAAGGGAAGAAAACAATATGAAGAAAGAGGACTCTGCTTCATTTAACTGTACTCTACAAATGAAATTGAGACTTTATGTAATTGTATGTCCCTTATTCTTTCAAGAATGTAAGCAGCCTGGTATACTTTGCAACATTAAGAAACATGCGGAGTTTAGTAGAGGAGAGGAGGAATACTAACGTAAAAGAGGCCAGGTGGAAATTGGTGCTGGAACAGATGTAAATATGTACATTTACTAAGGGAATCCATGACATATAAAACACAACACTATTTCCTGGCAGATTTTTTCCTTTTGATGGCACTAATATCTCTATAATTAAGAACAATGAAAGCATTTAGTGAAAAACTGTATAGTGTTATAAATGGTTCCTTTTTTAATTGAACAGCTGTAATTTCTGCCAATGGAACAAACTATATTATAAGAAAATGATTATTAGTTTACAATGCAAAGTTAAATGAATGCAAAATTAACAAACAGATGGTGAGGAATTATTGTGTTTTATTTTACTCCTGGGTAAAAGGGCTCATGCATGATAGTAAAAATGTCATCACACTTCGTAAACCTGAAAGCAAACAGAATTTGCAGTTGTGTACATCTGTTTTGGGACACTGCTAAAGGGTTAGAAAAATCAATGTTGTTTTCAAGGAAGGGTATTCATCAAAAGGATATCATTTACTTAACAATTATGGCTTCTACTAAGCATCAGACTTAATGTTCTGTGGAATTCATTACAAAATTTGGCAGCTTTTTTCTTCACAAGCTACTGAGGCAGCATACTACAAAATGAACATTCCTCTCTGCTCAACCCCTACAGAACAGCAGTTGAATTACCTGCTAAATGTTTGACCAATATTTTAAGGGCTTTAAGTTCTAGGCCAGGATGTCACCCTTCAGAATGCTTGCCCAAGGAATGTCAGAGATCCAACACAAATTAATTAGAAGAAAGACAATGGACTTGCGGTTTTGAGGAGGGTTATTTTGTTTGTTTGTTTTTTAGTAGTGAATTAAAAAAACTAGGATATGTAATGTTTGGGGAAATAATGTTTTGGAATGAGGGATGGGGGGGAATTAAGTGTAAGTGACTATTTTAGTGAGACTGGAAAAACCCAAAGCCTCAGCGAGATAAAACATGTGAAGCTTTTATTAGAAAATAAATCATATTAATGTTTCAAGCTGGTAGTTTCAAAGTATGCCATCTAATTGCTTTATTTGAGCTCAATTTTCAAAAATTAGTGAACTGAAGATGTAGGATTTTGTTTACAGTGATTCTGTGCCATTTGGAGAGCACAATTTAGGAACAGCCAAGGAAGTAGGAATTATGAACAATAAGGTACTGATGGCAGTCAGTGGGGAAGGAATACTAAGGAGGTGCTCACTAATGAGAGAGGTATTAAAGGCAGGAAATTCTTGTATTTTATATGTGTGTACATAATCCAGAGTTCCTTGTCACCTCTTCCCTACTATTACCTTATAAATTATGCATATCATTGAGTGTATATATAGTGCCTTTTACTGGCAGTCACTTTCTGTTAAAGTTAATTAATATACCTACAAAATCGTTGTTAAAAGATCACATTATTAAGGTTATAAAACCAACATGCAAAGTAAGGACATGCCAGAAGACAGGTTGCCTGCATACAATTAATTTCCTTTGTGCATATGCCTAATTATACAATCTTTAATTTTATGGTCACATGCAGAAGAACTAGTGCCTAATTCAGTCCCCAGGGTAGACACTGCTGTCTTAGTAAAAATCTCTTCAATACTGCAGTTTTTTTTCCTTGTTCAGTATATGGCTATGAGGACTATTCAAGCACTGTTGAAAAGAATGTCGTTGTTGCTGGAGTTTTTCTATGATGATCTTACTGTAATAAACATTAGTGAAGAAGTACTTACGCGTGAATTCCTTTAAAGAGCCTATTTATGTAGCTTTTCTACACATCTTGTGGTCTTTTTCTTCCTTAAAATAAGTCAGTCAGTGTTGGATTCTTTTTTTTTTTTTTATTTAAGAATATCTGCTAATTTAGGATAACAGGTTGGAGACCTCTGGAACTTGAGTTTTGGAACTTGAGTTTTGAAAATACTTATGAAAATACTTAGACTTATTTAGAAATTTGCATTGATATTACAGTTCTTTCTGCACTCTCTTGGAGCTGTGAGCTCATAACCTATGTAGAAATCAAGATTGTATTTTTAGAGGAGAAAAGGGACGCACTTTTTAACAGTAAGATTAGGGACTGGAAAATAGTATGAAAAATCCGTTGTAGGGACTTGCACAGTATTAGAAAGGTATTTTATGAAGAAAGTAGAGCTAGAACTGTTCTGCAGGTCATCATTCAGTTGACAGAACTAATTGCTTTCCCCCTCCTCCCACCAAGCAATCTACAACTTCTTTCAAAACACTTTTCTTCCCCCCAAAAAGAAGCACAGTCCTAGAAGTAACAGACGTATATTTAATGCATAGCACCAGCTTTTCCTAAGAGATCCATTTTATGCACTAAATCCATGTTTGATCTGCAGTCCTCCTTATGTTTCAAGGTAAATGCATGTTTGTGTACATATGCATTTTTTCCTTCATGTGTATCTCAGTGTATCTGCAGGTTCCTTTGTGATTGGCTGTGTGCAGTTTCCCAGCATTAAAAAAGGCAGACCTCCCCAAATGCAGGTTTAAGACCTTTAGAGCTCCTATGCAGACCTCTGCTATTTGAGGTAGCTGCGTAACTGGAGGTGATACAGCGCTTGGAGCCAGAGGGTAGTTACATTTCCTCCTTGGAGTCTTCACCCAGTTTCAGTTGCTTCACATTTTTGACTTCTTGTCCACTTTGATTTGCCAGCCACTTCCACTCTTGCTCATTCTTCCTGCGTCTCATCTCCTTAACCTCTCTGTTCTCTTGTCCTCAGGTTCTTTTTGAGGTCTGTCTCTTCACCATTTCCTATGCCCTAGCAGTTCTGTTCCCTCAGCTGTTTACCCATTTTTTCCATCCAGTTTTAGTTAATTGGCCCTCAGTTGTCATCCCTGCCTTTCCTCGACTTCCAAGGAAAGATCCACATTTTTTCTCTCTCCTCCCAGTCTCATCAGAATTGTTGGCACCGTCTAGTCCCGTTTCTCACTTTGACCCATATTTGTCCATCTGCCTGTATACTGGATAATCTTGTTCCCCACATAATTTGACAATATTATCAAGAGCCTTAAAGATGTCTGCTTTCCATTCCAGTACTCATTGTGCTCAGGCTTAGAGTGTTCGTTACAGACTTCCTCTCCACAATTCTGGTCTTGCTTAAGCAATCTTTGCCGAAGATACATAGTCTCATCAGTGCTAGAAACTAAGAGGATCACTCATAATTAGTGAGAGTATCTATTTCTATGATTTTCCTCTGATAAAAATTTTGGATGTTTTTACATTAGTTTGGTCACATTTAGTGAGAAAGGGTCAAAAGTTGCATCCCACAAATATGTTCTACCAAACTGCAAATTCTGTGAGTGAGTGTTTTTAAGACGAGCATAATGTTTTTCCTGTTGCCTTTTTAGTCTCAGAAATGGCCAGAGTTTTGACTAAATATTACGGAAGCATTTATAATTTAGGTATATGTTATACGGAGTTTTAGCCTAAATTTTTGTAACTCAGAAAATCTACAAGGAACTGAATCTATATGGAAGTCTTTTTAAGTGGAACACATTCATGTACCTTAGCTGTTACTGCCATGTTGGTAAAACCCTTGGTGTGGACTTAACTATGTTATCAACAGAGAGCTTTTGTCAACATATTTTAGGCAGGGTTCAGCTCAAGACTGTCATTAAATTTAAGATCTCCACGTGGGCATATCTACCTATGAGCTGAGTGTTTAAATTCCAATTATAGTCATTGGAGATCTAGTTAGTACTGTCAGTGGAGCCTGAAAACACACACCCCCTGGCTGGGCAACTGAATCAGTCACAGCAACTCCAGAGAGCTTAAACACTTGGCTCATACGCAGACACTTAAATTTAGATGCTGAAATTGAGATGTCTTCATCTCAGACCTTGTGTCATTTGGAGACATAATGTAACTGTATCAGCAGAAAATTCTCCGTGTCAGTGAGTTTCTATTAAATGGCTCTGCCAGTAAATTAGGTCAACCTAGCTGTAGCAGCAGAGATTCTCTAGCATAAACGTAACCTATAGAACTCACAAACCACTTCAGAATCCTTACATATGATTTAGGAACATAAGAGCTATGCTGCATCAGGCAGAAAGTTGATTTCATCCCAGTACTGTGTCTTCAGTAACAGATGCCTAGAGATGATGATCATTAAGCAGCAAGCATGTAGCAATGTTTCCCACAATTATTTTTTCAAGCCTCCAACAATTTGTGGCTCAGCCTGTGCTCTGCTAACAAAAGAAATGTCTACACATGGCTCTTAAGACCTTTGGAGCATGAATCAAATGGAATGGATAAAATAGTCTGAATCTGCCAAAAAAGCATCCTCAAACCAAAAATTAATGATTTCTTCCTGAAGTTACTGATGCTGAAACCTAATAACCAGAATTTAAATTATCTCGAGCATTATTGACTTTGTCGCTGTTAACTGTGGTAACTGAAGAACAGGCTCATGTGCCCTTCTGACGCTGTGGGTATTAGATGAAAATTAAGAGAATGGTGAGTTGTTAGGTGTAGGAAGTTCAGATACACTCAGAATGCTTATTTTATCCTAAGCCTTGTAGGAAGTAGAGAGGTGAATTAATAAAAAAAAACTTTTCTTCGTAGCAAAGACAGAGTCTGTAGAGGAAGATATATGCATGCAGTTACTCAGCTCGCTCACTTAATGGTGAGGAGAATACAACTTTAGGGCACATTAAACCCTTCTGTGGGATTTATGAATAGACAGGCTTTTGGTACATTCAGATCATATGAAGAAGGGTTTATGGGCCATAAGGTTTGCATGTTTTCCTCCCAACTATTTCAGATATCAAATAAAAAAATATCATTTACCCTTACCAAACTTGTTTCTGTATATGATCAACATACTACAATTATTACTAAAACCCCCAGCAAAACAGAAATGTTTCAGTGTTCCAATTTTAATACGCCATCAGCAACATCTATTTAACCTTTTATAAAGGTGAAGAAAGGAGTCAACAAGTGGGAAGGAGAAACAAAGCAGTCAGTTTAACAGAGCCTGAAATCTCCATGTTGAAAGTAATTTCTTCTGCTGTCTTCCCTGTTGACATGTCACTAGTCACACATGAAAGAGTCACTAGTTGTTCATCATCAGTAGTATTTCTTCCCCCTTTTTCCTTATTCCTGTGTAGTTATGGGGCAGGTAGTTATAGGTGGAGTGTCTGGGCAAGAATTCTGCATTAGAAGACAATCTTTTTCAGTCAAGGGTTGAATTTTGCCAAATTGCATCTATTCTCAGTGTCTATGTTTTTTCACATAATTCTGGAAACAAAACTTGATAGTTTGTTTCTACTGTTGTGATTTTTTTTTAAGATTTCTTTAAGAGTGCTCAGAGCTTGAGGTGGACACTGTGGTAATGTTTGCTTATAGGGTTTCCTCAGTTAAGAATGTTTTAATTTTATGCTACAATGGTAGAAAACAAGACAAAATTGGATTAAATCAATCTGAAATTTAATTTCTTTGCTTTTGGTGCATGCTGAGGATTCCTGAACAAAAAATTACTGATCTCTGAATTACACGTTAGAAGTCTAAATCACTTCCAAATGTGCAGCATAATGAATATCAAATTCAACAGCTAGAAGACAATTTCCATTACTCCTGAAAATTAATATGATTGAGTAGCTTTTCTAATCAATAGTTTGATGGGAAACCACTTACTCTTTTTTTTTTTTTTTTTTTTTTTTTGACATTTTCTTGTAACTTAATTGTTTATGGTACTTAAAACAAAACATTGTTTTTGATGTTAGAGGTGCTAACGATGATTAGTGTCTATAAGCAATATAGAGCTTTTTCCAGATCATAGATTAATCAATGAAGATTACCAGGACTACCAGAAAACATGCTTCATTAACTACTGTTTACACTAAAGTTAGTCACTCATTAGTGACAGGATGTTAAGGTCCACTTCTTCCCCCAGTATAGGTTAGTTTGTAGGATAGCAGTTTTAAGTAGCTAAACAGTCTGAAATATAAATTGCTCATACAGATAATAGATTATGTTGTTTAATACAGGACAGATTAGTTGTATGTTTTTTATGGGGCACTATCATAAAATTAAAATTGCTCATGGTAAACAGTAGTTTTCTCTAATGACTCTTGTAAAACTACGTAAGTTCATAATCAGTGAAAAAGTTTTGTCCTTTTGCTTGAAATAAATTTTTGTATACCTGATAAGGAATATTTAATTTTATTGTGCTAATCAGACTGATTAAATCAGACAGATAAAAACTAAGCTTTTATTCCATGTCTGTGTTTTAATCTCTGATTTGTGTCTGCCTCCTAATACAGTTGTTTCTTACATGTCCGCTTGCTGAGACAATATAATATAATTAATACTGTAATGTAATTCTAAGGGCAATAAAATCATGATAAAATATGACTTCTGATTCGCTTTAGTGCTATCTGGATAAAAGCCCGCATTATAATGAACATATGCATCATTTCTTTATTTGAACTTACTTTGTATTTTCAGATATATCTTCAAAATACAGGGCAGTAGAGAAGTTGATGTTGCAATAAATGTTTTCTAGATACTTTTCTGATGTGGGAAAGAGTCAACAGTAAGCTTTTCCTCATGTCCCCATTTTAGAGCTTGGCCTTCAGTTTCCATTAAAGTCAATAGCAATTGTGGTGTTAGCTGAGTTTCCAAGCCGTAACTAGTCTTTTTATTCAGTTGATTTCAGTGCAGTTATGATTCTAGTACGTCAGTATGAGTTCTTGTCTTTCAGAATTTTTCCTTGTAGTTTCTGCTGTTTTACTTCATGATGGATGCACTTTGAATCTGGTTTTTGAAAGGGAGTAGGACGTAAGTGTTGGAAATAAGCTGTGACTAGGCACTCAGGTGGCCAGTTTTGGGTGGACGTACCAATGGCGGTAGAATGTCAGTTTGACGTTTCCTTGGTGTTCCTTTTAAACATTGAAGGTAAAGTAAATGAGCAGTTCTCTGCACTATGATTTGGGAAGAGACAAATATGTACAAATGCAGCTGCCTGTGCATCAGCTAAGAGCTTGCATACAGCAAAGAAATCCCCACCAGAGAGTCACAGCAGCTTTCCACTGCTTTTGTCCTATTAGCATCAAAACAGAAAAAGGAATGGGATTACGGTCTGCCCAGCTCCTGGCCCAGGCCAAGATTTCTTGCTCGTGTTGGAGCAGAGCCATGGTCAGCCTCAAAGATCGGTGGATCTGGTCAAGCTGAGGACTCTTTGTGCTGAAAGAGCCTTCACTTATCCAGCTACCTGTGTCTCATTGTTCTTGTTCCGAAAAGTTTACACTCAGGAGCACCAGGGAATAAGAGTAAGAAAAGTGAAGGTGACATCAGTATGTTCCTGTGATGATAGAGAAGTGCTATACACACAACTCAAAGTTCACCCTTTCGTTGTCAGTAGTTGCCTTGTTTTTTCATGGTGTCAGACAAAAGTGGGTTTTGAGAGACTGAAATAGCCATGTGATACTGACAGAACCAGCTGCCATTTTTCTTTACTTAAAAAAAAAATGTTTACTGTATTTATAACTTTGTGAACGTTTTAATGTATTTTAGAGAAAGTATTTGGAAGCAGCAGTATTGAAGCTGATATGTTTGTCACATGGGTTAGCGTTACCGTGTGGCTAGGGAATTTATGATGAACATAGGGAAGATGACATGAGACTAATTCTGCCTAGAAAAATCAGACGATGATTTCTTATGGTAACTGGAAAGGAGAAGGTGATGGATCAAGTTGCCTTGAATCTTCTTTTAACTTGCTTAGTTCCTTCTTTTACTTTTTGTTTGTATGACAATGTCATGTTTGAACTAATAGGATTGGTGAATAAAGAGAATTTCACAATGAAAATTGAAAGAACATGTAGCCATTTCTTTTCAAAAAAGAGCAATCCTGTTCTGTCTGTATGCAGTAATCGGAAAGATGTGAGAGAAAACATGAAAAAGAGAAGGTAGAAGATCATGTGGGCAGTTTTAAATGACAGAAATGACAGTAGTAAAAAACAGTGAAAATATGGATGGGATTGAAGCTTTTTTGCCATGGGCAAATGCGCAGGGAGCTTGCTGAAGAACATACTTGGTAACCAGTGAAGGAGTTTTTAACTCTGCTAACTAAAAAAACTTCACAGTGTCATAAAGCTACAGAGACAGTTCATTATGTATTCATAGGATCTTCAATAAACTCTATGTTATTAAAGCATAGTTTTTTCTGTAGGACAGGATTTTAAAATTTTTTGGATCCACCAAAAAAAAAAAAAAAATCTGCTTCCATTAACAACTTGCATTTTCCTGTACCTATCCTTTGAAAACTCTGATTCAGGTTCCATCCCCTTCACATAACTCCTTATTTTGTACTCATGTTAATGAAACTGAAAACTCCATATTGTCTTTCTCTCTTGTTGTCTTCATACTTCATACTGCGTGATAAAGACAATTGTATTATTGGAAATGTGATTTATTCCTTCCTTCCACCTCCTACAGACCTGATGGCATATTTTAGCAATAGAGTACTAAAGTAGCATTTGTTCTTGATTTTTATTTAGCAGAGTTTTTAAACTTTTTAAATTCATATACTTTTGCCATGCATATACTTTTTTCTTTATGAAGGTCAGTCAGTTTTAATAGCTGCATACTTGTTCTTCTAGGGTCATACCATGTGGCCTGTTTTCAGGGAAGTTTTGGCTCCTACTGCTGGAAAAGGAACTCTTCTAATCAGCAGCTGTTGCCAAAATATCCCTTTGGGCATTTATTCCTTCAGACTGCTTTATCTATCTTATAAATTCAGCAAATGTTGATATTCTGTGCTTTTTATTTGCTTCAGATGATATATACCACATTGTTTTTAAAGCATGTGTTTTACTTAGCTGCCAAATGCTTTTCATTGCCAATGTAGTTTAGCAGATGGGTTTGAAGGGTTCAATTAAATATAATTTGGGTTTCCATTTTTCTTCCAGCATCTTTATATGATTCCTTAAATCAACATCAGTGTTTTTCAGGGCTTTACTGTTATCCCATATTCTGCTTGTTTCGAATAATCAAATTTACACCATTCATTTGTATAGTGTTTGGAGAAAGGTATGTTCTAAACCTGCTTATAGGCTTATTATGTACTATTGTTGACCTGTGATTTTGAAAAACAAATGAAACATTTTAAAATGATGTTAATATTGCTGTATAATCCATTTTCATTATTTCCTATTTTGAGTAAAAGTTTTCTCTTTAAATATTTGCAATTTCCCCCCTAATTTTATCTTCCATTAGATATTTTTTTAAGGGTTACTTCTGGGACCCAGTGAAGTCTTTGAATACCTTCTTGATGAACATTTTTTGGACCCTAGTTTTTCCTAAGTTCCTATTCTGAAAGTTTTCTTCTTGAATAATATCCTTGAAAACATTATGTTCTGCCAGTAAGAGCAGAGATTTAGCTATAATCTTGGGCATCTGAATAGGATCTGTGAGTGTTGAGTGCAAAATGATGCCATAGCTTGTACGGTGTTGTACTGTTGCAGTTTATGAAGCTGGAAACCTCAGGCTGTATTTTCTTGACCTGGTATCTGAATTCTATGATTTGAACTCAACAGCATTCTTAATGAGTGTTCGGTAATACTTGGTTTCCTAAAATGAGGTTTTTGTTACTGGTTGGCAGTCCTTAAGCTTAATGATTATTGTTATCTTTTTCACCTGCTTCAGGAATTCCATTAAATTGTTTGCTTATCTTCACCCTACATTCTGGCTAGTAAAGAAACAGAATGCATCTTTTTCATCCTTAAAGTAGATTTTAGAGACACAGGTAGAGGTGAGAATTCTTGCAGACCAGAAGACTGTAGCACAGAAACTTGGCAGTAGCTATCCATAGTGAACAGTGTTAATTTCTGCACATAAATGTTTTATCTTTTTACAGTGCAGGTGTATTTTTCTAGCATAAAATAATATTTCCTTGTCATTGTCCATGAGCTGCTGTGCAAGCAGCTCTTTTGCTAAAGATGTTAATTTTATCTGGTTTTAAGAATATCAGCTTAGAAGTTAATACAGACAGCTTTGTTACTCGTATATTCAGGTAGGTTGTTTTTAATGCCTGCAGACTTGTAGTAGCGTTATTTTATGCCTAATTTCAGGCCAAACTTTGAAACATAAAAGAATTATGGTAATAAATATTTTCTGTATTCTAAGAACTAAGCAAATATAGTGTAAAACTTCCCTTCGTTTTGGAATATGCTTCTATCTAGATTTTGCTTGTCACTTGATCTAGTAAACAAGCATGCCAATCTTAGTATTAAAGTATATATTTTATTATGAAAAATGAGGGTCGCTGAGCTCAGCTGTTGCTTTACATTATGTATGTCTCCCTATGAGCCACTGACCTGCTTTTTCTTAAATTTACTCCACATCTTACAGTGTTGTGCTCTATCCTTAAAAATTACTGTTGCCTTGGTGAAAAAGTGCAAAAGCATGTTACAGTGCTTCAGGGATTGTAACGAGATCCAAGAAAGTAAAAAGACTGATTAAGTGAATCAGAAAGGTGTGGGTGATATTTTATAAGCAGGCTGATGGAATCTGTTCCCTCTTGAATAAAGAATTGGAGGGTTATTGGGTAATTCTTTGAGAATTCTTTACAAATGTGACTATGGCCTCTAATTATAATTGTGTATTTATGACTTCTGAAAGTTTGCTTGGTGGTGATATTTGTGTAACATCGAAATAAGAGATGAGAAAGAGGTGCTAGATTATGTAATGCATTATCCTCCCATAGAATGAATCATTTCATACGACACATAGTGTTGCATATTTTTGGTAAGACATTATCATGAGAAATGTAGAATAGAAGTGAAATACAATGTGTACAGTTTTACATTGAAGTATCTAGAGATACATGATTTTTAATTACAAACCTAGTACCAACATGGTATGGTCTGCCTTTTGTTATTCAGAATAAATCACCAAGCCTTTTTACAGAGGATGTGCGTTACACAACATACACAAGCAAAATGCTTCTTCCTGGCAAGAAGAATACAAATCATCAGAGCGTATTTATTTGGGTTTTGCTGAACATTTTAAGATGTAAGGATTTGAGAGTGCCACTGGAAGCCACTTGTTCCTTCATCTTCAGTATTAACTCCCTTCTGCAGACCTTGATGGTTGTATGTTAAATGAGGCTGGGGAACTGATCTGGCTGAAAATGAACTGAGAAGAAAAAAAAACAAATTTTTTGCATGATTCCTGTGTTTATTTTTCAGCGATGTGCATATTGTAAGCACCTTGGAGCCACTATCAAATGCTGTGAAGAGAAATGTACCCAGATGTACCATTACCCCTGTGCTGCTGGAGCAGGCACATTTCAGGATTTCAGTAACTTGTCACTCCTTTGTCCAGACCATATTGATCAGGCTCCTGAAAGATGTAAGTACACTATATTCAAATGAGATGATTAATACCAGTTATGAGATAAATTAGTTGCATATTTTAAACTGTGGTGGTTATATCCTTAACTCAGATCCCATGCCAGAAGTGCAGAGTATCCTGTAAGAAGCCTAATTTTGCTTGAATAAGCTTAGTTTTAGCATGTGATTGACTCCGTTGGAGTCATTGAAACTCTTGTTTTGTAGAATTGAGCCTTTACGTCTCAGGTATCTGAGATTTTTCTGGATTTCTGTAAATTAAAAAGTCTATTTTATTTTCTAAAGTCGTTTGCTAGATACTCATTTTAAACTCATACATTTGAATATGCAAGAGAAGTAGAATTGCTGCTGTAAAAATTTAGACTTGCTTGATTCTTTCTGAAACAGTCTACTAGGATATGAATATTTCTTGATAATGTTAAAAATTATGTGGATTCCAGTTGTTACATCTCCTAAAAGCTTAGTTATGCTCCAGCTTGTATTGCACTTCCCAGATTATCATATGATTAAAGATTTTCCATTGTAGGCAGGATACTTCATTCTGTAGATAACTGATGTATTGCAGTATGGTAAATCCTATTTTCTTGTTACCTTTCCCTTACAGTTTTTAAGGAAGACTTTGTTGCACACCATTTAGTTCATACTTTGCAGTTTAGTCTGTTCAAACATTTCTAAAGTTTTCTTTCACCATTTAGTATAACTTCTTCAAACATTGGCTTTTAATAGTGAAGAGCCCTGTGCCTGGGTGTGCTTTTACTGCTCTCAAGTCAGGTTGACTGCCATAAGTAGTGGGAGACAGAGCCAGTGCCGCTGCTCAGATACTGGCTTTGCTTTTCACTGAACACATTTTTAGTGTAGAAGAACAGTGGCACTTTCAACTTCTTACTTACCATTTTGCATTTTTGAATTTGGGGAAAGGAAAAAGGAGAGGTTAGAGCTCTATTACATATTTAAATCTCTTGAACATTCGTCTATTAAATCTATTAGACTGCAAAACAAAACATGAGAATGTAGGTGAGAGGCAAGCTCCTTAGCTGAACAGGTTAGCTGTGCCAGAGAGGGCTAGCCTGCCGTGAAGAGAGTGCTGTAAGCAGGGGACGGGTGATAATTTGTAGGATATTCTTTCTTTTAATTGCCTCTGTGTTTTCTTGAAGTAATTACTGAGGTGATTACATCCCTTACCATTTGGAGTTGAGTTACTAGGGTCAAATATTGGGCATGAATGTGTTTTGATGTGCTACTAGGTAATCTGTAGCACTTCCCAGGACATGAGGAGCGTTAGGGTACTCCTCAGTATTCTCACTGCCCAGCTACTTGCTGAGTCTCAGTGTTTTCATGTCTTAAAAGTTTGGAAGCAGTCTCTAGCAGAGGAACCCTGTAGTCTAACATCCTTTCAGTGGTACACTTCCAGTGAACTCTCCTCAAGTTTGAAAGTGATGGCTGTAAAATGTTTTAAGATATTATTCCTTTGATGTTAGCAACTGCGCCAAATGCTCATATCCTCTGTTATTTTGACCAGTAATTAATCGTGTCCTCACTGTCCAGTTCAGTTCTGCATCCCCTTACGTCAGATCTGTGCTGCCTGTGCTTCTTCAGCCTCCTCTTCCCCAGAGCACCCTGAGAAGCCGCGCGTGCGGCAGGCGAGGGAGCTGTCGCGCCGGGAGCTCCCCCTCGCAGATGCAGAGGCGATGCTGCTCGCAGGGTGAGGGGGGAGGAGAGCGCAGCACTTTCCAGAGCTGCCCCAGAACTGCTCCTTATCTGCTTTTTCTCCCTTTCCCGGGCACGGCAGGAGGTGGGGTGGGAGAGCTTCCTGGCTGTCCTGGGCTGGCCCTTGGCGCCTTCCGCACCGGGTGCTGAGAGCACTCAGCGGTCGCAGTTGCTTTACAGCTGGCAAGGAGAAGCTCGCAAGAGGGTTGGAGGTCTTTCCCCTTGCGAGACCGGCCTGTCTGCTCTCACCTAAATTCTTCACTAGCCAGGAAGCAGCCATACTGTTCATGCTCCCAGCCAAGCAAGGCAGCCAGGGCTTAAAACCTCCCTTCACTTCAGGCATGTTTCAGAGAGTCTGCAACCCCAAACTAGGATAAGAGTCCTGTGCTCAGAGGAGACATTTTTACTTGTCTTCGTTGCCCTTCTAACCGGGTTGTGTTCTTTTCTGTACATCGGATGTCTTGTAAAATTCTGCATTTTTACCTTCTTGAAGTAATTTGTAAAGCAAGTATAATAACAGCTGTAGGAGTCTGTTAAAATTATAAATACAATATTTATTTGTTTGTTCAAACTGAATTGTGGAGAGAAAAAAACAGAGCTGTGTTTCCTCCCAGTCTGTTTTCTGAATGGTCAGTTGTTAAATTGATTGAAGTAAATATATATGAAAATGAAGCCATGAATATTTAGGAGATAATATTGTAGGAATTTCAAGGTATTTGCTATACTATAATAAGAGCTAACTCATTTTTTTTTAATATATATACAATATATGCAAATATACACAGAGAAGATAAAGCCAAGTAACATAATTAAAGTTGCAAGACGAAGCATATATAAATCAAAGATGACAGAATTAAGATTAGTTTTCTCTTTGACTCTTAACTCTTTCGCTGTTGCTCAGACTCTTCCTTCAGGTGTAGGTTTCTCTGCTTGGTGTAAGCTGGCTCCAGCAGAGGGAGCATTGGGAGCACGGGAGGGGGAGAGGCTCTCCCTGCCTGCCACTCTGCAGGCCACCACCTCAGAGGCCCCCACTAGCTTGGAGAAAAAAATGCAGGAAAAGTCCTGATCAGTCCCTGAAGCCCTGGGATAGAACATCTTTCAGGCACTGTGCCAGACAGTGTTTCGTGAGCAGTCATTATTTGTAAGAAGGGTGAGAAGATGAGCGTGGTGTAATTTCCAGACAGTTTAGCTGTGCAATTGTAGTACTACTCAACAGATGTAAATGAGATTTAATTGTAAAAGCCACATTTTTATAGGAAGGGCAAAACATACCTCTTGGATATCAAGGAAATATTTTGTCTTCCTTGATGTTATGCTTCTGATTCAGATGTGGAGAAATTAGAGCTCCATAAAACGACTTTAAGGGGTTTTCTTGGTATGGATAAAGCTATGAAGTCTGTATGAAGTCTTTATTTACAGGTTTATAAATATGGATATACAGTAGGACTAGCTTAAAGAGTGTATTAATTTAAAGATGCGTGTTCATACTCCTCTGTTTTTAGACCATCAGTGGTGCACAGTAAAGTTAGTATTTTTCTTTTTTCTAATTACTACGTGGGAAGAATTTACTAAGACTTGTCTTCTGGCAGTTTAGTTCAAATTGATAGGCTTGCCTTGCTTACCCTAGTTCAAGCTAGAGCAACCGTATTGCAAACATTTGAGCTAAACAGTAGTTTCCAATCTGTTAGGAGCTTTATTTTGTACTTTGTCCAGATGAGAATAGGTCCTATAGCTTTCAGTTTTATACTGGGGAGAATAGAATAAACTTGTTTCTTTTGGTAAGACCTGAGTAAAATTCACAATGCATGTAGTTTTGTTATGAGATAATGAATTGAATACATCAGAAAAATGGATGAAAGGAATATATATTAATTATATTAAATTTGAATTTCGTAAGAATGATCAAGTTCTGTATACGTAAGAACCATTAAAGAATTTCGTAGTTTCGTTTAGTCCATTGAGTTGTTCATACTTTTGAATTGAACAATAATGGGAAAATAATTTATTTCTTCGTAGCAAAGGAAGAAGCAAATTGTGCAGTGTGCGACAGCCCTGGAGACCTCTTAGATCAACTTTTTTGTACTACTTGTGGCCAGCATTACCATGGGATGTGCCTGGACATACAAGTTACACCTTTAAAAAGAGCAGGTTGGCAGTGTCCTGATTGCAAAGTGTGCCAGAACTGCAAGTAAGTGAGAACTGAATGGCTTGGGGATGATGGTCCTAGATTTATGTTCTGCAGTTTTAAGACATCTATTCTATTAACTACTTTTTTGTTGTTCTTTTTCCCCCAAAAAATAGATTGCTTGCCCAGATATGTCTGGTCTGATACTACAATAATTCAAGTAATTGATCAAATTCCAGGGTTTGGGATCTTTCTTCTAAAAGAGCTGAGCTGGCATTCCAGCACACTACTCCCGCAGAGTTGTCATCATTATGGCAGGTTCCAAAGAGCAGCAAAAGTTTGTGATTTCCTCCTTTTGTTCAGGAGGGATTTTACTCAAATGTTCCACATTAACAAATCAGTTTAATGTAATGCTATTGGAGTCTGGGAACTCGAGCTTTTTACTCAGCTGACAGTTCATCCATACATGTACTGTAAACTGGCTGGACTACTACATTAGGTTGTCTCTTCTGTTTCATAGTATTTTTCAGAGGCAGTTGATGAGTTGTTGTGAAAACAAACTTACAGCTTAGTGGAGCAAAGAAAAAAGTGACGTGATTGTCCATTTGACTTACTAAGCCGGACAAGTATTGAGACAATAAAACAATAATTGTTTCAATATTACAAGTGTTCAGTGAGAAAACTAGGACCACTTGTACACTTGTTCTCATAAAATCTAATCTGATGGGCACTTCTTTTGCTTGCTTGTTTTTTTCCAGGCTTACCAGAAAAGAAATAAAGATCAGTTTTAGTCAGATCAGCTGGGACAGTTTGAGGGAATAACCTTTTCACTACTGCTTCATGTACCTGATCAGTCAGTGCTCTATGATTTCACAAGTAGAACACTGGGTAATTGCCAATATTCATATTCGCTCGCTATAGAGAGGATTGTTCCATGATCATACACAGATGATAGTAAATGTCAGCATTGAGGTTTAAATTGTGAGGCACATTCTAGAGAGTATCCTTAAAAGAGTTGTACAGAGTAATTACAGTATTTGCTAACAAACCCTCTCTCTAGTAAAAAAAGTAGAAGAAAATCTGATGTTTTTATATCTATTACTTTATGCAGTATGACAGTTTTATGACAGTGTTGAAGAACAGTATTTTAAGGATGCAAACAGATAGCATACTACTTCTTAAAATATCAGCTCTCACAGGTAACAAAGCTACATCTAGTTTGTAATGCCATACATTCTCTTAAATTCTTTTCAAGCAAATCTTGTTGCATACTCATTCATTGAATTAATTTAGTTGAACCTAAGGCAGCACATAATACCTTCAGGTATTACCAAAAATACTTGGTCTCATCTTCAGCAAATATATTTTATCACTGAATTTTGGAGCTCTGTAATCTGTGTAAGAAAATTAAAATCTTTAATATTTGTCTTGTTTTTTCCTGTAACATTTGTCTTGTTTTTGCAATCATATTGGTTGACACTGTAGGAATTCTCTTGAACAAGCCCTCAGAGATGATGGCTTGTTTTCTTTTTTGGAAGAAACACAGTCAGGCTGTGTGTAGGAACAAGTAGAATTGTATGTTCTTTTCAGAAATAAAGCACAGTATTTCATTTTTTGAACTAATTTCAGTACAGAAAGGCCATTAAATTACATGCATGTATGTAGATGAAAATGAGCTGATTTCTGGAAGTCATAATGGTTGCACAGGCTCAGTAATTTTTGAAGTAAACATAGCATACTTGATTCATACTTAAATATGAATTTAAGGGCATCATTTTTGGACTTATTTGCAGATGATGTTCATATATTTTAATGTACCCAGTTATCTTCCTTTCTAATTAGACTTCTCATTAAGCAGATTTTTAACAGCTTAAATGATTTTTTTTTAATATCATTATTGTTATTTTTCTTAGACATTCTGGGGAAGACAACAAGATGCTGGTGTGCGACACATGTGACAAAGGCTACCATACTTTCTGTCTACAACCAGTTATGGACTCTGTACCAACAAATGGTTGGAAATGTAAAGTAAGTTGAAAGGTTTCCACTATTATCACTGCAGAGGTCGAAATATTGTTATCCTCATTATCCTGTTCTGTATTCGTCGCTGACTGCTGTTACTTTTTAACTTACTGTGACCTTGCAATTTCTGAAGGAATCCCACTAGTATGTAGTCATGTGGCTCTATGGCTGTTCCATGCAGCAGCTGAAACATCTTATATAGGACAATAAAGCAGTCAGTATATGGGAAAAGGGAAGAGAAGGATCCAGGTGGAGTGGATAACCTTTACTTAATGACAGCTGCTCTCATGAACTGATGACAGCAGTGCTACAGTGTATGCAAAGTAGTATATGTATTTATCCGTGAGCTACCACTTCTTGCTTGCTTGAACAGTAGTTCTGCAACTCAGGGTTCCTTTGCACTTGAGGAAGGCAGGATGAGTTTGTTGTTTTTATCTTGAAGTGTAAACAGTAATAAAAAATACAGTTTTAACATAGCAAGGGAAGTCTCTAGATATGAGATGAATCTAGTTTTGTAGTCAGTTTGTGGAAGTCATAAGAAGACTGAGATTAGGGATAAAAATGTTCAGTTGCATAAGAAATATTCCTTTCAATACAGGGCGTAGTGTAAGGAAAGTCTCCTTGCTGTTGCACAAGCTCTTCATATTCTGTTAACAGATCCTGGGTAATTTTTCAGTGTTACCAAAGAGGGAATTTCTTTTAACATAATTCAGAACAGGAGAATGTCACTTGATGGCAGTTCTGTGAAATACCATAATTAACAACTAAATTCTTGTGATCTCTAGAACTGTAGAGTATGTGCTGAATGTGGCACACGAACAAGTTGTCAGTGGCACCATAATTGTTTGGTATGTGACAGTTGTTACCAACAGCAAGACAACTTACCTTGTCCATTCTGTGAAAAACTGTGCCTCCAAGACTTCCAGAAAGATATGTTGCATTGTCACATGTGCAAAAGGTAAGAAGCCTTATATTTGTTAAATTGTACTAAAATACCTAAAGTGCATGGTGAGCAAGTATGATATTTGTGTGAAGAATGTTGACTGTGATCTACAATGCTGTTGTAACTTGGTGTGCGACGTCTTGTTCCTTCATGCTTAAATACAGTGTACAAATATCAGTCTTATTTTAATCTTAGCAAATAAGTGGGAATTGGCAGTTACCTGTTCTTTTGCTAGTGAGGTGTACAGCGAAATATACTCTACAGCTGCTCCTCATATTATATCTATTTTGTGAGTAAACAGACCAGAAGAGTCATCATCATTTCTATAAACATTAGTATTTAAAATTTTTTAATGTATATTGATTATGTAAGACTGTTGAATAAGAGAGTTTGTTGCAGTGGTCTCCATTTGTTAAATTTTCAAATAGGTATTCTGTTCAATTTTACATGTTATGCTATGCAAGTAATGAGAATCTTTGAAAGTGTAAACTCTTTGATATACACTACTGTTGTATCTTGCTATACAACATCTTGATATTGCTATACATATTGTGGTACAAGTAATGAGAATCTTTGAAAGTGTAAACTCTTTGATATACACTACTGTTGTATCTTGCTATACAACATCTTGATATTGCTATACATATTGTGGTATCTGACTGACTTTAGAGGTAGTTTAGGTCTTCATTTTTAAATTGGTTCAGTGCTTGACATACTGATACATTATTTTTATTTCTTCAAGAAGCTCCTGAATAAAGTACTGGTTGAAATACTTCATTTTCCTGACAGAGTGAAAAACAGTGCTATTTTACATTGATTCTTACCAGGATATTTTGTACTTTTATTGTTAAAATCGTAGTCACCCTAAATTCATCTTACCAGGTGGATTCATATAGAATGTGACAGATCTCCAGATAGTGAATTGGAATCTCAGTTGAAAGACTACATCTGCACTCTTTGTAAACAAGGAGAAGGGGATCAGATTCAATCATGTGATGTAATGGACACTTCTGAACTCATTCCTGAACCTGACAGTATAGCAGGTAGGATGCATCACCAGTTCTCTTTGTACATAGTCTTCATATTTCCAAAATACTAGTTTCATATAAAAATATCTCCAGCTGTCTCACTAAGTCCTTTGTGAACGAGCCACTCATATTCCACTCTGGAATTCAACCATTCCTTTATATAGCAGTAGCTTCTCAGGCAATCCATGTAGGAGCTGTCTTCTCAATGTACTTTCTAACCCTCTGGCTTCAGTATCCTGTACTAGAGAAATCTGAAAATAAGCCCCTTTATGGCAGCTCTCAACCTTGCAGATTCCCAGCTTGTAGTTGCAAATTGTCTAGGTTTTTCAGATCTGGTAGTTAGGTTCATAAACATACTCCTTTAATAACTGTCTAGAGGATTCATGTCTACCATGCACATTCCTGGTAAATATTTGTGGAGACGTCTAGTTTTTCTTTTTCTTCCCTCCTATTTGTCAAGCTTGTATTGCCCATTCTCCTCACTGTGTCCAGATAGGACACGGCAATGGAAGCTAGACTGTGTTCAAGGGTCAGGTATATTTAACAGAACAGCTTTTAATCAAAACAAAATGTGATTGGTCATCTTGTTTCTGAGTGCTTCTTGTCTAAATAGGCAAGAGAAATGAAAGGGACACTGGAAAAGCGAGAAGTATTTTTTTTGAAATTACTCAGTAACATCATAGAAGCACAGTCTGTAGATCTGAATCCAGTGGGGCATGGACCTAATGAAGTTTCAGGTGAATGCCTATGTGTATTTCACACTACATGGATAGTAACTACAGTCATGCAACCTGAATTCCCTAAGAGAAATATAATTGTAGATAAATTTGGAAACAAACTGAAATCTAGCAGATTAAATGCACTGTCACTACCATGTGCATTTCTGCTGTCTGAACAACAATACCTGTGTGTTGATTTTCTGTTAAAAGAAATCAATAGCTCAGTCGCTTTTGCTTGTGTGTTAAAACTAAAGTTGTGCGTAAACAAATCATTCTCTTTGACGTTACTCAGTATAGTTTAGTGTATACTAAAAAGATCCTGGAGAAAGTGCAGTAACAGCAGATAAATAAGTGAGTGGAAGAAGTTTGTCAGTGGACATATACACCAAGTTAGAATGTAGCAGCCTAAATCTTTGAAGGTCACTTCTATTGTGAATGGTTAGTAGAAGCTGTTGGACTCTCAGACAGTATATTCAGAGCATTTAGGAAAAATCCAATATCCAAAACTCATACTGAGTATACTCGCAATCTTCTTCAGGAATCACTTTTGAATAAACAGCATTTATTTGAAATGCAAAAGTTTTGAGTAGTATTTCTATTATTTATAGCTAGCAGAAACACTGATGATCGTGCTCTTTTCCCCAAGGAAGAATAGGGCTGTTATCTCAACTACTAGGAGTAATCTGCAGCTAATATATGAGTACAGCCATGCAGTGTTTTTTGCCCAAGAGAGCACTTTTGTACATTAAACTCAGATTTGGAGCCAATCTAAGTGATCATTTCCTCAAAGTTAAAATACCACTTTAGAGTTGGCAGAGTCTGAGAGCAAATTTTTAGGTGCCAAAAGTGGCATCACCTAATAGTTCTTGGCTTTTTGAACTTTAAAAAGGCTTTCCTGAACAGAAAGCTATATTCATGTGTCTTTTTTCTTTTCTTGTGCTAACATCCATGGAGGATTAGTTCCTTTTGATTTAATGTTTATTATATACTTTGATTTTCATGCTGCTACTTTGTCTGTTGCATTTTAATGAATTCCCTTAACTGAAAAAGCTTTCTAAATGGGAAAAAACATGTGTACTTCCTGTTTCTGTGCTCTTTAATGATACTGTCAGCTGAAGGAGTAGTCAGTATTGCCTTTTCCATGCAACTTCCTTTCTTTAACATGGAGAAACTCACAGATAAAGGTATGCTAGTTCTATAGAGTTGTATTTTTCATGTTGTTGGAGCTGAACGGATGGGTTGAAAAATCAGCATTCCAAATGCTGGTAGTAGATGGAAGCTCATCTCTGAGTTACTGCCTTTACAGTATTTGTATGCAAATTTGAAGCCTTCATGCTACACGTTCTTTTGAATTTAGAAGTTTGAAATGTGATAAAAGACCTTTTATATTACTTGGGTAATGCAAAGGAATCTATAACTATGTGTAAATTATATTTCCACAAGTAGGTTTATATAATTGCTTTACATCATCTTTTCACTATCTGAAAAATATAAAACAGCTTTGGTGTTAATGAGAAAAGGAGTACTCTTTAAGGAGTACTATATATTCTCCTTGACCTTCTCATTGACCTGATTTGCCCTAACTTCTATCACATAGTTAAATATCATTCAGTTAAGCCAAAAGGTCAAGCAGTGATAGCAACTGCTGATGCCAAAGTAATAGAATAAACAACATATCAAAACTGATAACTGATTCTTTGCTTCTCCTTAAGCTTGTACAAATGAAATGGATATTGAAAGTGGTGCAGAAGATCTGGCATTTCAGGAACAGACCATTGCTGGTAATGGCCTCGATCAAGAATCAACTGTTGGATGTGTCACAGATGGTAAGAAATAGTTTTGCAGCCTGAGAAAATACAAATCCAGTGTTCAGAATCCTTTCCCACTCAGTAAGGATTTGTGGTGCTTTGTAAATTTAATAGAAAAAAGTGCTTGAAAAGCAGTGGAAGGAGACAAACTGTGCTAGTTCCACTATCAGAATTTTCAAGCAATAGTATTAACTTTTTTTGTTGAAGAAGTATTTTATTGAAGGCAAAGATAGATGTAAATTACATCTTCAGAATACTTGTGTAGTAGAAAATCCTTTTGCTTGTTTGGTAGGACTGGTTTCCTCTAAAAGCTGGAAATACTGTTAGATACTTCTGTACATTGGAGGATTTCAGTAAAAAAACAGACAGATTGCTCTGTAGATTCCATTATTTGTATTTTCTTTTCAAGTCTTTAGTTTGTAACTGAACACAAGTTTGGGTGAATTTCCCTTTTTGTATTGTGGGGCACACTTAGTAACTGGGAACTTCCAGTTTATGTGCTATTTAGTTGTAATTGTTCAAGTATGTGCTTGGTTAAGATTTTCTCCTTTTTTCCCTTGCCCCCTTCCCCCTAGATAACTTGTTTATTAAAGCACATCTAGACAGGATGTGCTATAGTAGTTGATCATTAAGGTTTGGGGAATAAATATATCTTACCAATCACTCATGAAGTTCCAGCCAAAGAAACAAATGCAGATAGAATGGTTTTTGGCTCAAGTCCTCTAAATGTTTTAGTGACTGATGTCAATGGCAAACTTTCAGATGTGACCCACCCATCCTCAGGCCATACTGAGGGATGGTTGTTCTAAGGGAAATCAAGAAACTTGAATTTAAAGCCAGAAGAGAAAAAATTTTAGCTATGATCTCTATGTTGTACACCAGGATGTGTGAAAAAGGGCCATAATTTAAAATTTTGTAAGTGAAGATACAATAAAATGGTAGGCTGTGAGCTCTAGGGGCTAATGTGTTTGTATAGTAGTATGAATTTAAGAAGAGTGCAGGCATAATAGAAAATAAGTGTCCTGTAATGGAATGAGAGACCATCAAATGAAGATGCTGGAAGCCACTTCAAAGCAGAAAATAGGATGTTGAGCCTCATGGAATGGATACAACACGCTGGAAGTCCTTGACGAAGAAAGTTATGGATTAAGTAATTTTGATTCGATTCGAGGGGAAGCTGGGCTTACATTTTTGAAAGAAATTGATGGGGCATGATAAACCACAGACTATTTTCAACTCAAGTGATTTCCTAAAATCTGGAAGAGTATTAGGAAGAAAATGTTTGTTACACATATTTGTCCTGTTCTTCATAGTTGTCTGCTTTTGACAACTGTTGGGCCAGTCGCTTAAACTACATAAATTTATGCTAACGTAAATCTTCATTATGTAAAAATGAAAAAGGAGAGGCTACTTTGAGCTGCCTACATGGAAATGGAGGCTCACGTTCCTCAAATCGCTGTATCAGGTCCACTGAATGCTCTTTATAAGCAAAGTTTCATGCTTTGCGATTGTGTACGGTGATTTTTATTCACCTGTCAACTTGACTCCTAGCAATACAGCTGAGGGAACTTTGCCTAGTATATGCATTTGGGAGTATCTTTTGTACAGTGGAATCATTGTTACTAGCTGAGGAGCTGCCCTTGCTATCCTAGTGTAATCTTCTTTCAGTTGACGGCATTATTATGGAAAATGTGAAGGGGAGTGTTTGAGTTTTTCCTTGAAAATGTCCTATTTTCTTATGAGGTACTCTGCTATGTTTCCAGGAGAAAAAAGAAGAAAGTGATCAAACACTGTAGTAGATATATCTGCTACAAATAGAGCTTACTACAAACATAGGGTCAAAAATGGATATTTATAAAGTGTATTTTAAGCTAACGCATGAAGTTATCTTCAGCCAGTGATACGTCCTTGATGCACTTCCTGTGTACCAGCTTTACTTGGTGACCAGTGCAACTCTGTAAGCTGTTCATTTTTACATTAAGCCTTTAATGTAATTGTACTTAGTTACAGGCATATCACTAGAAGAAAAGACCACAGAACTGGAAACAGAAGTCTGTGATGAAGTTAATTCAGCTGAAATGGAAATGTCTCCTAAAAAGACACCAGCATTGGATGACAGTCAGACTGAGAAAATGATGGAAGGTGTTCAAGCTGTATTACAGCAGGATTCAGATGAACAGGTGGAAGAGACACAGCTGTCACAAGATAGTGTTGAGGTATCAGAAGTATCCACAGTAGACTCTCGGTCTCTGTCTTCAGTACCTGAGACCGTAACTGTGATGCCTGAAATACAAGGGACTGAAAGTAAAGGGGAAATTTGTATCCATATAGAACAACAACTGGAAATAATAGAAGTGCAAAAAGAGGTAGAAAAAGGAGAAACTCTTGAAAACTCAGAAACACCAGCTGTTAGAGAAGTGAAAGCTGCTTCTGCAAATGAAGGTTTGCAGAGCAGTTCACCAGTTGGAGACAAGCCCATAAAATCACCAGCTGACACTTACCCTTCACTTCCATCATCAGTTAATATAAACAAGACAAGTATGTCTTCCTCACCAGATGTTTCATTAGACTTGCATTCTTCACGTGACGTACAGCACAGCCAACCTCCAGCGTTGACTTCCACTGCTGGAAGTGCTCTCACGACTACTTACATATCAGTCACTCCAAAAATTGGCATGGGGAAACCAGCCATCACCAAAAGAAAGTTTTCACCTGGAAGACCCAGATCAAGACAGGTAAGCGTGTAGAATATTTCATTATATACATCTATGAAGCTGATTCAAATTTCAGTTTAATACAGTAAGCTGACCTATTTTGGAAACTGTGTGTTCATTCTCCCAAGTGAGTGTATAGTTTATTTCTTTAAGGAGGTAATTTCATGTTAAATAATTGAAGGTCATACATAATAAAGGTTCTCTAGTGAGAATTACAGTTTCTTTTTTTTTAGATTGTACTTAGAGCAAAATAAGCTATATTTCTAATACATGCTAAAATACTTCTGCTAGAAACACACACATACATAATGTGCTTTTTCTTTAACACATCTCTTAGTCTTTTTCATATATATATTTACATATATATATATGCATGCTAATACCTTTAATGTGTGGTAACGTTTCTTAAATTGGCTTCATAAATGAACCTGCAACAACTCTGCAACATCATGCTGCCAGATTTTTTCTGGATGGAAGTTTTTAATGAAGGCGAATAGAGTGATGGTTTTGTTATATGTGCAAATAATAAGAAAGAACTGTCTGGTAGAAATTGTTGTGATTTGATGAGGATTAGATTTGATAATTGAATATTAATCATCACATCTATAGCCTTCTGCAGCATCTTACTCTCTGTTCTAATTGTGTATTTATGGGAGTAAATGATTCGTGGAACTTTATTTTGCATTTATTTTGTGTTTGCAAAATTCTACACAAGATGTATATGTAAGTGTGACAAATTAAGTAGTGTTTCATTTCTTTTCTCTTAACAGAATTTATTTTTAGGCTTTGGGACTTCTAGGCTGATAGTTTCACGGTTTTCTGAACTTAGTGTTAAAGAATTATTTTCTATATTGTAGAATGTTTTACATTTTGTCATGTAAGCTAAGGATTCAAAAATGCAGTGGAAATTTGGTTTTCAAGAGGAGCTATGAAACAGTGTTCTAAAGGGGTTAAGAATATATAATAATGGAAGATTTTAGAGCATCTCAAGGTTTTTTGGTTTTGTTTTTTTTCTTCATCTGTAAGCATGATGGAGGTTATACATGAAATAAAAATAGACTGTAAGCTTTTGGGAAGAAAGTGTTCTGTTTCCTCTGCACTGATGTTGTCTTACAGTAATCAAACATTATCACTTTTAATACTGTGTACTGTCTTAAAATGAAATTTATTTCCCTAGTTTAAAATTTGCATGAATTTGTCATGCAGATTTTAAAAGTGTGGGGAAGAGATGGGGGTGGGGAGAGCATTCCCAAATAGTCTAAAATGAATTCAAAGTGTCTGTTGGGGAAGATTTTTGTCTTGTTTTGTGTGCCAGTAAAAGCCACATTTATTTTTCTGTGCTACTTGGTCTTGGTGTGTGTGGGCACCTGCATCATGATACTGGCAAAAAGAAATCAGTTAATTGCTAGAGAGCCTAATGAGGAAAACATAGAGGCTGATTCGCAACTGCAAATGCATGCATCAGAAATGCATTTCTTAAAAAATCAGCCAAAAAGTATTGGATTATATATTCTATGTATAACATGGAATAGATATTAACCTCTCAATATATGGTGTAAGAAATGCAAATAAAACTGAGTTGAATTACTGTTTAGAATTCATTTAGCACAAACAAAATCCTAGCTGTGATGCTAAATTAACATAATCTATTCACCAGTTTGGGAATTATATTTTGAAATAAAAAGGTACAAATAACATCTTAAGGCAGTTAACATCTTAGCAGTGCCTATTGTAGAACTGGATAAGTTACTTGAAAAATTAATGAACCCTCTTCTAAAATTACGTTAGTCTGAGAAGGCTCCGTTTGATCCCCTTGATTTTGATAATCCTTTGCTTGTGCTTTAAACAACAATAAGCTGGAACTATTGTGGGCTAATAGCGATTTTTTGGTAAGAAAGGAAATGTATATTTTGTTTTAAGTCCCAATATTCTTTCTGTCTTTCCACTGATTATTCAGTTCTAGCGCAGATCAGCACCTTGTGGAAATTGATGAAAAATTGTCTTGAGTAAGGACTGAATAAAAATGAAGAGCTTGTGGATACTTGATCAGTGAAAAACAGACATTATTTTCCTAACCTTTTACTAGTAATACAAATTCAGCATAACTAGTAGGTAGGGCTTTGGGATCTTTTTCAGACTCATAGTTGATCGGTTTTTACTTTTGTTCATCTGGTTTTCCATGTTGGGGATGGAAATAAAATGCTCATGTCCATAGATATTATGTGGATAGGAACAAAAACCTTTCTAAAATATTCTATATAAAAGAACAGCACCTTGCAGTTTTATCTAAGTGTGCTCAGTTTATGCCATCTTTAAAAGCTAATTGCATGTGTAGTGTTTTATGTATATAAACATATATGTGTGTGTGTGTATAATACATATTTGCTCCAGTTTTCAGGAGTAAAACTACATTTTCCGCTTTTTGATGCATGTTCCAGCAGCCCTGTATATGACTTTCTGTCTGGCTATTCTGTATGATCTTGGAAACTGGTTCTCAAGTTAGAAAAAGAAAGAAGGAACCCTGTAACTTTTTTCTTCTGTAATCTGCATTCTGATATTCCCCCATGCATCTCTTTTCAATTCACCACATACTTGCATGCATTGGGGTTTGGTTTGGCTTCCTGTTACCTGAGAATTCTTTGGGACACGTAGTTCAGCTGTTTTTCACTAAATATAAAAGCAAAGAATTAAGTTCTTTTGGTTTTTTTGTGTCATGCTCTACAGATACTTCAGAATGGATATTAGCTCTGAATTCCGGCTCAGGGAAACACTCCAACTTGGCAGGTTCTGATGGGTGGGGAACGCGTTGTGTTCTCCTGTCCATCTTTTCTTTGTCTCGCTATTGCTTTGTTACAGAAGGCTCATAAACTTAATTTCAAATTTATTAGCCTAACAAAATGTCCTAGTCTTGTTTGTCTAATGATGAGGCATGTGCTGAGGTCTTCTCAGAAGACTATTCTCACAGTTCCACCTTCTTTGAAGAATTCACAATAGCTTCCAGTTCAGGGAGGAAGAGAGCTGAAGGATAACAGGAAATGTACTCAGCTATAGCAGTTTCCTTTTCAGCTTCTTAAGGGATAGTTGCTTCCACCTCCTGCTTTCAGAATAGGATCCAAGCTGCACTGAAGGAGCTGGGTCTATTGGGAGGAAGGTAAACACAGGCTAGGCAAGGTCACATTGACCCATAGCAAGTAGAAATTGGAGAAAACAGTCCTGGAGGGAAAAGAAAAACTGGTTCCCTGAGGTTCTAGGAGTGTGGTAGGTAATGGCAGTGTGTCATCTCAGTTCAGAACAGACCAGGTCATGTGTGAGTCTTCTCTGTGTCTGTGTACATCACTAAAAAAGGAATTTTGCTTTCTCAAAAGCTGGTTAATTTTATGGGTTCGTGGTCAGTCTCTTTCTATTTAAAGAAAAGCACATAATGTTGATCTGTTAGGAGCTAGGTTATGAGGTACTGAATGTTATCTTGCATCTAGATTGTAGAACCATGGAATCAGTAAGGTTGGAAGGGACCTCTGGAGACCATCTAGTCCAGCCTGCCCGCTCAGCAGGGATCAGTTCTCAGCTAGTAGAATAAGAGAGAAAACCTACACAAAATAGGGTTGGGTGGGTTTTTTTGTGTTTTTTGTTGTTGTTGTTGTTTTGTTGGTTTTTTTAAGGCAGTCGTGGCTCCCACGCTTGGCCAGCCTAGCATTGGATCTACAGCTGCTTCCTCTTCTGCACAGAGGAACTGTCACTATAGGACCAGTCACTTATCCAGGGCTGCACACGTTTAAAATAGATATTTTCATGAGATTAATATTACTCTGTGGACCCCAAGGAAAAGCCAACATTAGCCAGTTTCTGCAGGTAGCAATATTCTCCACTTTTTCCTAGGAGATTTGGTCTTCACCGGACACAGGTGAATCCATGTAAATTAATAGTTTATGATTTGCATTTGTTTTCATTAAAATTAATTTATGTGCTGTGCAGTGGGATAAATGATTGTCTCTTTCTTCAAAAGCTAATAATAGGATCGCTACTAAAATATGTTTGATTATTCAGTTTCAGTATCGGATACAAAGTTATTCATAATCCTACTCCTGAATGTATCCTGACTGTAGTTGTTCATAAATCAGAGATACTTGTTATTAGCTGCCAGCATAACAATGTTGTTAAAGTGCTAACCTTAGAGTTGTATCTGTGCAGTCTCTTTGCCATGGAGCATACAGATTGTCCACCTGTGCCTACAAATAATTTGCAGGTTTATGCCAGAGGGATTTCTACTTTTATGTTTTTGTAAAGCAGTAGTCTTAAAAGGAATTATCACATAAGGTTGTTGATAATTATTCTGACATATACCTTGTTTGAAATCTTCACAGGAAAAATGCGTATTTTTTTCTGTGGTTGAGTGATTTAAGTGTTATTGGGGATATTTCATGTATCTGAAAATTTTGAATTAGTTCTTTTGCAACAGCACTGAGTATTGGGAAACAATAACATAAAGTCAATAATAAGTGCAGGTCATTACAGCGTATGCAGCTTTGTAAGACTAATAGATAAACTGTTTTGGAGGAGAATGATTTGTAGAAGCATATTGAATAGAAAATAATAAACTTTGACCCCTTCCATTTTACTGTAAAAATTATTTGAGTGTATGTTCCGTGGAAAATGCTGTGATTAGATAAAGCAAAGGGAGTCATTTTCATCATGATGATACTGGTGAACCTTGGTATATGGCTCACTACATATTTCTAGGTACTTTGAGAGCTTCTCTGTAGCGGAAATGCAGACCATCGTGATGGAGTCAGGTGCTTATTCTTTCTTGGATACTGTGGCTTTTTCACAGTCTTCAGTTACTGGGTACTCCTTAGTATGTTACTGTACATAGATGCTGGAAAAGAGATCCAAAGAGATCCAAAAGGTACTGTTTCAAGGATGAGTTTGTGTTAGAATTGAGGGGGTTTTGTTTTAGGAGTTTTATGGTTTTTGTGAGGGAGCTCTAGTTAGAACAGATCTAAGTTTTGTTCATATCCCTAAAATTGAATAGTAAAATGAAAATGCATGTTTGTGCATTTACGATCACAGTATGTTTCATAAAGCATTGGGCCGCTGATGCAGTCGCTGGTAACAGCAAGATCTCCGGAGCCCTGGTGACGTTGTGTTCCCTGTGGTTGTAGTTTGGTTGTAGCTGTGGTGTTCAGTTCTGAGGACTCGAGAAGGCAATGGAGAATAAGAACTTCCCATTTCTGTCGCAATACCTGATTATTGCCATGGTTTTGCTATGAATGAACTGAATAGAACTTCTTCTTCAGTGTTGTGTGGTAATAGGCATTAATTAAAAGCCAAAATATAATTAACGCATCTCTTTGATGGAGTTCATTTGTTCACAGTATTGTGGAAATGTGCGTTTTTAATTAAATTTATCTGATCAAGAATTCAAACGTTTCTGATCTACAATAAAACCTGGATTAAATTCCCAATTTAATTCTTAACAATATGGTTCATGAATCATATACAATTCATTTTGTTTTGAAAGACTGAGTGTTTCGTATTCAGGTTTAATATTCAATTAGCTTTTAATCTTTTGAATATACTTAATCACTAGAGAAGTGTATCTTCTTAAAGGGAAAATAGCATCATAAGTTCCAAGTAAAAGTAGATAGTTTCAGTTTTTTATTAACATTTTTAGTGTATTTGGATATAAAGAACAATTACTTAGCACACAAACTGCAAGTAAATTCAATAGAAGTTTTAACTTCTGCAGAAAGCAAAGTTGACAGTTTGCTTTCTCAAACTGAGAATTACTATTTCATGTTCCTTGATATAAAAAATCAAGCTAGCACAGTAGAGTTACATTTCATCTTAGCAGAGACCTGCTGAGGTAGCTGCTGAGCCCTGCGCGCGCCTTCCCCCACATCTCCTTCGCGGCCGCGGTGCTCGCGTCGCGGCCTGGCGGCGGGTGCCAGAGGTGTCTGCTTCCAGCGGCGCCACGCTGGTCCCTTCCTGGCGACTGCTGCCGCTTCCCGTCTGCTCTCTGAGCTGTCTGAGTGGTGACTGGCTGAGTCAAGTCAAGCAGAACGAGCCGGGATAGCGAAGTCGTGCGATTGCAGCTACTCAGTCGACTGGGCCCGCTTGAGCTGCAGCGCGGGTTAGCAGAGGCTCCCGGGCCCGCCGGAGCCTTTGAGGGGGGCTCCGACAGTCCGCAGCTTTTCCTGGCCGTAAAGCAGACTGGTTACCCCTTTGTGTGGACGAAGTTGTAAAGTTTATTATTATTACTGTATTTTTAAGTGCTGTATTGTCTTCATTTCATTTCCCCTGCAGAAGTAGCTAAACTCACCAAAGCAGATTTGCACTGGATACTGCTGTGTCCATACTGTGGGTTTTACCACTTTGACAATCTTGGTGTTGTTGAAATGCAGCTTTTATGTGCATTTTAAGTTTCTGGGTCGCAGATGGACTTGCTGTAGATGGGCTGCATCGATGACTGCACTGGGCCCTCCCGGGCCGCTGGCATTTGTCGTCTGCCCACTTTCGCGAGAAGGTGGCAGTGGCACCACACAAGCTTGTGGGCTCCTCCTTACCTGTCCCTGCCAACAGAACTAACCTGGCTGCACCTTGATCGGGTTGGGGAGCCCTCACCACCACCCTCTGGGCCTGAAGTTACTTGAGGGGGAGCCGCACTCTCGGTGATCCCCATGCTTTGCCAAGTGAATGCCTGTTTGCAGGCTCAGGTGAATCCATCCGTGCTGATGGACTGCAGATGCCAAAGAAACTGCTTTCCGCACATTCTCGATAGAAGATATTTTCTTCTAGAAAACCGTATTTTGTAATACTATCTCGTTTTTCTTTATACTAACTACTATATAGACTGATGTACAAAGGCGTGAATGTGTTTGTGCTTGCACATGTAAGCCATTATGCACGTGTGAGTAGTTGAGACTATTAACGTGCATTAAGTTACTCTATATCATCCGTGCTGTTCTACTGCTGAATGTAATTCCTGAGAAGTAAACTTGTGCTTCTCTTCATCTGTTGTACTTCTCATCTTACTGTTACTTTTTTTTTTCTCACATAAGCTTAGAATAAGAAAAAAGAAATACTATAAGTATGCTAATCTACAAGTGTAGAATGAAATTATTTAACAAGTCATTGACGGTCCTCTTATGCAGGCTTGAAGACTTCAGGGTTGAAGAAAAATTTCCACAGCTTTTAAAGTATCTGAGGAACTTCAGCATTTTTTCTTCTACATCTTAGCACTTTATTCTTGTTTTACTATATTTTTTTGTCACAGAATCAAATGATACTCCACAGTGTTGGGAACTACATAAATAGGAATAAAAAATACAATCAGTTACTTAGAGTTTCTAGGTACACCATATGTATACACAATTACTACATGTATATAATAATATTTGACACCATACTGAAATTATTAGGGGTGAAGGAAACATTAGTATTGGGCTTTTATAATGTTTTTTTGTGTGTGTGATGTAGCTGCAGGAAAAAAGTATTTTGCTAATTACCCATGGCTATTTTTCTTTTCTTTTTTTCATATTTTATTTATATTCCTTTTGTTTCGCATGCTTTTCAAACTAGTTGTTGCCCGTGATTGCCAGTAGGTTTAGTCTCAAAAGCTGACTGAGGACATCTGCTCTTTCAAAAACGCAGTTTGAAGTGTAAAACAGAAAACTTCTTATCGTTTCCAAGTCCTCTCTGTTCAGTTTGAGGCAATAAAAATTAGGGATAAAATTTATTATTATTATCACTGATTGCTTTCTATTTGTCTCCTGCTTCGTTTATGAAACTCATTTCCTGGTACCTAACTGTCATTTCGAGGTTAAAATTTTAGTGCAAATTTCAATGACAGCGTGAAAATTTTCTACCCTCCTCTCAATCAGTGTGAACTAATTGACTAGCTAAGTTAATGTAGAAATGCCTATGCCTGCATGTGCTTTGCTTTTCAGACTTTTTTTTTGTTGCTTGCTTTTCTTTTTTTATGTTGCGAAGTTTTATACATCTATTTTCTCACCTACCATATCCTAGGGGGCTTGGAGTACCAATAATACAGTCAGCCCACCTTCCTGGTCCCCAGACATTTCAGAAGGTCGGGACATTTTTAAATCCAGACAGCTTCCTGGCAGTGCCATTTGGAGCATCAAAGTGGTAAATAATTTGAATTTATTTACATGTATCCATTGCTGTCTTTCTGCTGTAGAGACTACTAATGAAATTCTGTATAGCACAACTGAATTAATCTTCCATTCTATCACTGTTTATGGCCTTTAAAAATTATGTAAAACTCTGGAACTTTCTCTTTAAAAATGTATGCTTTCCAGAGTATAGAAATACTGTGATAGCATTGCCATAATTTTACATGGCAAAGAATAATTTGTTACCAATTTTTGTGTGTGTTTAGTACTTCAGTTCATGTGGTTGACTTCAAGTAGCTGTCAAAATAAGTTACTGGAGAAAAATGTCCTTAAAATTGACAGTAAGGTAAGCCAGACATTTAAAAACAAAAAACAAACAAAAAAACAGATCTGAGGTGTGTCTTAATTTTCAGAATGAATCCAAAGTGGCATTGATTTTAGCTTGTGGGGGAATAAATACCTGCTATCCTATCTGATTAGACAGACCAAGCTTTTGTCCACGGTGACATTTATCATTAAAAATACCTGAAGAAACTAACTGGAATTACTGTCTTTTTAAAAAAAAAAAAAAAAAAAAAAAAAAAAAAAAAAGGAAAAGAAAAAATCCACTAAACTATGAAAACCTAATAACTGTAGATTCCAAATGGTTTCTTTTCATCTCACTTTAACTTTCATGCTAATTTTATTTTAATTTGACATTAGCTTAGCTTTTGCTGCTTCAAGAATTAATTTTCAGCTTAATATTCAGCATTAACATTGGTGTAAGTATGTGCTTGTTTCTAGTCTTGTGAAAATAACAATACTGATACTAAGTCTGAAACACAGAAAATGAGAAACTTGTCAGAAGAGTTCATATCTTAAAAAGTTCACTCTTGTTTGTCCTGTGTCTCCATATGTTTTAATTCATATATATGAGGACATTATCTGTTCCCCTTTACTGCATAGAAATGCTTTTGCCATCAGTGATGTCCTTCGTTTCATTTCCTAAAATAGTGTTGTCTTGCATTACCTCGTTGTATAAGAGTAAGGTAGTTTAATTTCTCTTTCCATTAATATGATGGACGTTGATAAAATGTTAATACTGGGTTGCTTGGATTCTCCTTTTAATAATTACCGTGAATGTATATCATCTTTGAAAACAGGATTTGGTGTATTTGAAAAATACTGTTGGCAGTATTGAGTCCGTCACGCTCCTTTCCATCTCTGGACTCTCTGTCAATGGAGACTGTTCATGTCTGTTGGCAACATCATCACCAAAGAGCTTTGTGGTTTAGTCAACATTGTTTTATTGAGCAAACATTCTGTCTTAGTATGAAAAGTAATTTCTAGCTAACATTTGGATACAGACACTGTAGACATCTAGATATTTTGTGGACAAAGTTGGGCTATCTTAGCAGTAGATATTATTCACAAATTTGAAATGCAGTAAATAACCTCACTACTTATTTGGAGGTAGGAAAGGGTGCCCTCTTGGGTGTATATACCATAACTGCCATGATTTATACAGAACAGAGCTTCTGAAATTGATACACTCTGTGCAAAGGTGTCTGACATACTAGCCAGAACTCAATTAGGAGCATTGTCAACATGATCCTTTTCTCTCTGGAAGTGATTAGGAAGTTCTTCTTACAGTTTGTGTTCAGTTCATTTTGAAATTAAAAAAAATCATGAAATAATTATTATTAAAAAAAACATATTTGCTTTTCCACAGTTCATTATAGTTGAACGTACTTTACAAGTACTCCAGAGTACACAAGCACTGCAACTATGTGTCTGCGTATAAAATAAGGAAAAAGCTTCCTAAAAAATAAGTGGATATTTTAAAAGAAAAACATAACTTTAGGCGTATATGAAGTGTTGATATGAGGTTAATCAATACAATGAATAGAAAAAGCTCTCTCTGTACCTGCTGGATTAAAGAGTTCAGTGGAGCTAGGTCTTGCTCTTCTTTAGAAGCAGAATTAAATCCTAATGACTTCTAATGTTTATTTGGTTATTCATACTATAAGAAAAGTAGCTATGATTACAACTAGCGAAGTGTCCAGACCATGTTCAGAAGTCACGTAACTGTCTGAGCTGAGTGTTGCTTATTTCCAGTTGTTCCTGAACTGAAAATAAACATTACTGGTTTTGGCTGTTTTTTCTCTGATGATAAAGGTGATCATATTGTGTCATGTAAATCGTTACAGAAGTTAAAGGTGTTTTGCAACAACTTATGCAGTAACTTAATGACTCTGGCCTAGTGTGCCCATGTTCACTTGAAATCATAGGGTGCTTTTTTATTCATATTCTTCCCTAGATGCATTGAACAGGTTTGAATTCCATATAACAAAAAGCCTTTAGGTTGCATTTAAATTATTATCTTATATTGAATAGGGCCGTGGATCAGGATTCCCAGGGAAGCGGAGGCCACGTGGTGCAGGTCTTTCAGGAAGAGGTGGCAGAGGTAGATCAAAACTGAAAAATGGAGTTGGGACTGTAGTCATTCCAGGGGTAAGAACATTTATTTTTAAGTCATATTGTGGTCTGTTAATGTAACATAATTTTATTCAGCTATAATTATTTTATTAAAATACTGTGTAAAATCAAAGAAAACTAAAAAGTAGAGGTATTTGATAAAACCTGGTTATTAATGAGTATTTGTTAGTTACAAACTAGAATACAGTTTCTGGCTAAATGGACCTGATGCTGTTTTACACTGCTATTGCCACTTCAAGGGACAACTGTTGTGGGTCTTGGAGGATCTTTTCTGTTTCCACAAGGGGAGAATATGCTGATTAAATACAGCATTCACTGGAACAGAAAAGGAGAGAGAGCAAGACTTATGTGTACAAACGTAGCAGCAGCCTTAGCAGATCACACCAGAGGTTTGTCTATCCAGGGGACCAAAACTGAATGATGAGGGAAGAGTACAAAAACAGAAGAGTCAGAGAGAGACTTTAGAGTTCATGGCTTGGCAATTTGCTGTACCGAAGGGGGATGACTTGTGCTGGAATTTTCTTTCATAAATTTGTCTATTCGGTTTTGGAATCTTTTGATGACCATGTAACTGTTTTTGAGCTCTACAGCTGATAAGATGTTGGGTCAAAACATCTTTTGTTTTATATCCAATATACTTTGTTGGATACAAAAATTCTTCCTTTGTTTTAAATTGCTACCTACTGGTTTGGTTGGCTGCTCCTTAGTGCTCATACAGAAGAGATAGTGGAGGGTTTTTTGTTTGGTTGTCTGTGTTTTGGGTTTTTTAGTCACCTCCTCCATGCCTCTCTTGATTTTTGTAGATTTCTGTCACTTCTTTTCCTTTCACTGTCTGTGCTAGACTGAAGAATCTTAGTATTTTTAGTTGTTCCTTGTATGCAAGCTTTTCCATGTTTTTGATCGTACTTGTCAGTTGTTTTGCCATGTTCATTATTTTAATTCAACTGTGCTGACTTTCATCTGCCATTTTATTTCAGTTCTTTGCAGTTGCCTTTCATTTTTTATTGCTCTGAATAGCTTAATATTATTAGCAAGCTTTGTCACCTTGCTCCTCTTCTGATTTTTTGGATTGTATGTGAGTATATTGAACAGCACAGCCTGTTAGCAGACATCCTATCAGGACTTCACTATTTTTCCACAAAGAAAGCTGATAATTTATTCGGCTTTTTATTTCCAATCTTGTATCAATGTAAGGACCATCCCTCTGATTCTCTGTTGGCTTACTTTTTCTTTTTTTTAAGAGGCACTAGTGAATTATTTGCCAAAATAATTTGGTAATTGAATAGATTATATCAATCAGATCTCCCTGTCCCCAGGCTTGCTGACTCCTTCAGAGAATTCTAATAGACCTGTGCAAAACAATTTACCCTCACTAAAGCTCTTCCTGACTCCTGAAAAAAAAATGATACGACTGCGAGTACCCTGTTGCAATCAGATGTCAGATATGCTGTAGGACGGTACATGGTGTTCTGGATTCTCCTCAGAAAACTTTGAGAAAATGGTAGCTGCATTTGCTGTCTTCCATTCCTACACCATTGAAGTGATTTTAAGCAAGTAATTGCTCACTACAAAGAACAAATAGTTCAGTTATTTCATACTTATAAGTCCTTACAAAACTCTTAAATATCATAATAATCTGATCTGCTCATTGTAAGGAGGAATTTTGGTATGAAAAGTTGCGGCGAAAGTGCATTGCAAAAAATACGTATTTTTCAGTGATGGACTTGTTGCCTCCAACATACCTTTTATAGTTTGGTTATCAGTCAGCCCTCCAGATTTTGACAGGCTTCCTGTTTCTGATGTGTTCAGGAAAGAATTTGTTCATTTTTGTCTTTATCTGATAAAGTCACTTCTCAGGCTCTTTAGAACTGCTTTATTGTATTTTACTTATAATCTGGTGGAGTTCATATAGCCTTGTGCCACTTTCTGCTGTCTATGTAATAATCTCTCTGAATACTCTGCAGGTATTTGTGATCTGGGAGAGGAACAGCTGTCTGTATTTTTGTTCACTTTTAAAACTCTGGGTGGTCAAGATGTGTAAGCAAACACATAATTTTAAACATACAAGATGAATTCCGCCAAGGCTAGTCTTAGGTACCTTATTGAATTAGAGGCATTCATGTAGTTATTCTGATGTTACAAAGCACAAATTTGTATTTCAAGAGAAGCTGGGCTTTATAGAGCAAACTCTTCAAGGATTTTGTAACTGCAAAGAGAACATTCACTCCCTTTCTAGTGTTCAGTAAATTGGTGTAAATCAAAATGGCAATCACTTTCCACCAGTTCCTGTAGAAATTTGATCTTATCACTGGTAAAATAAATTAAAGTTTTTCTGTTTCAGACTTCTAATGCAGAGGTATGGCTGTCTCATGATAAAGCAGAGGAAGGTAGCAATGCAAAGAGACCTTTTGCAAGACAAATGTTTGAAATAGCATAAGCAGGCTGTATTTTCGGTCCCTTTGCACAGATTCTTACTCAATATGGAATCATAGCCAGTGAACAACTACACAAACTTGGACATTTCTTGGTACATCTTTGGGGAGAGGGGAGAGGAGGTGGGAATAGATTAACCTAACTGGGTCATGGCTGGAGTAAGGTAGTGTCAAAATAGAGCAATTCTGTGCTTCAAAGTCTGCTTTCTCATATATGTAAACAACTCCAAGAACTTTGCTGTCATTAAACCTCTCCAGGTGTTGCAGGTGTTTTTTGATTAGCTGGTTTGTTACATCTACTGTGCTGTCAACCACACAATAATTAAAAGACCTGAACAGTGTATGCTTAAACTCCCTTTTTAGTTGTTTCCCAGTAAATTGTAATTTTCAGCAACAGTGTATCAAAAGAATTCCTTGTAGCTGTCCTAGTAGTATTTACATTTATCTCAGAATGATGTTTGGACTTGTAAAACATGTAAATTATTGTATAAACAAAACCAATTATGTAAGATTTAAGCTGTATTTAAAATAATCCACATTTATAAAATTGAAACAGCTGGGAAACTGGTTACATTTCTCTGTCATTCATTTGTTCCTTTTTGGAGAACTTTGTACTCTTAGCTTACAAACTTTCATGGCCACTATTGGTTCAGAGAGTAAATGGCAAGGTCTAATAATTTAAGTTCATGGAACATTCTGCATGGCAAGTTTTGCATGAGAGTCAGAACACAGTTTAAGTGCTCATTAATGTTTTCATGTAGATTTCCTGAAGTCACTGCACAACCTCCTTTTCTTCCCGAGATGCTATATAAACATGTATGAAACTAATTCATAAAGGCTAGGTCAGAGTAACAGTGTGCTTTATCAAAGGAAAAACTTCTGTTTACAGTAAAAGTTAAGATCAGAACAACAATTTCAGGTGTTTAAGTCAACTTAGTTTTTTTTATGGGCAAGCTGCATAGCCTCAAAACACTGCTTACAGATAATATTCTAACTGTTGTAACTTCAGCTATTACTAGTCATTCCTCTAACTTATTTGCAGCATTGGCTAAAACATTTTTAAGCACTACGGGACAAGATACATTTGTGTGATTGCTCTTCAAGTATTAAAGAATGTCCCTATAATTAAGTTTTCAATTAGAATAACTTCAGTGTTTATACATAGGAGAAAGAGCAGACTAGTCACAGTAGGACAGTTGCTACTTAGGGAGTTTTTCCCAGACTGCCCTTTTTCGTTCCGTTTGCATTTTAAAGTACATGGGATAAATATAAAAGTGAGCAGAGGGGAAAAAGAGAATGGTTCTTTAAAATGAAATAGAGATGATGCTTGCACAAGTTTGAAAAAATGATGTGAAGTTAATATTGTAATTTCTGATGAAGGTAGATTTTTACATAAGATCAGGTAGTATCAATAAACATTTGCATTTTCTTCTGGTTTCTTCAAAGCTTGTATTCTCTAGTACTATTAAAAATTAATATTTTACAGATAGATTTCAACTTTTCTAATGTCTTAGAAAATTTGATGTACATACTGTTTATATTTTGGGTTTTTTTTATATAGGTCACAACTATGGATGTTTCATCTAACAAAGATGAGGAAGAAAACTCAATGCATAATACAGTTGTCCTCTTCTCTAACAGTGACAAATTCACTCTTCATCAGGTTAGGATGATAGTCTGATTTCAGTTTTGTTTCTTTCATTGTTTTTAGTTAAAAATAAAAAAGTAAATGAATGTCATTAGGAGGTGCATTGTGCAGTAGGCTAGTTGAACTTTGCAGTTGCATGTTTTCAAATTTACTGTTGGGCATGTGTTGAAGATCTGCTCTCTTCTGTAATTTTAGGATATGTGTGTAGTTTGTGGGAGCTTTGGCCAAGGTGCTGAGGGCAGGTTGCTTGCCTGTTCCCAATGCGGTCAGTGTTACCATCCATACTGTGTCAGTATTAAGGTGGGTGCTTTTGTTACATAAAAAATTACTTGATTACAGTCTTTTCATATTGCACTTTAATAGCAGTATACTGCCTTCCGTTCTGTGGTAGTTAGAGGAGTCGTTAACTTGTTAGGTATTCTTCAGGTAATGTGACCATTATTTGTTTGCGACTTCTGAAAGTCTTTAATTAAATGTCGTTTTATAATATGTATAATATGCCTCAAGAGAAATTCACCTTTTTGTAATTTCGCAAACATAAATAGCAGTGATTATCCAGCAGTTGGTTAAAATAACAGTTTGAGATATAAGTTTAAAACCTAAATACAAGGAGAATTAAAAACAAAAAATACATTGCATCTTGATTTACTAGGGGCATAAGGATTAGTTGATTCAATTTGTCTGTTGGCTGTCAGAATTGACAGCAGTTGGAGTAGTTAATTAATACATTCTACATTCATTAGTCTGGGAGAAAATGTGTGAAAATCAAATTTGAGTGGTAGAAAATGACTTAGCAAGCACATAATCTACTTACTGCAGTACGTAAATGATACACTTTGTTGTTCATTGTATAAATGCATCTGTATAGAAGTGGAATTTTTAAGAACATGTCACAGGACTTGATTTTAAAAATGCTTTATGAAATATCATCTGCATTTTTCATGAGACTATAATTTGATTTTGCGTTTATGTAGTACTATTTATATTAAATTACATTAAATTGCTTATTTGCTTCAGGTCACTAAAACTCCAGACCTGGTTATCACATAGAATGGGTAAGGTTGGAAGGGACCTCTGGAGATCATCTAGTCCAACCTCCCTGCTCAAGCAGGAGGAGGAAAGATAACAGATACAGGATTTATAATGAGTTGAATCCTGGTTTTACTACACCTGAAAAAAGCAGCAGTGTGTTCTCTTTGTTCCTTACAGGACCAGCTACTCCTGTGAGGAGTAGAATTGTTCTACATGTAGATCCAGGGCAGTATGTATTCTCTGTCCTACTAGTATGTCTGCAAAAATCTGTGTTTGAGAATAGTACCAGCTATCAGTAAAGACGCACAGTTCTTGTCTTATTTAAACCTTTCTCATTTAGTGAAGCTTCAGAGACTCTAATTGCTACACTGCTACTTGTGATGTGCACAGAACAGCATCCTGTGTTGGCCGAAGCCAGACTTAAATTTATACAATGATGACAGTTCAAAGAGCAGTTTCTGAATAATTTTCACCTTACTATCTGCAGATTACTAAAGTGGTGCTTAGTAAAGGTTGGAGGTGCCTGGAATGCACAGTGTGTGAAGCCTGTGGGAAAGCTACAGATCCAGGAAGGCTGCTGCTTTGTGATGACTGCGACATCAGTTACCACACTTACTGCTTAGATCCGCCCCTGCAGACCGTTCCAAAAGGAGGCTGGAAGTGCAAATGGTGTGTTTGGCTCTGCTATCAGAAATACTGACTGGCCTTTTTCATTTCTTTTGATTACTTTACTTTATATTGGCAATGCCAATTTGTCTGTAATAAGGCTTTAATTGTAGTTAAATCAGGTATATTAAGCAAAGCAAACAAAATACCTTCCAATTGTTTCATTCATCTTTCAATTAAATATAGAAACTGTTATCTCCAATTTGTACTGTTTGTTCATGCCAAAACCCACTTAAGTAGAGGTAGACAGAATTTTTCTTTTGAAATACTTGGCAAAAAATACCAATTGAAGCAGTTGGAAAAATTCATGTGCACTTCACCTGATTGTCATTTATCAAAATAAAACCCTCTGAAAACCATTTTTTCTACTTGGGTGAAACACAAACAGAATAGACCTCTTAGATGGTTAAGTCTCCCCATATTACTGAAGTGAATTGCAGCTGAAAGCAGGAACTCCTCTGACCTGTTGAACTGTTACAAACATGCATCTGCCTGGTTTTCCAGACTGAGAGGACTTCTTACTTAAGAACTTTATTTAAAAAATATCAAAAATGTTGGTCATGTCCAAAACCTAAAGGATACATTTCCATTCAAGTAAAATACTGTGTTTAACCTGAAACAAATTATTTTTTTCTTCTAAAAGTGTCTACTGATCTAAAACTTAATTATTCATAGAGTTCTAAGTAAGAGCATTTTAAAGGCACAAAATAACCTTACCTTGAACTGAAAGTAATACATCATTTTGTCTGTTGTGCAGGTGTGTTTGGTGCAGACACTGTGGAGCTACTTCTCCGGGCTTACGATGTGAATGGCAAAATAATTACACACAGTGTGCACCCTGCGCGAGTTTGTCTACCTGCCCAATCTGCTATCGCACTTACAGGGATGAAGAGCTCATAATTCAGTGTAGACAATGTGATCGGTAAGGATTTCCAATAATTTTACAGGGTCTTTTTTTTCCTGTTTAAGGCTCACTTTAATTTTTTCCCCTAATGATGTAAAAGCCTAAAGATAAAAGGAACGGTCTTGTGGTAAAGAGAACTGGACTGAGTCTCAGAAGTCTCTTATTAGTTCATTCTAAGTTGTACCACAGACTTAACTATGTGACTTTGGGCAAATGAATTAATCACTCAGTTTTCCCCTCTGTAAAAATGAAATAAACTAATTTACCTCACAAGACTGTTGTTGTGAGGCTGAATTTGCATTACATTGTGTAAAGTGAGTACTTAAGATGATTGCATATAAAGGAGAATATTATGATACTAAGATGTGTATGCTTCCGGGACATTGTTTTATATAGTTTTTCTTCTTGTTAAGGGAAGTGCATAATCTGATACTGTATATGCAGTATTTAAGACACGTAGAGGAATGCTGTATGTGGAGAACCTGATTCGTCATTTCTCCCTAAAGTAAATTAGAATAAGTATTTCACATTTACTTGGACCATATACTGATATTTAGGTCTCCTGAAACACCACATATTTCCTTTAAATTGTATTTTTTCCCCCACTTAATTTCTAGATGGATGCATGCAATCTGTCAGAACTTAAACACAGAGGAGGAAGTGGAAAACATAGCTGATATGGGTTTTGACTGTACCATTTGTAGGCCATACATACCACCAACAAACGGTAAGAAGATAACTGAAAGCAATGGCAGGATTGCACACTGCAATAAATAGGTTTGGGGATGTTTTATGATTATTTTCTCTGGTGGAGATTTGGCTTATTGTAGAACCAAGATTTTTCACGTTTACTTTAATGGCCTCCTGGAAGTGTCCTCAGCTCATTCATACACACTAATTATTGGCCATAAGGCCGTCTCTATCACAAAAGAAAATCTAGCAGGGGAGATTCTGGCCAAATTTATTGAAGATAGGTTGGGTAAATGACAAAAAGCATTTGGCGCTGAAAGAGTAAAATGCTTCTCACTTTGTTAGATGGAAGGAAAAAAGCCTAGTTCTCTAAAGATATGATGTGCAGAAGAAACTTTAAATCAGTTCCAAGCAGAAGACCTTTCTGTAGCTCAGTACTTTAGCTCTCTGAAGCAGCAGTGGCTATAACAGCAGTCCATATGAGCTTTTTTCCCCTCCTCACTCACATTTTAATAATGCCACTCCCTCAGCTCTCCCAGAACTGAAGACCAGTTCTTCTCTAGCTGCAGTCATTGAAAGAATTCTCCATTTTTTTCTGTTGGGGAGTCACACGTTTTTCATTAACTAAGACACAGAGCACTTTCTGATGAGCTTTGCCCTTCTCTACACATATTTTCATTGAATGTACTTTATTTTTAATCTGTATTAAACAGTCCTGCAGCATTAGTACTTTGGGAGCTGAGGTTACTACAGGCTTTCTCTTTGAGTGCAGCTAGCGTGTCTGGTTCTGTAGGCTGGTATTGGTTAATTTTGTTATGAGTGGCCTGTCAGCAATTAGATTGGTCTGTTAGATGATTTTTGGCCTAGCTACAAGGATAGTATTCTGGCTCTGTTTTCTCTGCACATAAGTTCACTGGAGTTCCTGCTTCAGTCTGCTACTTTAACAGAGCATCAACATCTCTGCACATTTTTAGAGTAATAGCATGTTTAAGTGTTCACATTAACCCTTGGCTGTTTGGTATATCACTCTTTTTGAAAGCGTGTTAGGAGGAAAGGACAAGAACTCAGAAAGTGTTTCAGTAAATGTTTATATTCACCAAGAGGATGTCAGCAGGAGATCGTTTTTTCTTACCAAGAGTGGAGCCCATGAGACATGGGTTTGAGAGGTCTGCCAAGTAAAGTTCTGTAGAGCATCTGTTGTCCCTTTAGGCTGACATGTCCTGAGGCAGCTTGACCTTAATTGTAACTTACTGAGGTGGCTTTGAAAGTTTTTAAATTGATTGACTATATACAATCATGGAATGTTTCTTAGTTTCCGCTGTTAGGCTTATGCTTACGTATTTCTCCAAGTCGTTTCATTTTTGAGATCAGCTTTCACAAATTCAGCAAAATCAGCAAGAAAAAACAAGTGGGCAAAACAACAAAAATTGCAGAGATAACAGATTTTTGTTTCTTTTGATAAGTTTCTAGTCACTTGAAACAAAAAGGTCCAAGTAACAAGTAATGCCTCTTCCCACTTAGGAGCTGGGAGAGCTAGCTTTTCAAAGCTACTTAAAGCCTATAATATACAAGACAGTACAACTTCAGTAGATAGCATCAGAGAAGTTTCACTTCCAGGCATCAGGTGGCCCCAGAGCTGGTCCTCCTTTCACACCTTTGTGAAATTTTGTTGCTTGGGTTTGTCTCCTAAGGAATAGGAAACAGTTCTTGCACGACCTTTTAGAGAGTTCCCAAGCTTTATTTGCAGATCCTTTTCACCCTTTTTTAATGAGACAAGTTTCTCTGCTTATTATTCTTTGACTCATTATATATAATAATCTCTTTAACATGTGTGTACACTTCAACAGTTGCATGTCCGAATATGTCACTTGGTGCATGTTCATAAAATATTTGCATGTACTTCTATATAAAATATATTTTAATCTTTTGCTAATTCTTTTACAACTCACTTGAAAATTCTTTGTAATTCTTTGTTTCAATGTGAGAATGGTTAGCATTTGATAAACTTAATGAAACAAATGTTAGTTACCAGTGTACTGTTTCTTAGAATATACCATATTGTGGATTTCTTATTGAGATGCTTCTTTCTCTTTCCATTTGATGTATGACAGAGGATATTAATGTGTTCACAAGTATTACTATGGGTTTTTAAACTACCTTCTTTGTAGAAGAAGCAAGAGGTCCTCATCCTAAAATTTACCAGTACATTGCAAGTGAGAAAATAGATTTATTTTTGATAGTGAGTAAATCCCTTCTAGAATGTAGGTATTGATAAAGAGCTTCCATTTTTTTTCTGCTTAAGAAAACTGAAACATACAGATTTATAAGAGCTCTTCCCTGTCTCATCTTAAGAACACCAGCTGCATATCTGGTAGTCTTACAAAGTTGTCTTCTTCAGGAAACAGGAAAAAAAAAAGATTAAATAGCTTTTTATTGTTTTCTTTTGATGAACATACATCAATATCCACAGCTAGAATGTGGTGAAATTTGCTCCAAAATAGCACACCATAAACCTGTAATATCTAGATCCTTCTGAAATAGTCATCTCTAATCAATGTTCATCAGGTTGTTTTTAATATGGTCTCAAGATCCAGCATATGTCTCTCAGCACATTGCTGTGCATTTTAGAAGAGGTTTTCTAATTGTGTTTGCTTGAGTATTACTGTGACTGGGTCCTAACAACTGCTCTAGGTGGCAGCAGCTCTTCCCGTGGTTCTGTGCATCTATCATCTCCAGCCTGGTGCTCCCACAGTAGTGAATCTGGACCACCCTCCCATCACTTCTGCCTCTCTATCATTTACCGTTGTACCTGGCAACTCAACTCGTCACCCATGGTGCTGCCCCTCTTTCCTGCAGGAGGCCCTGGCAGCAGCTCTGCCAGGCTTTCATTAGCAGGCGATGCAGCTGAAGGGAGGGGAGCTGCAGCAGCACATAACAGCCAGTTAAGGTGGATAGGCTAGTAGTTTTTAGTAGCCACCTGTGTGCATGTTTTCATCCAGTGGCTTAAATAAGCTTGTCCACAGAGGCAGTGAGGAGTTCATACCACAGAGATGTTCGGTCCTGCCGGTGGTACGCATACTATACTTGGAGCACTCTGTTGTACAATCTTCATGAAACTGAATCAAGACTTTCTTCATTGTAAAATCTATCCTGTGTACTTCACAAACACAGAATATAAGATCAGTGTAATAATATACATGAAAATTTTAACTTTTGAATTTGTAATTTTTTGAAATGCTCATTTTAAAATCTGCTATTATCTGCCTGCAGGTTGCTGTCTATTTACAAACTATCTCCTGCATCATACACGTAGTTAGGCCAGTATCCGATACTATTCTGTGATTGTCATGTTTCTGCATTAACCAGTCTGTTTCTTATGCTGAATTCATTTCTGCCTGCCACTGTTCTGTTCTGTTCCAGCCTTAAAGAATGCAGTGTCCTGTCTTTCTCCAGCTGTGATTTTTCTCATCCAATTGTATTCTATGCAATTATTTTTTGAACTGATGATACAAAACTCTGTGTCTTTCATTGTATTTAAACTCTTTTTTAAAATAAATGTTTATTTTGGTTAAACTTAATTTAAAAGCCTCAGAAAGCAGCAATCCCTCTTCGTTCTATGAGGGGTTTTTTTGTATCCAGTCTGTCTGTAATTTAGATCTCATATTTTTCTGTTACCCATTTTATTGATTTAATTCTTAAACTGGACGCTTTTCAAAACTCTGTTTAATACCATCTTCAAATATTGCTTGTGCAACTTCTGTGACTTGGTCTCTGAAGGCTGCACCTTTGTTGCTGTCAGCTCTTTTGTTTGAGTATTTCAACTCTCTTCAGTCTCCGGAGCTAAAATTACTCATAATCTGACCTGGCCTAGAAGATTGCACCCTGCTGTTGTTTGATTTCTAATAGGGATATCAAGTTCTCACTGACAGCTGTTTTCCTCAATTTTTCATTTACCTTAGATTCCAATTTGATAATTGCTATCTCTGATTTAAAACATCTTGTAAAGCATAACCAATCAAATGGATAGATGAAGATTAGAAGATTCCTTGCGATGTGCTTATTTTGTTGATTCAATTCAGTGATCTTAAGTATCTTCCATCCTGCAACTTCTGTCCTATTTTTTTTTTGTTTCCCTCCAGCTTAACATCTCTTTCAAAATTTCATTTTCAAACTTCTTTTGTTTTCTTTCCCCTTTTGCATGTCTTTTTTTTTCAGCAATGCTCATAGACTTGTTTTCATACACAAATTGCACAGATTATTCATTTTCTGTAGGCTGTATCATATACTTGAGTTATACCTTATATAAAACATTTTGCAGGTGCAATATTCAGAGACTTTTAAGGGACTACAGTTCTTACGTGAAACTTTCACTTCCCTTCGTCCTTTACATGCTTAGAAAGTATGTGCTAGATTTCAAGTATTTTAAAATATTTTATTTTCTACATGTTTGTTTTGTATTTAGCTAAGAATTTAAGTGTTCTTTGGAACCCTTTGTGCTTTTCCTGGTCTTGCCTCTGGCTCCCATATTTGTGTGTGAGATCATTATCACTGGCACACAGGAATTTGAACTGACATGTCTGAGAAACACTGAACTTACCACACATACTTTGCCGCAGTGGTCTGGGCTTGTGGAGTACATACAAATTAGATATTATGGATACCTGGCTGAGTCTTAAATTCGCTTTGCATAAGATTTCTAGGCAAAAAAGGAAAATACATGCTAAGAAACTTATATGAATGATAAACCTAACCATGCTGAAATAACAGTTCTTTAGCTTTTAGTTCTGTCTCATTGTTTCTGAGATAGAAACCTCTAACTTTCCCCATTCTTACTCTGTCTCCATGATCTCTGTAAAGCTACTACTTACATTAAAACTCTAGTCTGCAGATCACAGGTTAGTGAAGTGTGATTACAGTTACTGCAGGGCAGGTGGCAAAAGCATTTCCACCTGCAAAAGTAGGAGCCAGCAGTGTAGGACATTCTGATTGCTATTTGTTCAGTCACACTGTTCAGTGCTTCCTTGAAGCCACAAGCCATAATTTTCAAATAGTTTCTATTGTTCCATTTTCCAGTACTCTTATCTTGGATAAGAATTACTGTATCTGACCTCAACAAGTCATTATCATCTGTTCCCAGATAGTCCATCAGCATCGTTTTGTTTCTCATACATGAGACATCTGAAAGCATAGACCCCGCTGGAATCTTGCCTGTGAAGCTGTTGTGTGCTTTACAGCTTGCATATCTGAAGTAAACCACTCCTTGAGGAAAAAAGCCATTGATATCTGATTTGTAAAGCCTTCCTGTTGTTCATGCCTAGGTCATCAAAAACTTGATGTCATGACTAAGGTAGAGGTTACTTAGGTTACTTTACAGTCCAGTAGATCTAATGTATTCATTTGCCCTCGGTCTGGCAGAAGATCATCTACCTTTGAAATCAGTGCAGTTCCAGTACCATTCTTGGCTCTAGGAAATTGGAAAACTTCAGTTAATACCAGGCTTATTTCGCAGTTGCATCTTCTGTGACACTGAAAAGCACTTTTATTTTAAAGGTGCTAGTGAATATTGCCAACAGTATAAATCAGGGAGTTTAACAGAACTGTTTGAAAGAAAATCAATTAATAGTTTCAGTTTAAATCAAGTCACCATTTTTAAAAGTTGAAATGATTTTCCTTATATTTTTCAGTGCCTTCTTTGGACTGTTGTGATTCATCAGTTGGAGCTCAGATTATTTCAAAATCAAAAGAACTAGGTAAAAATGTAAATGCTTAATCTTTGATAACTTAGCATATTTTAAGGGTATATTTTTACACAAAAGAAGAATTACTTTTTCTGTGATTTTTGTAACACACAGCAGTAACTGTCTTTCAGTTATCACAGCATGCTTTTCATTTTTTTTCTCGTTCTCTCTTCTTTCTTTTCTGTTACTTGCCATACCTGCACTATAATAATTACTTTAAATTATGCTATGATCCTGCAAAGACTTCCTTGCTTGCTTAGTACTTAGCAGAGAAAACATTGTAGGGCTGAATCGAGCATGTATACAGTGTATACAGGTTCAAGCTGTAGGAGGAGGACAACTTCTCTGTATTTTAGTCTAATTTGTGCTAGGAAATCTATAATCTTGACAAACCTACTCAGAAGTCATTTGTTATAATGATAGTACCTAAAAGCTTCCCCCATGTTAGGATAGCTTCCATCACGTCAGGATTTTGTTCCGTTTGATACTATACAAATGTATTCTGAAAGAAGGTTCTCCCCTCAAATATTCAATCTGAAAAATGATTATACAATCTTTTAAAAATGTTATTCCTTTTTCAGTAGCACGTAATAAAATTGATGTTGTGAATGATTATGTTCAGTAATTTTGGTTCCAAAAACTAGCTGTGTTTTGGAGTGCGAGATGTTACATAAGAAAATATTTTTGGCAAAAGGCAACAAATGGTATGATGTTTGTGTGTTTTCAGAAGTATGTTATCAAGTCATTATTCAATTAACCACTGAAGGAGAAGCATCACTGCAGCCTCTTCTTTACTTGGTAACTCCTTGAAAGTTACCAAACTTGTGCTTGCTGAGCCCCAGAGCAGGTGACTGGACAACAACACCTTTCTGCATGGCAAATCAAGGAATGTTCAGTTTATTGGTAGACTCGGTTGTCACATAACAGCTTGAGGGAGAAGCAGTTAGAACTTGGGTTCTAAGCAAGATTTTCTATTCAGACTTGAGCAGCTGACTTGACTTGTCCTGAGTTTTTTTGTCTGGAGGGTGAATAACTTAACATGTCCCACTAAGAGTTGTGGGAGGCTAAAGCTGATTAATCTTGTGAACCTACAGTGCTAAGGGCTGTGTAAGGAGCTGGATTGGTAAGCAGCAGGGACACAAACTAAGACTTGCGGAGTTTATATGAGTGTCAGATATACAGGGATGCTCTGCAGGACATCAGTTGCCATAATCAAATTATTCTTTTAATGAATTCTTGGTGTAAGTTGTTCTGTAGCAACATACTCCCTTGTTCCTGGATTTGACTTCAGATCATAATTAAAAAGCTTTAACTGTAACGTGTAAGACAGTATTGGCTATATCTGTGTTATTTATACTGAGTTCTCTCATAAATCAGTTCCATACGTGCGATTATTAACTCTTCAAAGTGCAATTCATAAAAATCTAAGACTTGTCAATCAGAGTTTTATATTGCTGTTACGATTCATTTAACTTTTGTAGACCCACCGAAGACATACACACAGGATGGAGTCTGCTTGACAGAATCCGGCATGTCTCAGTTACAGAGCCTAACTGTTACAGTACCTAGAAGAAAACGGACGAAACCAAAGCTTAAATTGAAGATTATAAACCAGAACAGTGTGGCTGTGCTTCAGACACCCCCAGATGCCCAGTCAGAACACTCAAGAGATGGAGAGATGGATGACAGTAGAGGTAGTGCTCTACTTTTGGCATGTTTCTTATATCTTGGAGTGTTGCAGTAGATACATATATTGCATACATTCCTGAGAGTTTTTACTATATTGATACTCACATGCTCTGTACTAAATGTTTTGTGAGAATTACTTGGACAATAATAACGGCTCATTGTTGTCCATTTCAGGGCTTTTCTTACTCTTGTTCTGGTGGTGTCATCCATCCCATATGAAACTTGCCTCTCTGAGGCTGGCAACACTGGAAGTACACATGGCCTTTTTGTCTAATTTCTTGGGTTACCTGTGGCAAATATTGTACATTCACTGAGTACAAGTGTGTTTTCAGACTCTCAAATTTAATGCAGACACTGAAAGTGGTACTGTTGAGCTCAGTAAAGCAACCTCTAGATCACCGTAGACCCACTCTTTAAAACTAAGGGGAAAGTGAAGTGATAAGCCCTCGGGGGGGGGGGGGGGGGTGCTGAAAAGGGTTGTCTGACCTGAGAGTCTGAGGGAAAAACAGACTTCATTTCATTTCACTAGCCAAAAATATTTTGTTTGACCTCCACTCTAAAGCAGGATTCAAGACAGAGTTTAAGTTTGGAAGTGGCTTCTGGGCTGTTGCTCTGGTTCAGATAGATGACATGTTACACAGAGCCCTCTCAGAGGGGTTCAGTTTCCATGTAGGGTGCCAGTTCAATGGGGAGGAGGGTAAGAGTGTTTGTTCGCCTCTGGGGCTGACAAGAGGGCTAATACCTGCCCCCCACCTCTGTACAGCAGTGAGACTGGAGTCAATTGTAGCAGCCCTTGGTTGAGTTCCTTTCACCCCACGTGTGGACATGGAGCGAACATCTAGGTGTCTCTGGGGCCAGCAGCCTGTACCTCACTTGCTTTCCCCACAGCTAAGGCAGGCAGAGCAGCCACAGCCAGGGGGTCCTGAGGCTTGGAAGTAGAGTGGGAGAAGATGGGAGTAGGAGCAGCCAGCCTCTTTGTACCGTAAATCAACACTCTTCAATGCTCGATGCTAGACATGATAGCCAGCATGGTGCAATACCGTTCTGCTGTCCTCTTTCATCCTGAGAAGTCTATTGGTAGTGTAGGTGCTAATCCGTGGCCTGAGGAAAGGCTTACTCAAGCAGCAGGTGTGAAAGTCATTACATTAGTCATGCAGGTGTCTGTTACAAGTGGAGCACAGGCGCTGTGCCTCCCCACAATCTAAAGTGCTTTCTGTTTATGCAACATTGCCTTGTTGTTAATCAGATTAAATGTCATAAGAAGCTTTTTTAAGATACAGAGAGTGTGCTTGAGATAACTGGGTAGTTCAACCATCAATGCAGTTTCCATGTTAACTTGTTGATATAAGTATCGTTCCTGTTGTTTGATTAGCACATTCTTACTTGCCTTTTGCTGTTGACTACAAGTGTATTTTTAATAGATTCCCTTTATTTGTTTAAAACCTTTAAAACAGTGAAGTAGTTGTTTTCCTTTTGTTCCCCTCTGGAGTTGTAGGGTTTGGTAGGTTAGTTTGCCATTATACAGACTGTTGCATTTCACCCCATTATGCCTTTATTTAGTCCATCAGTAGGATTGTTGAAAGCAAAAAAGCTTTTGATTTTAAGATATCAAGATAGAGAATTAACCACTTCCCTTGTTGTTCTTTTTCTGTGGTTAATCTTTATTTTTACAAATGTGTACCTATTTCCTATTTAACTTGATCTAATTTTATCTTCTACCCAGTGGCTTTTATAGGTATGCCTTTTCAACTAGATAACAAGATACATAAATGGGATAGCAAAGTATGAATGGGAGAGCCAAGGCTTGTACAGTCTTTTTTTAATTTCAGTTCTGATCATCTTACATTGCCTTTTTTTTTTTTTTTCCCTCCTCTCCCTGGGATATACACATGTTGCAGAGATTCTTTTTTCATGTGTTGAGAGTCAGGACACATTCACTTACGTCACTGTAACTGCATGGCACGTGCATGGTAGTTTGACTGGGTTTCCTGGGGGCTCCAGACCTACTACATGTGCTCTGCTGAGAGCCTGCTCTCTGAATGCCTGAAATTTTTGTGTGAGCATCAGGCTAAATAAAGCTATACTGCTGTTTTCATTGGAACAACATAGTAATTTCTGGAAAATGTGAGAAATCCTTAGTTCTACTCTAGAACTTCCAGAAAAAAGAAAGATGATGGATATGAGAGATCTAGGTTCATGGTAATTCTGTTAGCATCTCACCCATATTTTACTGGAGGTTCCACATGTGTTTTAAAAATTCACTGGAAAATTCAGCTTGCTTTAGGAGCTTCAACTGCAGTGGACTTAATGTGACGCTTCTCCTACTACTTGTAGAATATTTATGAAGAAATGCGAGCAACTGTTTTGAAGTTTAGTGTTCTGCATGTACTGTGACATGTAGGAACGCTTCAGCACTTGAGCAGATTTCTTCTCTGCTGGGAGGGGACATGTTACGAAGGATGCTCATCCAGGCTGTGCTCAGCCCGGGTGTTCAGGGGAAGCTGCCTTTGCCAGTCCAGCAGCAGTGTTGCTAGAGCTCCAGAAAGTCTCAGTCAATCACAGAATCACATAATGGTTGAGGTTGGAAGGGACCTCTAGAGATCATCTAGTCAAACCCCCCTGCTCAAGCAGGGTCACCTAGAGCAATGCGAAAGTCTGGTGAACAGCCTGACCTTTGAAAGCAAGAAGGGTTGTAGTTCTGCCCCAGTAGAAGTGGTTTGAAGAGGCCAGTTCTGTCTATCCTGCAAGTATAAGCAGAGTACAAAGCATGTTTCATAAACAGTGTTGCTGGCTCTTTCTTACAGAAACGGTTTTTTTACACAGTTTTTTTAGACTGTAGAATTATATGCCTAAATACAAAAGAGCAAATCTGTTCAAATCCCTGAATTCCCGTATCTTTTGAGGGACTAGAATATACTTAATGAGTGTCAAAAGCTTAGGGTAGAACGAAAACGTAAGGTTATTACTGTGTTGACATTTGGGGATATCCAAAACAATTAACTCAGTCTCTCTTCAGCACCAAAGGCTTTTATAACCCCATCATACTTCACATCTGTTTTTCTACCCTGCTTTTCCACAGAATATGAACTCAAAATTACAGTCCTCATCTTCAAGGTTGACTGATTCCTTCGGGCTGTATTTTCTGCTATATGAGTAAAACATCTCAGCATAGATAAGTCAGCTTTCAGTCAGTCACAAGGCTTCAGATCAAGAATCCTCCAAATGAAAGAGTCATTATATATTACCTTCCGAATGCAGACTACATTTTTTCAATCTATATTCTTAGTGCAAACAAATCCTATTAAACAAAAGTTAGGGAGAGGTAAACAAAGTATACCTTATATGGTAGATTGTAGCTATATACCTTGATATATTGGTAGAAATTGTTCAGGTACTCAGATGATGCAGTGACATAGGATTCTGAAAGGAATGCTGAAAAAAAAATCTCAAATTCATGTATATGAGACTGTATCATTTATTCTCATTTTTTTTGGTAGACATCATAATTGCACAGGAAATATGTGCCTATACTTGTTCTACATGTATAGATAGACTGAGTTTCTCAAAATCATCTGAAGATCACAGGTATCTTACCACCTTTTGAAAAACCTGACATTCTTAATCAGTTTCTCATAAATCACTCATGTAGGAAATCTGGAAAACTTTCTTCCTTCCCTATTCCAGTTGAATTTATAATAGCCTTTTTTCTTCAGAAGGTGATCTTATGGACTGTGATGGAAAATCAGATTCCAGCCCGGAACGGGAAGCTGTGGATGATGATACCAAAGCAGCAGAAGGAGCTGATGGGATTAAAAAAAGAAAGCGAAAACCATACAGACCTGGTAGGATACATAATCTGTATGGTTGTGGGTCACTTGTTTGCTTTTATAATTTTTTCTATGTATTTAGTAGAATATTAGAAAGAATATGGAAGTAATTCTGAAGAGTTACATTCTTAATTGTTAATTTCAGAAGTTTTTCATATTTTAATTAAAAATAGTTTAATTTTTTTATCAAAATGCAGTTCCGAAAGGTCATTGCACGACAGCAGACCTGCCCTTAATGTTCTATGAATCATAAGTTTACAGTTCCAATCTATATCCAATCCAATCTATCTACCTTGTTATAGATTCTTGATAGAATGTGCAATATTTATGTAATTACTGGAGGCTGATTGAATGTGTAAATATATAGTGTGCATTTGTGTATATGTATATAAAAAATCTCTGATAATACATTATATTGCATAAAAATAATTATGTAGATACTGTGTAGGCAGGGTCAGAACTGGAGAGAACCTTATTGCAGTTATCTTGCTTATTTTCTGAAATACTTGATATGAGTAATTTTTTAAATAATTGCAGGTGACTTCTGAAAGTGAATTTGATGAATTGTTTTAATTTGTTAATGTAGTCAATTCTTAATTATCTTAACTGTGGATTAACTGGATGTTCTGTATGCAGAAATGCTTGAGCTGTCTCCAGGCAGAAAAAGCGAGAGGTACCTAAATGAAGTTATAGGAAGTAGTTCTGATTCATTAGGACTAATAATGAACTCAAGATAATAAGCTCTGTTTAGACACAGCTCGCCTTTTTGAAGAGACCCCTGGTATGTCTCAGAATATCTGTTATGTGTTGTTCTTTTTATCTCATTATACAGCCTCCCAGTACTGTGGGTAGGTTGACTGTAGTCTTCGCAGTCAAAAATACTGTTTTGGCCACTCATTTCCATCCTTCTTCCTGTAATGGGCCACATTATGTGATTATGAAGATGGGGAAGGGGAACTGAGAAAATAAGATGGTTAAGGAGTAGAGGGATAGAAAAAAGTAGGGAAAGGAGGTAGGAGTAAAAATGTGGTCCATTTCTCTTGCTTCTCTGTCAGCACCTGAAGAGATCTCTACCGCCTTTTCCCCAGCCTGTATTTTCCAGGACACTGAGGAAGGACCTTGTCTCAGCAGGTGATAGCCACGTGTGTTTTGCCTTCCATGATGGGCAGATCATGTGGAAATGATGGTGCAAAGCCACATCAGCTAATAGAGATTTCCTGCTTCTCCACAAGTAATGTGTCCTTAGGCCATTTATTTCTGCTGACAGATCCTCAAGGGAAGAAGCTCAGGAGTAGTTTTGATTCGTGAGCTGAGCAGCCATCTGTTTTCTGTGGCGAACTATTTCCCTGAAAAAATAAATAAAACCAAGTCTGATATAAGTAATACATACACACCAGTTGTAAAGGGATTAGGAGCACTGCAGTCAGTCTGTAGTGGAGGATTCTGCAGGCAATGTAGTATGGGTTAATTATCTTTTTTTACTTTGTGATACTTCCTGCTCTGATGCCATCAATTGAAGTGTTGGGCTCACTACACCAATTTGTAGAGTTTCCATGATCCTTTGAGGTTCTTCAATAGGTTTCATTTAGTAGACTTCTAATATTAGCAGTTCATCAGTGTGCCATGGGAGGGAAAAACAGTCACCAAAAAGTTGCCAGGTTTGATGGTTTAAACTTACACTTGTGGATGTATTACAATCCTAAAATTCTGGTACTTTTGGATAATTACATCTACACCTACCAATGTACTAAATTATGAAATACTTTGTAAGCCTCTGAATGAAAACTGAAGCATCTCAAATTCATTCTTAGACCTCTGCAGATGCGGTTGTCCTCTTTGACCTCAGAATAATCTTGGCTCCCATTCTTACTATGAAGCATAGTCTTATTCAATATGCTTGATTTTTGCTTCCTTGTTAGGTATTGGTGGATTTATGGTACGTCAGAGAAGTCGTACAGGGCAGGGGAAAACTAAAAGATCTCTCTCCAGGAAAGATTCTTCTGGCTCTGTTTCTGAGCAGTTGCCTGGGAGAGATGAAGGTAAGTTCAGAAAGATATTTTTAAGTACTTGCTCATGCTTAATGCAGTAAGAATAATGGAAATGATAACTATATAATTCTGTCAGGAGATGTATTACAAAGGAAAAGGTTTATAGTGGTTGTCCTGATGACTTTATTAGTTCAACTGAAAACATTCATTCATATGCATGTATAATAGTAGCAGAGTCATGATTTATGATGAAATTGAAGCAGTACATTTAGGCTACTGTGGGAGAGAAATAGTGTAGATTATAAGGCCTGCTGTACTGTGTCAGAGCTCTGTTGAGCCTAGCTTTGACCAGTAGAAGACAGAAAAAAGTGTGAACTGGGTCAAGATTAAAGAGCCCTTTTTCTAATATACCTTCCTCCTGATGCAGTCCTGATCCAGAGTTGTCTTCTGGACCATGTTCTGTGGGAGAACTTATAGACATATGTGTGTTCCACAGATGTGTCTGATCTTTTGTATGTTTTTAGCCTCTGTGAATCCTCTATTACTGACTTTGATGTTACCTTTAATGTTGGGGGAAGAAATAATTCCTTTAGTTTGTTTCAAAGTTGACATCTGAGAGTTTCATAAGGCTCCCTCACGGTTTCTATTATGAAAGATTATGAAAAATCATTCAGTATTCATCTGTAATACACAGAAATTTTCTGGGCTTATGCCATATCTCCTGTCAGTCATCTTTTTTCCTAGGACTGAAGAGCACTACTCTGTTCTCTCTTTTTATAGAAAAACCATTTCATATTTCTGATACTGTAAATAATCAGTGGATTGGGCATTGAGCAAGAAATTTGTGTTTTTTTTATGGGCCTGGCTCTGTTGCTTGCTTTGTGTGGTTAGACTAATTTGTTTCACCCAGCTGGGTTTATTTGCACTATTTAATTAGACAACACTGAGACGTACCTAAGGTGAGATGCAGAATAAGTGCAGTGTAAAGTCTGTTTCCTGGGTAGTTAGTAGAAAGAGGCATCTGCTTCTAAAGGGTGGCTGAGAGCAATTCAGAAATCTCTGGCCTTTAATTTTTCCCATTATTCTCTCTTGTCTATATTGATTTTAACTTATTTAGAGCCAGAACTGTCTCTTACTATTTATTTGTACAGGTGATAGACCTAATCTTTACATCTACAGCATCCAGGCAATGTCAAAAACTGAGAGTTGGATTTTGCTCTTGTTGCATGCGTGAAACTGCTGTAGGAAGATGGCATATGTTTCTGATACCAGAGCAACCCAGTATTGTGGCTGAGTCCCCTATTCAGAAATAGTATTTGCTTTCTGCTTAATATTAGTGTTACAAATATATTTTTCTGCTTTGTAAATACTATTTTATGATATACTAAATTATTTCAGCTAGCATAGAAAATGTTGCTGTTAAGCTTTTGACTTCATATAAAGGGATCTACTCCTTTAAGTTAAAAAAAAAAATGTTAAAAAAATATTAAAAAGTTAATTCCTCATTCTGGGTGACAGTATAATGCTTATTGTTAAAAAGCAATATTCTTAAGTATTTTTCAGTTAAACATTTTGAGCTCCTTCTTTACTCATACACAATTATTTATTAAGGAAAAAATAACTCAGAAAATCTGTGTGTGTTCTAAATCAGCACAGCTTGCAGAGAGTGTGATTTGTAGCTGCCAGCGCTGGTCAGCTTGCAGAGCACTTTGTGGCTCTGTCCTCTTACATTCTCCTTCTCTGCCAAGGCAGGCACTCAAGCAGTGCAGAGGCCGCTGTGCTGGTGGTGAGCTTTGTTCTGGGTTAGGTTTAGCTTGGCTGGTTAGAGCGTAGTGCCGCTGATGCCAAGGTTGCGGGTTCAATCCCCGTACGGGCTACGCTGAGGGTTGGACTAGATCATCTCCAGAGGTCCCTCCCAACCTTACCATTCTATGATTCTAATTCAATGATTCTATGAACACATGACAAGAGATTACTGTGGTGCAAAGCACACTACATCTCACTGCCTAATAGCAGAGTTTATAAAATAACTTCTCAAGGTCATTAATTAGCTTTGGCAAGACAATGGTGGAGTTTTTCAGAAGTTTTGCTTTTAACTGCAGTGTTTTCACTGGTCAGTTGAAATAAAATACTGAATGATTGATTAGCTTACTGTGATGTTTTTAGAAAGCCACTGTCCATCTTTGGAATGTGATGGCTGAATAAATATTTAATTTTTCTTGAGAGGCTTCTTTTAGTTTCTAGATTCTTCTGGAATTCATGCAACAATCATTTCTCAGCTTAAAGAAATCTTTTCTATTTTTAATTTGAGAAAAATGATTTTATAAACTGAAAGCAGATGAGTATGTAACTCAACAATGTTGATTTTGGAGATACTACTTCAGTAGAATTATCTTTTAAGTATCTGGCTGTATGGCACATATTACTCTCAAATTAATACCAAATTCTTAGGTTGGGTTGGCGATGTAAAAGCTAAAAGTCTGTCTACAGCCAATGAGATATCTGCAGCCAATAAAGTGCAACAAGATAGTGATGAGACTAGTATTACATATGGTATTTTTGACTTCCAAGCCCAGGTGATCAGGTGACAGTTCAAAGCTGAGTAGATAAAAGCAACCTGTATAGTATATCTAGAGTGTTGCTGAAACTCATGCACTACCGCAGGTAGGAAGCCGCCTTAGGCATGCTACCGCTGTACCTCTAGAGTAAGAGACAGAGTATTTTGTGTATTTATACCTGCATGTTACTTTTCTAGGTTGGACAGAACAGCTGCCAGACACTCCAGTTGAGGAGTCCGCCCCAGCTTCTGAAAGCACTGAGAAAATAAAAAAGCGTTACAGAAAAAAGAAAAATAAACTTGAGGAAACCTTTCCTGCCTACTTACAGGTAAAGCTACTGGTATACACTAGCTGCAAAAACATACAAGAATTGATCTTTCTTTGTGTTAATTCATAGTACATTTAAACTGTAAATATTTTTTTCCTGATTCCCAATTTATCATAATAAGAAACTGTGTATTAGATGAAATCTCAAATCCTCTGGTGTTATTTCTCAGTGTATGGGCCTCTACTTGCTCTGAAAAAAAAGGTGTTTTTTTTTCTCTAAAACAGACATATTACATTTTCACCTTGTCTGCTTGTGCACTGCACTGAACTGTGCAAGAAGTCTTAGCCAGATCAGGTTATTTTCTCTAGAGATTGTAATTAAAAAAAGTACAGAGAGTTATTTGATGTGGGAAACAGTTTTCCTACAAATCTGTGTTCTTACACATCCTGCATCTCTGCTCTTCTGCCCTGTTAGATCTGTGATATCTCCAGCAAGTCAGGGGTAACACTTGTTGATGGGGATAATGACCAGTATATTAATGTGGATTCACCAGCTTACCTGCCTTCAACTGGATTATAAATCAACCAGTTTATATCTTTCTCACTGAGAACACTGTTTTTCTCGCTCTTCTTGGACATATTTTTTTCACAAAACTCTTACTACTTTGTATAAAATTTACCAAAGTTCCACAACATAGACTGTGCTGGGATCAAAAGTTAGCAAAGAATTGACAGAGAAACAGAACAATCTCTGTCTAAAAATAACTTGTATTTGATAAATGTGGAAATAATCTAGAAAGGAAGTACTCAAGGAAGACTTCATTTGTATAAGGAAGAATAAATATTTTTCCTTAAGGCACATTTCATTCATGTAAAACATAAAATATTTATTTGATTCCTTCTTCATTAACATAGGAACAGCTGATAATAAAACGTATTTATAACTCCATTTTTAGCTATTGTATCCTAAACCAAGATTTTTAAAGACTACTTGGAAAAAATTGTATAATGAAAAGAATTGACTTGAAAATTTGCTAGGCCGTTACTTAGTACTCAGCTTTAGGTTAATGGTAGTTGTTATGCAGTATTATATTTAAATATGTAATTTAAAGGATGTTAATGCAAGTTAAGCAGCTTTTGGTGTTTTATTCTTCATTGGAATGATTTTCTGCTAACTGAACTGTAGCATACGGTGGTTCCAGAACTCAGACTTCAGTGTATTGCATGTTTTCCATGAACTTCTTATGTGGCCTTGATTGACTTGTTTAGTAGTATTCTCTTATTCAGCTTTCATCTTTGTATGAAGAGAAATATTTTAAACTCTGGAAAAGTACTAGAGTATATATACATGTAATATAGGTATGGCCTATAATACAGGCCTATGCTGTGTATATGTAAGATGATCATAGTTTTCCCTGTATATTTTTTAATGTGGATTTAATAATACAGTAGCATAACTATCTCAGGTAAGTTGTATCCCCAATATTTACCACTTGTGCCCTGGAGAGGGAGTGCCATACTATGAATGTGGGACTGAGACTGTATTTTTATATTTTTAGTAACCATTAACTTTTTTTCTTAACTTTGTCATTTACATAACATTTTCAATACTTGTTGTTTTCTGTACATTCAATCACGTGGTTTTTGTTACAGGAGGCTTTCTTCGGAAAAGATCTACTAGACACTAGTAGACAAAATAAGATGAGCCTAGATAATTTACCTGAAGAATCACTTCCACTTTCATGTAAAACAAATCTGACCACCAGTTTTCTGGATCCTTCCTCTGACCCCCTTCTTAGCTCAACCTCCACTCCAGCTCAATCGAAACTGGGCGCTCAAGGTATACAAAGATAAAGTTAGTGATAATTTAATAGCTTGATTTTATTTTGTTTTAAGTGGAGCTTTTCCACTCTTTTCTCTCAGTATCTAATTCATACAGTTTCTAACATTCTGTATAATATTGCCTGTTCTTGTAAGATTAAATTACATTGATAATGAGTGATACCTGGCTTCAGGGTTTTAGCTGTTTCAGAAAGATTGGATGGCACAGCAGTTGGCACGCCATGCAAATCTGAAACTTCCTGATTGTAATTTCCACATCTACAGAATTCATGAAAATGGGTTAAAGGGTCAAACAGGTCTGAGAATAAGAACAATAAATCCATTATAATAGGAGACAGAAAGAAACTAATTAAAAAGGTGCTTTCAGTAGTCTGCTGAATATTAATTTATAAGTGGTTACCATTCAGCTTCTATGTTCTGTAAGGTTTTACATGATTTTAGATTTCCAGGCTCCTCAAAATTTTTGGTTCACCATTTGCTTTCTGAACATGAGTGTCCTTTCAAGATACAGTTTGTAGCCCCCAGGCAATCTTGTGCTTCCACTTTCTATTGCAACTCTGCTGGAGATACCGCTGAGAGACTTGCAAACAGCCAGAGGGTTGTAAAGTGCTGCTGAAAGGGCAGCTTCACACAAAGGCACAATTAAAAACAAAAGTCTGACTCTCTCTTCCAATTTTTTTTCCCTTCAGTGTCTTGCAGTATGGTTTATGTAGTTAGAGGTGTCTCAACCTTCTGTATTTTTAAAAAACTGTTATTATTTCTTGTGTATATACTTTGTGAATGGCGTTTTGGCTGATCCTCACAACTTTTTCCGTCTAGCAAACACATACATATACTGGTACAGCTTTTCAATGTCCAGAGAGTCTTTTCAAGAGAGAAGCTAACTTATTTGTAATTGTTACTCAGTAAAAATCTGCTAAATGAAGAGCAAAAGGCTATATTATAATTAAACAAGGCTACGTTATAATTAAACATTGATTGTTATATGGGTGAAATTCTGAGTAATAGAGAATGCAAAGGTTAACATGCCCATAAGGGGAAAGCACTGCAAATGGATTGTTTCAAGGTCTGTACTTCGTATGTTCCAACACTGCAAGAAGAGGCATTCATATGAATTTTTTCCTCTCCAGCACTCTTTGAAGTCGGAAAAGCACAGATTGAGAGGTCTTTGCTGGTATATGAACCTGCAATATTAGAGTCATTAATGTTCCTGTATTATGTCATTATAAGGAAGCTTTTAAAGATGTACAATCTTGGTGTTAATTTAATGCTCTATTTGCCCAATATTTGAAATTAAACTTAATCTATATAAAAAAGCATGCAATTACATGCTTTTTGCTGGTGGACATATTTGTTCTTACTATTAACATGACCTGTCTTCTCTTTCATTACTATATTTGCATTTATAAAGCATCAGATACATAAACTTAGTATCTTCAAAATAGGAGCCAGAAAAACAGGTTTTGGCTGATTCTGATGTTATTGAATGCCTTATTATTATATTTTTAGGCATATGCTAATCAAGTGGATGGGTTTTGAGAAAACTATTCTTCCAGAGTGCTTTAGTCACATTGTTGAGATGGGGTTTTTTCTAATTTTTTTGAGCTTAGGGGTCCCTGATGTATAGAGCAGATAGCAAATTTTAAACCCCAAAGACCTGTTCTTTATGAATAAGCAAAGTTGTAAAACTTTATTATTTCCTCTCTTCATTCTGAAATAAAATAAAAAGAGATAGTAATTAGAAGAAAATTACTAGCAACTGGTTTAATGAATAACCTAGTGTCCTTCCCATTCTATGTGTCAGAGACTCAAATAACAGTGATTCCTGGCCACAGAGATATTCTCAATAAATATGTCTCCACAGCTCAGATTCAGGCCCAAACTGCAACCTGTGCAGCCAGAGCTGTTTGCTGGTGTTGAGGGTGCCGGCAGCTGAAATCATCTGCGGGTGTTCATCAGTTCCAGTGCAGATTTTTCGTAACTCTTTTACTGCGACTATGTGAAAGACAATAATTTCCCCAATAGCTGAGAGCGCAGGTCCATTTTGAGTTATAGAAACGCTGGTAAATTCACTAATTCTTTTGCTAGTAGCAGTTGCACCTTCCCTTCTGGCTAATGTTGCAGAGAAGCTTGTGGTGAGAGCAGCATCTGAGAGCACCTGTGATATTTTTAGTTCTTGCCATTTTGATATGGGCCCAGCTTTGGAGCAGCAATGGTGCTAACTGCTTTGTTTGATGCACCAGGAGGTGAATCAAGACCGTATTGGTGTTGCTAATTGTGTTATTTTCCTGCAGTGCTATTTGTTCCAAGAGTTGCTAACTCCTCTGAGAATCCATGCTTAAGTGGATAGGTCTTTTCCACAAGGAAGATACTCTTTCTCTTGGAAACAGCAGTTTAATACCTGGATTAAGGGTTAGGTATACTTACCCATCTTTGAAAGAGCTCTCGCACATCTTAAGGGGAAGTTACTCTGTCTGCTTTGCTTTTACAGATCTACGCAGAACCACTAGGGAGTGAAATAAATGGTAAATTCAGTCTTTGCTAGTGAACTGGCAATGCATTTCAGTGGCACGCTTGGTGCCGGTTGATTCTTAGAGCTTCGGGGTAGCTGAGGCTTCTGCCAGGCAAGATTGCAGTGGGGACAGTGATGCACACGGCCAGCCAAAAGACAGTTTTTGGAGTCATTTGTTTACTGTTAATTACTAGTAACGGGGATTGAAGTGAGCTTTAAATTTCTAGTACTGATTTCTATCAGTTTTCAGTTACAGGACTCACCTTGTTTTTCCGTAATTTTATAACATTTGTGGCAGAGTGTTGTGGTATATTCTACATAGGACCAAACCTTAAAATCATTTAAAAAATAAGGCCAGAGGAGAGTGCAAAGGTGTGCAGGTAATCCTTGGTAAGCGCCGGTAAAGCTGAAGGTGTTGATTATGATGGGTCGTAAATGAAGTGATCTGAGGGCTGGCTGTGTCTCTCCTTAGATTCTTGCCCTGGATGTCCCTTGTGAAAGAGAGGCCGTTTGGCAAGGCATGCTCTGTGAGGGCTCTGAAATGAATCCTTTCCTGTAGTGTAAAAGAGCTTAAATTCAGTATATTTTTTCCAGGAGAGCTAAAAAAACCATTTCAGTGAAGTCTCTGGAGAATACTGAAGAAATTCTTCACAGACAAAAAGAGAGGAGCTGGCTGAGTCCCTGGGCAACTGGCTTAGGTGCTGCTGGGGATTTTTGTATCTGCAGTTTGTGTGATAAATCCCATTAGAGTAGCTGCAGCCTTCGGAGAGGTGTTTTTATTACGTTACACTTCCTTATTTTTAAGGAAAATTCCTTATTCCTTCCTTATTTTTTGTATCAGAGGAACCAGGATCATGCAATAGCAATAGAAGTATAAAATCTATTAAAGATCGAGCAGTACAAAAAAGTTATTTTCTTTTTGCTTTGTGTTAGCTTTTAGCTTCATGCTGAAAGAGTCAAGCGGTGCTGAGCTATTTGTTTAACACCAGATATCAAGCAACTATTGCTTGTGATCTGAAGCAGCTGACTCAAGTGATTTGGTTAATTCCAAGATAATATTTAGCACATATTGAATTAAAACTGGCAAAAGAAAAGAAGAAAGAAAAATGTAAAAATATGCTTTAGAATAAATGTCTTACGTGAGACTTGCTGTCACTAGAACTCAGTCCTTTTATAGGCTTAACAAGCTCCATCTTAAAAGCCATTAGCTTTTTCCCAACCTACTAATCTCATCAGAAGGCCATTGCAGAATCTGATTGCTCTGATAGTTAGGAGCCTTTTAATTTGCAGCTTGAATTTGTTTGTGACCAGTTTATAACCATGGGTAGTAAATTGTTCAGTTATATCTTTTCACCTATGCCCTTTCTAGCTACTTACTCAATATATTTACATTCAAATTAGAAGTTGAATTATTAGGGACTGTGCCAAGCACATTCCTGGAGGCTGTGGAGGAGAACTGTGACAAAGGAAGAAATTATAGAAGAATTAAAGGCTGCTAGTTCAGTCTTGATGTTTCCTTCGTAAATTTTCTTCCGACTGGCTCTTGATGCACCTTCAGGTTGGATTTCAGAGAAGCTAAAGAACAACTAAAGTCAATCCTTTGCTTGCCAGTCAGCTGAAGACGTGAACACTGCTTTGTAGGGCCTGAGCTTAGCTGCTGACAGGCAGAATGGTGGTGCCAGAGCCAAATGGCCAGAAGGAAAATACACATCTCAAAAGTAGAGCTAAGCTTTGTTATGAGCCTGAGATTTCATAGTCCTTTTTCCCAGGTACACACATAAAATATCTATACCCGCAAGTGGTGTGATCTTTATTTATTTATTTATTTATTTGTTCGTTTGTTCATTTCTAACAACCGTACAGTTTCTCCCTGATGAACAGGATGTCAAGAAGATAATCACATCCAAAATTTATTATTCAGTATTCAGCAATTTTTTGCTAGGATCAGGTTAGTTTTTCCTAAATTACAGACACACATGACATTTCTAACTCTGGGTATTCTCATTTCTTCATGATTTTTTTCTGATCTTAAAAACAGCATCTCCAATTTCAGTTTACTTACTACTACTTCTTACTGTTTTATTTTACTTTTATATCAGGCTGTATTTCATTTAACTGATTGCTCCTTGTGTTTAAGAAAGGTGTTGCTAGTAAGAGAGGTAGTACTATGATGGCTTTCTTATTTTTAAATACACTTTGCTGATTTACTGTGAACAGTAAATCCTTCCTTTATGAAGTGTATTTCTTGACTTTTACATTCATAGGCCTTTGTTTCTTAGAACCTGTGAGTTCTCACTAGCTGTTGGAGTTTTTTCCTGAAATCATCCTTCCGTTTTTCCTTACAGCTGACTACGTCACACTTCTTCTGTACTTGAGCAATTCTCGAACAAGTTAAGAATGTGCACATAGCTACAGTGGTGACTGGGGAGGGGGCGACCATAGCGCAGCGCAGTCGCTCATCTATGCGTGCCTTGAGGCATATGGCACTCTAGAAGAGCCTACAGCTTGGTAGATCTATGTCTCAGTTTATAGCTCAAGCTGTAGTAGGTCTCCAGAGTGGTGCATTAACATATAAATGCCATGATTGGTTGATTTTATTTGTTGCATTTCAAACAGGTAGTACCGATGACCCCTTAGCTGATCTTTCAGAGGTCTTAAACACTGATGACGATATTCTTGGAATACTTTCTGATGATTTGGTAAAGTCTGGAGATCATTCGGGTATGTATGCTTATAAGATCTCTCTGATACTTGTTTTTTCTCTTTATTACAGAAGTAGACATTATATTAAATCTACAGGTTATGCTCTAGGTGATTTCAGATATAATTTTCATATCTTAAGAATACCTTAGTTTGAGAGGGATTTTGTTGTCTTCTACAAAACAAGCCCAGCCTTTCCAACATTTTATTTTACTTAGCTCTTTGCTTTGCTGCTTAAAGAAGAATAAAAAATAGCTTCTGTTGTCTATCATACCTGCGTAGCTTTTTCAGCATGCAGCTTTTTCTTTACTTTTTTTTGTTTTCGTGTTATAATCATCCATTTTATCTGGTTTGGGTCCTGTAGGTCTTGATTTATGCACTTTCCAGGTTGAGAACTCACCCTCCCCATTTGGTAAGAAACTAAACAATGGATGATCCATGGTTAGAAGTAGTCGTCTTTCCTAGTGGTCTTAGCTGAAAGAACTGCATGTGTAGAAACTAGTACTCTTCTACTGTGTCACTAATTCATATGCTCATTTCCCACTCTTTCTGTATTGTTCGAGTCTAACACAACTTAAATCTTTCACTCTGCACTTTAAGAAGAATAAAGTTTTGCTTACGATTTTTAAAAGCGTTCCTGAGTTTTTGTGTTTCATGATACAAAACCATGCACTTTCTTGCTGTCACTATTATTTTTAATATTACTTATAGTAGTAGTGTGTAGTGTTTATCGTAGTGGTATCTTATAAATTAAAAGCATTTTAACAATGTGAATATATTAAAGCATGGATAAAGCAGTCAATATCAATCTATTTGTTACCACTGGATGATGATTCATCACTTTAAGTTAAGCACAGGCTGACAAATAGAATGGCATGTTTCATTATTTTAAAGTTGTTTTTATTTGGTATTTATTATTGAAATATCTTTTAAATACTAAAGTCTTCAGGGCTTTTGCAAAGATATTTCACTTTTGAGAGGGGTATTGACTTGTAAAGGATGTTATAAAATGTATATAATGCTTCCTCAGTATCCACAAATAACTTTGTCTAATATAACCTAGAATATTCAGTAGTTGCTTTTGAGATGGAAACCACTATCACTGTTTGATATTGGATACATATTAACAACACTTCAGTAGATATTTAATGTAATCGGCGTCTGAGTACAACTGAGGTATACCAGAATGAAACTAGTTGACTACTGGTGTGATGGTCTTCGAAATGCGAAGAAGTGGTATAGTGGAACAGTATACTGAAAACTATATGCTTGAAAACATCTCGTACCTCAGTTCAGTAGTCTTACTTCAACAAATTTTTCCCCTACTTCCAGTTTTCATTTCATTAAATTAGCATTCATTAAACAGTACAGCAAACTGGGAGGTAAATTAAGGGGTGTGGGGGGGTCTGTTTACTTTTTCTAATGAATGTCTGTCTTTGCCTTACCTTTCAAATTTTATAATGTCTTGATTTGTTGACACCTCAGCTCTAGAAAAAAATATGAAACAGTGTTATGCTCTTTATTCTGTGTCAGTAGGTTTTATTATTTATGTCTCACTAAATATTCTTTCCTCCTTCAGCTGGACTAGATATTGGTCCCATCTCTGATGATCCTTCTTCTCTGCCTCAGCCAAATATCAACCAGAGTTCACGTCCATTGAGTGAAGAACAGTTAGATGGAATCCTGAGCCCAGAACTAGACAAAATGGTCACAGATGGTAATTTGTTTGTACTTCATCTTGGTCTTCTAGAAAACTTAAGTAGATATCTCCTTTTCTTCTCAAATTATGCCTGTGCATTGTCAGATACCTATTTGCATTTAGTTACAGAATTAATTTTATTGCATTTTTGATAATTGTTCATTCTGTGTTATTTTTACTTTGCCCAGGTGCTATTCTTGGCAAATTGTACAAAATTCCAGGTATGTGTTCTGATCTTTGTTGTCTTTTATAAAATGTGGTTTATGAACAAGGCCAGCCAACTCATGCATAGCGTTCTTGCAGAGCTAGGAGGAAAGGATGTTGAAGACTTGTTCACAGCTGTGTTGAGTCCAGCAACCACACAGCCAGCTCCTTTGCCACAGCCTCCACCTCCACCTCAACTTATGTCCTTGCACACTCAGGGTATGTTTCTGTCTTAATTTAAGTAATGATAGCCTGGTAAAGGAAGTTGTGCATCTTCTAATACAGATACGAAAGTAGGATGAACGTTACTTTCCCCCTTTGCTAATTAGGGAATAGTACGGAATATGCGTGTAAATATTGCTAGTAGAAAAGGATAATTATTTTACGTTTTTATGATGTACTGGAGCTGTTATTTGGGCTGACACTTTCACATTCTGGAAATTTGTCTGTGAGAAAGTATGTGCTTTCTTTTGACATTACTTTTTAGTTACCTCTGAGTATCTCTTGCAGAGTAAGGAAAGATTCTGTATGACAGTGATTTGCTGAGTCTTAATTTCCTTAAGAGTTAAGTTTAACATGTTGATTAGTCCTATTCAAATAACAGAGAGGTGAGGCTAAATAATTTTGAAGTTTTTCTGGAAGATTGTCTTTTATTCTCTTTCTTACTACTAACATTTTCATTACCAATTCATCTCATGAGTTGATATATCACATTGTTACCTTTATATTGGAAGCGAGAAGACTAAGTTTATTTGTTGTTACCAGTAGAATGTGTTTAGAAGTATAAGCACAATTAAATGCACACTTTCCTCACTAGGCATTACCTATGGTCAGTTTTGCCTGGGCTCATGTAAAGAGCACCAATTCTGTTAAACTAGTAGAACAGAACCTAGTATGTAAATTGATTTCACCGTTTAAAAAAAAAGAGAGAAAGACAAAGAGAGAGAGGTTGGTTTCCTAGTTGGATGTATTTCCATAATAATGAAAGACTTCAGAAAGCCCTAGACATGAGAGAATTTAAAGCAAATAATAAGGTGATTTAAAACAAAAGATAATAGAAATATCGTTGGCTGTTTCCTGTTTATTTGGATACTTGCAGATATCTTCAGCATTTGAGCTCTGTAAGATTGTTTAAGTTTCTCTTTGTGGGAACTCTCACAATTATCAAGTTTTAAGTTTGTAATTTGGTTCAGTTATGGTGTAATGATCCACGTGTTTCTAGGAGATAAGCACTTCAGTAATGGGGAAGCTTGTATCAGGTTTCAGCAATTAAAATAAAACGAACACTCTCTGTTCTCATGAAGACATGCGATTCCAAAGCACAAATCAAGGGCCTAACTCTTCAGCCTGTTTCTTTGCCAGGCTTTCACAGTTACCATGTGCCATCTATTTACCAGTTATAATGAAGCATATTCTATTAAATTATAATTAAGTTATTTTCATGCAGACAGAACCTTCTACCTAGTGAATGTAACCTATAGGTTGGAAAACAGCATGAGAGAATACATGAGAAAATTATGTTTTCCTATAAATACATCAAATTCCCGACCTACTTACATGATTTTAGGAAAGTACATGAGCAAAATTATAATCTTACTTAAGTGACAGAGATTCAAAGGTCGGTGTTAATTCTTTATAGGAACATCTGCAAAGACCATCTGCTGGAGTAGATCTGCCTGTGTCACATTTTCCTAATATTTTAATCAAATAAAATTTTCTGCCCTAATATTACTAGGCTGGACATTTAATTACACTGCTGATGCTCATTTGACTAGATTTATCTATTTCATTGGTTACGCATTATGGAGTTAGTAGATAATGACGCTTACTTTGGTGCATTGCTGTCTCAGAAGAGGAAGTTTTTAATTCAGGTGGTTAATGATAATTCTACAAGGACTGAAAGCAACCATCTCCATGCTTGTTGCTTGGCAGCATAGATTTTTCTTTTCTTTGTGTAGCACTGGATCTGGATATAATAAATATGACAGACCAATAGTCTTTAAAAATACACCTCAATATAAAGTGTGGTACCATAGCATGGGCTAGTGGGAAAATTTTGAGAATCTATTTAAAAAGCAACTTATTTGCCAGACAAGGAAAAAATGTTTGCAGGGATGTGATGCAGTAGAAAAGAATCTCTTAAATCTGTAGGGAAGCAAAGTAAATCTTATCCAAAAATTTAAGGTTAGTATTATAAAATTTTAAAGCAGTTATTTTATCATTAGATGAGACATCTCTTCTTCACTGCCTTCACATTTCTATCTAAATCTCAAAAAGCACTCACCCTTTAAAACAATAATTTGAACTTCTTCTTTTTAGGAGAGAATGCATTTTCAAGAGTACCACTAATGAATGGTCTGATTGGTCCTAACCCCCATCTCCCTCACACAGCTTTGACTCCTGGAGGTGGACTAGGCACTTTCTCTCCCATAACACAGCAGCCATATACTGATACTAGGTAAGTCAAACCAAGGAATCAAAAATATATCTATTGTTTAGCATTTATCACTTGGGAGTGGTTGTTATTAATATTGTGGTATTGTTGATATTTTAAATATTTAGTTCTTGACAGCCAATACAAAAATTTCTGTGTTCTTACAGCCTGTTGACTACTGAAATAGCAAGCAAAATAATTACTTTGCTAATTCTTTTTCTTTATTGAGAGAAATCTATCTATAAAACAGTACTCTTCTCTGATTTGTCAGGGATAAGAATCCAGCATTCAGTCCAATGGTAAGTGATCCAAACAGTTCATGGGCACCATCAGCTCCGCCTTTGGAAGGTGAAGGTGATACAATGTCCAATGCTCAAAGAAGCACTCTTAAGTGGGAAAAAGAAGAAGCATTGGGTGAAATGGCAACTGTAGCGCCTGTTCTCTACACAAATATCAACTTCCCTAATCTAAAGGAAGAATTTCCAGGTGAGTGAATGATTTACTGAATGGATTCGAATGTTCTGTATCAAGTTATACATCTTTGTTTGAAAGAATTCATATAAAATAGACTTATCGAAATCTTGTATATTAACACTTTTTTGGTTGCAGACTGGGCTACAAGAGTGAAGCAGATTGCTAAACTGTGGAGAAAAGCAAGCTCACAGGAAAGGGCTCCATATGTGGTAAGAACAACTACCACTTGCATTTGCATGCCTTCAGACAAAATACATTTCATCTGTATGATTTTTGTTGGATTTTTAGGATAGATTAGGTACTGAAAGTTCACTATAAGAATGCCTTTGTAATTTAACTTCAAATACTTTTACCTATTTTCTCTGCTTTTCAGCCCTGAAATAGACTATAGTAAGGTTGTTAGGCAATCTAAAGACCTCAGCTCAGATGAGAATACTTACAGTTTCCACTTCTTTGCTATATTTGATTCATGTTTCAAGTCTTATTTGCTCTGTCTTTCTGCACAGAGTCTAACCAACTACTTCCAAAGGATAGTAACAAAACATAATGTGATCACCTTCTTCATGTGCCCCTCCCATCATTCTCTTTTCCTCATTAAGGATACTGAAGTTTTTCACTTGCTGAACTAACCATTCCAGAGGCTTCAGTACCCACATCCTACTTTACACACTTTCCTTTACACCCGTGGACTTACTTTGCTGATTCCCTTAAGTACTTACTCTCTTCTTTCTCTGCTTTTGCAGTGCGAACATATTTTGACAGCTTCCATGTTGTGGGAAGCATGAGCGACTCCCAGTTTTTCCTCTAAAGCATTCTCCTTCTTCACATCCAAGTCAGTGGAGCACAAATATTTGTCCTAGCTGTCCCAACCTTGGCCAGTGATTCCATTCTGTAGAACTTCTCTGGTCCAACTTTTGACCCTTCTGCTCTGTTGAAACTCTTCTTGTTAAAGATTGTCCACATGCAGATCTCAGAATCATCATTGATTTTGTTCTTTTTGAACTGCACAGCCATTATTGGCAAATGGACTTTTCTTTAATTTCCTGTTATTCTCTCCTGGGACTTACTTTTCCTCCGTTTCTTCACAACAGCAATTGGATGATCATTTTCCTTCTCAGTTTGTAGATTTCTGTGGATTTCTATGTTTTTATCTTCAGTCTCCTTTTCTTCCCCCTAGATTTTTCTAATCTGGTCTCATCAGCGAAGAAATTTGACTCCTATGTTGATAACTGAGAGCTTAAAAATGCCAACATAATCTACTGTGTAAATTAAAAACTCTCATTACGTTTATGACAGCTTTAGGAAGGTAAACTAGTTCTCCAAATTCAGTATGGGAGGAGGAGACTCAAACCACAGAGTTCCTGATTTTTCTGAACCCCTTCACACTTGAAACAATGCTTCCTATTGTTTTCTTTGAGACAACCTCATTATTCTACTGATTACTAAAGCCTGTAACTTCAGCACCATATTTAGTTGAGGATTTCTTCTCTGTGTTATTTACAAGATACTGTCCACTTAAATGCATAGATTTTTACTTAGGCATTTATCACTTAACAATTATTTCTGTTACTGAATTGTCTCTTTCACTGCTCTTAACAAATAGTATTCTTATTCTCCTGATGGATATCCAAACAGTAGCTGCAAAAATTATTTCCTTCATCTTTGGGAGGGTTGGAGGGCACATGCGTGTTCTCAGAGGTATATGCGTAGTTAGGAGCAGCTGTGTCCTCACAGAAGTTGCCTTCCATATACTCTTACCATTCGGCTGTTGCAAGTGTGCCTAGCATTTTGCGCACAAGAAATTGCTGCAGTACCTGTCTTGAGGAGCGTACATTCTGGGAGAATAACTAAAGGCTACATTAGAAATGAAATTCAGAGGAGGTTTCTTATGCTTTTACTGTAGGTTTTTAAATTTTCTTAGTATAACTGCTGTGACACTGCTGCTGTCATGGATGTCACTGTTTCTGTTTGTTTGTTTTATGGGGAGGAGGGGGAGGTTAAACCTTTTGTTAGGCAACCCTCATTTGAGAGCTGCAAATGAAATTGTGAAAAAGCAGATGTGAGGGTTTGATTCAGAAAAGGAAACACATTCCAGATTGGTAGCAAAAGAGACTCTTTGAAGCTTCTGTTAGATGTTTTAAAGTGTCAGTATTGCTTTTAAATGCCTCATTGAAGAGGAATTGCTATTGTTCGGTCCGTTTTTTCTTGATCCATAAGCCCATATTCTATGCTTGTACTGCTAACTTAACACAGACTGAGATCTATAGAGGCTGTTTAATAGAGTAGACTGTATTTTTCTTGTCACTGAAGTTCTCCACATTAGTGGCCTTTATTGATCCAAACATCATCAGCTATCTTCTTGTCTTCTGATTTCAGACTGCACCAATATGTGATTTGAAAGGTAAACTGGTGGATACACACTTTCTTGGCACAGTACAGTAGCTGAACGGAGGCTGTTAATACCGCTGTTCATAACTCAGATTTTTCTGTGTACTCTAGTTTAAACACAACATTTCTACAGAAATGAAGTCTTTTCAGTTTAGAGTTCCCTGCAGAATGGCAATAACTTGTTTTTCATCAGCATTTGTATGATTAAATCAGGCTACACGAGTAATTTGGTTGTAGATTTTGTAGAAATAATAGATGCAGTGCTTACACTTACCAAAAGAAAACAAGCCAAACTACATGTTTTTATCTTTTCCCAGCAAAAGGCCAGAGATAATAGAGCTGCTTTGCGCATCAATAAAGTACAGATGTCGAACGACTCCATGAAAAGGCAACAGCAACAGGATAGCATTGATCCTAGCTCTCGTATCGACTCTGACCTCTTTAAAGATCCATTAAAACAGAGGGAATCGGAACATGAGCAGGAGTGGAAATTCAGACAGGTGTGTTGTGTTTAGGATATTTCATTATTTTTATTGCTGCTTTTTATTGCATTGTTGGAATCTTTTTCTGTTGTAATAAAATCAGTTTTAGTCTTTCTTTGTAGAAGAGTGTAAATTCATGTGTCCTGCATAGGAGAAATATAGATGCTATTGGAAGAAAAGCTGTTTGCAAATGTTAGAAAACTCTGTTTTACAGTTCTGATTCTGAACACCTACCTATTACAGAAATGCATTATTCTTTCTCTGTATGACCAACTGTTGCAGTAGTTTATATACCGTATATTGCAGTAACTTTGTCCTGCAGACTCCATTGCTTTTAATTAGATCGGTATGTGTAGGGATCTCAGAGCCCATTACATCAGTGCTGCATCTTTCAGTACTTTCTTCTTCAGAGTATAAGGTTAGAAAGCAGTACTGCTCTTCAGGCAACCAGGTAAATGCTTCTTCCCAGGCAGTCAAAGTGCGTATGCCAAGTTAATTTAACTTTACAGATAGGCATGCACTCTGATCCTGTTGCATTTAAGATCTGGAATTATTCTTAGTTGGTCTTCAATATGTCCTAAAGTTTTAAATATTAATTCATTTTTAGTCATCAGAAAGACTATATACCCTAGATTTAAAAGTGTAACCTTTTTCCTCATAATTTTGAAACAGCAAATGCGTCAAAAAAGTAAGCAGCAAGCCAAAATAGAAGCCACACAGAAACTTGAGCAAGTGAAAAATGAGCAGCAGCAACAGCAGCAGCAGCAGCAACAGTTTGGTTCACAACAGCTTCTGAACCAGTCTGGCTCAGACACACCCAGCAGTGGGATACAGAGCCCTTTAACACCTCAGACAGGCAATGGAAGTATGTCTCCCGCACAACAGACATTCCATAAAGATCTATTTACAAAACAGCAGCTACCTGCTACACCTACTTCAGCATCCTCAGATGATGTATTCCTAAAACCACAAGCCCCACCCCCTACTCCAACCCGAATCCCAGTGCATGATTCACTGTCTCAGTCTCAGACTCCTCAGACATCTTCACAGCAGATGTTTTCTCCAGGTTCCACAAACACAAGACCTCCTTCTCCAATGGATCCATATGCTAAAATGGTGGGAACACCTAGACCAGCACCTATTAACCAAAACTTTGTTAGAAGAAATACCATTGCACCATTAGACACTTGTGCACCACAGTCATCTGTATCTAGGCCCATTCAGGTAACTGAACCATCAGGAAGCAGGCCTTCACCAGTCAGAGATTCATGTTCTTCATCTCCAGGTAGCAGTGATCCCTATGCAAAGCCACCAGACACACCCAGACCTGTCATGGCATCAGATCAGTTCTCCAAACCATTGGGAGTCTCAAGATCACCCATAGTTATGGAACAATCAGGGAAAGGTTCTTTACCAGCTGGAAGCAGTGATCCATTTACTAAACCAGCTCCTAGAACTGATACATTTCAGAGACAGAGGGTAACTTCTGCTGATGCATATGCACGTCCACCATTGACTCCTACCCCTGTTGATGGTAGCCCTGGACCCTTTAAAACTCCTATGCGCCCACCTCAGTCCCCACAAGATCCTTATGGATCAATGCCAGCTACACCAAGACGTGTTGCTGTTGATCCATATGAAAGGCCTGCTTTGACACCAAGGCCAGTGGATAACTTTTCTCATAATCAGCCTAGTGATCCATATAACCAGCCTCCCCTTACTCCCCATCCTGCGATAAAAGAGACTACTTTTGCCCATCCACCTAGGATAATGCGGCAACAGAGTGATTCTTTCCCTCAATCTGGGCCCATTTCAAGGCCAGCTTCTCAGGACCCTTACTCCCAACCTCCAGGTACTCCTCGGCCAGTTGCTGATCCTTATGCCCAACCTCCAGGAACTCCTCGACCCACCACAGTTGATCCATATATGCAGCAGCCACCAACACCAAGACCTGCTCAGCCAGCAGATTTATTCGCTCAGTCCTCAGCAAATCAGAGACATTCTGATCCATATGCCCAACCTCCTGGAACACCGCGGCCAGTTCTGAATGATCCTTATTCTCATCAACCAGCAACTCCAAGGCCAGGAGTTCCAGAGAGTTTTAACAGACCTGCAATGACAAGGCCAGGACTAATGCCAAATAGAGATCCTTTCCTGCAGACACCGCAGAACAGATTGCAAGGCACTTTTGTCAGGCCATCAGACCCATGTTCTCAAAGTCCTAGACCAGCAGCACCTGCAATAACAGATTCATTTAGCCATGGTCCAGCTGCTGCAGCACGTGACCCTTATGATCAGCCACCACTGACTCCAAGACCTCAGCCAGAATCTTTTGGAACTAGTCAACTAGCCCACGACACTGCTGAGCAGCCACGGCCTGGATCTGAGGGCAACTTCAGTGCATCTGCAAATTCTCCAATGAGTTCTCAAGCACAGCAATTTCCCAAAGTTTCACAAGTTCCTGGCCCAGCACCCACTACAGGAGTAACAGATACACAGAATACCATGAATATGTCTCAAGCAGATACTGAGAAATTAAGACAGGTGAGCATACTGTTTAATACTGATGATCTTAAAATTTTAAAAGCAGAAGAATTACCTGGAGTCGTCTTATATATTTGAAGTTACTTGGCATTAAACATAGCTGAGAGTTATCTCCCTTCGCTCAGTATGTTCATTTGGTCCTCCAGGATAGAGCCAGAATATTCAGAATATAAAATGTCAGTAATACTGGGGATCCAAAATGGGAGTGAGAGCCATTGCTGAAGCCATTGAAAATGTAGCTACTTGGTCTACTATAGTTCTTTCATCTGCAATGTGAAAAAGAGAAACACCTTGAAAGAATAGCTAATTCTATCCTATAATAAATGAGATATAGAGCTGATTGTCAATGGTAGCCAGTCAGTGACTTGTTTACCAATTGAAAGAAAGAGAATAGGCAGCAATCTTAGATGAGGCATCTGACTGTTTAGGTGATTATCATGTTGAAGTGAATCCTATCGTTGGATGTTCTGGAGGGATTCGCTCCAGGCTTTTGTCAGTGAATATTTGGCAATAAGCTCTTGCTGAGAGGTAGAATTACATTGTATTTGGGAAAGTTGCTCAGTCTTTTGCCTCATAAAAGCCATGAGAAGTGGATTTAGCACAAACATCCATAGTATTAATCATACAGAGTCAGAGTACATTTTGCAACTGCAGTTTAAACCTTTAGCTGAGTTTTCTTCAGAGGACCTCCAGTCACCTTTCTCCCTCAGAGTGTACCATTTCATATGATAAAAGGGCCCTTATTATTGGAATAGAAGAATTGAAAGAGCATTGCTTGTAAGTTATTTAGTAAAATAGGTCCACCTCATACACTTTTGACAAGTGGTCTGGAGGTAAAAAGTTATGTTATCGATATCTTGCACCATGTGATCTTTTAACTTGTGATTGTGGTGGTTTATAATGTTTTTCTATAGTGAGTGGAGAAGAATTTCTTTCCTCCAAAAGGCTTAACCTAGTGGAGTGTAACACATGAAAATATATCAGTGTCAAGCACAATGATTTTTTTTTCTTTACAGCGCCAGAAATTACGTGAAATTATTCTGCAGCAGCAGCAGCAGAAGAAGAATGCGGTCCGTCAGGAAAAGGCTTTACAGGATCCAGCAGCTTCTGGAGCTCCCCATGGAGCTCCTCTTCAGCATTGGCAACAAGACAATTTAAATCAGATTTTTAACCGCCCTCCTCCTCCATATCCTGGAAATATTAGGTCTTCTGTTGTCCCTCCAGGTGGGCCAAGGTTCACAGTATTTCCTAAAGATCAACGTGGACCATTTCCTGTTGATGGGCAATTCAATAGACCTCAGTTTCCACGCGATATGAATGCCATGGGGATGAGACCTCATGGTCTTAGGTAAGCTCTTTGATGCCTTAAAATGGGGTATTGCAGTGGTAGCTCTAAACTTACTGGATCTGTTGGTTAATGAGATTTTGAATGAAAAATCACCTGTGTGGTTTACACTAGCCAGTAATCTTACTGAAGTCAGGATGTGCAGTGAGCGAAGTATTCCTGTAAGCTTCTGTAAAAGTAGAATGTGTGTTTTACACTTTGTTGTGCTTTTTACTGGAAATTATTCAAAAATAAAAACGGAGGAACTGCAATACTTACGGAAGTACAGATGAGATGAAAGATCTTGTCCCCTATTGTTTTTGGACACTTATTTAAAAAAAAAATTGAAAAGTCTGACTGGCTTTGATGCCTTCATATTGAATAAATGACGTATTTTTGTTCTCATTTATAAAGACTGATCAAACTGTGACTTCTGTCTGTGTCATTTTTAGAATGAATGTGTGGTGTAAAATGAATACCAATAGTGATATGTTTTTTAATCTTGAGAATTATTCTTTTCAATACTTTGGATTTTTTCAGTAATTTCTAAATACATGTAACATTATTTTAGACTTACTTAATTGAAGTTGTGGTTTATTTATTAAGATAGTTCTTACTTCACAGTTTTCTATCTATTTTATTGGAATTGAAAGCAAGCTGTTTGTTAAACATAATCAAAGCAATTATTTATTTCAGTCATAAAGCTTCTTTAAATATAAGCATTTTTATTCAAAATATTTAAATATTGTATTGAATGCATTATATAAAGCATTTTGGTGAATAGTAATTTAGTAAATATACCAGGTTAGGCAGTCCTAAGGAAAAAGATAATTTAGTCTTTAATACTTTATTTTAGATTTGGGTTTCCAGGAGGTGGCCATGGTCCACCATCAGGTCAAGAACGTTTCCTCGGTCCTCAGCAGCCAATGCAACGCCCTGGAGTTCCACCGCAGCTGAGAAGATCTCTTTCTGTTGATATGCCAAGACCAGCAAACAATCCACAAATAAATAACTCATCTGGGATCCCTCAACATTTTCCTCCACAGGGAATTCAGGTTCAACAGCACAATATATTGGGTCAGGCATTTATTGAGTTACGTCACAGAGCTCCTGATGGCAGGCCAAGGCTTCCTTTTAATCCTTCGGCTACAAATGTTATGGATGCAGCACCACATCAAAGACATGCAAGTTTTATACCCAGGCAGGAGTTTCCAGGCCCAAGGCAGGCAGAACCACTGAGACATAGTTCTCAGGGTATATCTAGCCAGTTGCGGGTGTCTACAAGTTTGGAGCATATGCCACAGTCCCAGCAAGATCAAATCAATTCTGACAACCCACCTGCACTTGTAATAAGTTCTCTAAGTCATCCACCAGTTGCTGATGCTTTTCCAGGGCCGTCTTTGCCCACATCGGCACCAAGTGAAGAATCTGCAAATTTACAGGTTTCCGACCAGCCAGCTGATAGTCTAGAAGAAAAGCTTGATCCTGATGATCCTGCTGTAAAAGATTTAGATGTGAAAGACCTTGATGGTGTTGAGGTCAAGGATTTAGATGATGAGGATCTGGAAAATTTGAACCTAGACACAGAGGATGGAAAAGGAGATGAATTAGATACCTTGGACAATTTGGAAACAAATGATCCTCACCTTGATGACCTTCTAAGATCTGGAGAATTTGATATAATTGCATATACAGACCCAGAACTTGATCTGGGGGATAAGAAAGGAATGTTTAATGAAGAATTAGATCTTGGTGTCCCCATTGATGACAAGTTAGATATCCAGAGCAAGACAGAAGAACCAAAACAGAAGGAACAAGGTGATAGAATTATTGCCCCTTCTGAGACTCTGTCCCCACAGAAGAAATCTGCTACAGAAAGTGAAATTAAAACAGAAGTACTTTCTCCAAACACTCATGAGGAGAAGAAGAATGAAAATGAAAAAGGCGATGGAAATAATGAATCTACAAGTACTCAACAGGCTGCTGAAATGGAGATAAAGGATGGAGAAAAGGCTTCCATGCAGCCAGCAAACCCAGAATTCCCTGACAAAACTCCTGTTGTTCCTGTTCAAGAAACAACTGTGCCTAGTTCAGATGCTCAAGGATCTGCTCCACTGCCTGTTCAAGGAGTAGCAAGTTCCTGCAATATTTCTGGGTCCACACCAGTCCTCTCAAGTTTGCTAGCTAATGAAAGCTCAGATAACTCTGAAGCAAGGACGCTAGGATCTCCAGCTCAGTCTTTGCCAGCAACACAAATGAACCATTCATCAGGTATTCCACAAACACTAATGACACCTGGTGGACAGATCTTGGAAAACACTTTAAATACAAATTTGACCATGGTTCCACGAATAAACCATAATTTTTCTCAAGGGTCACCAAATCCAGGTTTTATGCAGGGTCAGTCAGCTAATCATAACTTTGGGCCAGGACAAACCTCTAATCAAACTGTGACTGTAACAAACCGTCCTGGTCCCAGTAGCTTATCTGGCCCCCAACAGATAATGCTCCCTCAACCGTTAGCTCAGCAACAAAATCGAGAGAGACCACTTCTGCTGGAGGAGCAGCCGCTTCTACTACAGGATCTTTTGGATCAAGAAAGGCAGGAGCAGCAGCAGCAGCGACAGATGCAAGCCATGATTCGCCAACGTTCGGAGCCATTTTTCCCCAATATTGGTATGTAGACGACCTGTTTGTTAAAGGATTTGTTAAAAAATAAACAGCTAAATAGTATCTAGCACCAAAAGAAGCATACAGGTATTTGGACTCTGAAGTTGGCCTAACAAAAAGCAGCCTAGCTAATAGGTATAATGGAAGTCTGGGAATTGAGCATGTAGGTGAAGCTGTGAACTCTGTGTCAAAGTTCCTGTTGACCTCACTGTGATCAGGATAACACCATGTTACTACTGAATTTGGCATCATCCCTTTCATGTACTCTCTTAATGCTTCAGTTTCTCATTTGTGAAACGGAATGGCTGAAAATACAGCTTTTGCAAGCAATAAAATGATGAAGTGCGATAGCTGGCCTTGATATTTGACCTGTTAATTTTCGGTTTAGGATTGTTTTATTACGTTGTTTTGCAGTGTTCAAAGTGGCTCAAGGAAAGGAATAATTGAAAGCTGTATTATTAACTCACATGAAATCTAGGCAAGGCACAAAAGCATCACAAAAAATTCTGCACATACTAAAAGCACTTAAGATAAATGATCCTTTCCTGTTTAATATAACATAGCAGATGGGGAATTAAGATAGACAACGTCATTGTGCTGTCATTCAGTTGTTATTAATAAAATATGAAAATTGGCTATCAAGTCTGTCCATAAGACAAATCTAGCATACACCAAAGTGGCAGCTCGTATTCACAGTGTGGCTGGAACATTCTCCTTGAAGAGGAACATCAGTCGTGTTTGTTCCGCTGTGTGTGGGGGGCAACTGAATGGACAGAAAGCAGGACAGAGGCACAGATTACGGTGCTTATCCTTTCCAGATGCTCCAAGTGGTGTGGGCCTTTCTGGTGGTAGTACGGCCAATAATTACAGAGCAACTTAACAGGTTTCGTTAGGGTATGTTGGTGTTATTGTATCAATATTGCCAACTGAACTCACAGAAACAAGTCTTCTTCTAGATTCTTAATCTATTGAGTCATAGACTAGGTATGATTTAGAGCCCCTCTCAAATGGGTCTGCTTTTCCTGTGTGTGTCTTGGCTGAGGACAGGAAGCTTTCTGTGTGTTGTAAATGGCACTATTGATCTTGTATTCAAGGTAGTTGCTGCTGAAGTATTTCTTAGAGGATGCATGAGCCTACATATTAACCAGTAATTTTGAAGTGGAGAGGAAAAGCAGATTTGAAATAATTATGCGGCTACATTGTCTTACTGATGATTTCTGCATAAACTAGGTCTGAACAAGTCAGTTGTAGTTACAGTCATGTGATGTTCAGCTATGTAAATGACTTACTGTTTTTCTTTTATAGATTTTGATGCGATTACTGATCCTATAATGAAAGCAAAAATGGTAGCTCTTAAGGGGATCAATAAAGTAATGGCACAGAGTAACATGGGGATGCCACCAATGGTTATGAACAGGTAAGTAAATGCTTGATAGTGTTTTTTAGGTCTACAAAATGTAGAAGGAACAATAGCACTAGGGGAACTGTGCAATATAAATGAAAAACTTCAAGGTAAGGAAGGATCTATTTATCATGAAGTCCATGCTAGTACTGTTTTACTGTATCCTAAGAATAAAGTGAGTATGACAGTGAAAGCAGTAGAAAGGATTAAAACTCAATAGATCTATGTTCTGATCATAATGCCATTGGTCTACTCAACAAGCATGGCTTCACTCTTGATTTCTCTCTTGTTTTCCTGCTTGCTGATTATGTAATGACACATCTCCTGTACATTGTGTTCGAAAACTGTTGAGGACCATGTAACACTTCCATCTTTATTTTGCAGGATAGTGTTCAATGCTGTGTATAGTTTATATTTAGCCCGAGTAACAGAATTTTCATCATCTCTATAAATCTATTCTGTGGACAAAAGTAGCTAACTATGAATTGTCTAGACTTCACTATGACAGTCCTTGTCAGACATAGGGAATATATAGGCCTGATATGGTCTGTAGCTTTTATTTTTCTCTAGGTCTTAAAACAGCACACTTTTTTCCTTTTCTCAACACATACTTCAGTGCTATCTGATAGTATGTGGCTTACCAAAGATGTTTGGAAGGCCAACTTGATCTTTATAAGAAGATTTTGCACTCTAACCCAATTATTATATTTTATTACACAGTATATTACACAAATGTATACTCATCTTTTGTACTACTAGTATAGTTGTATATTTTATATATGTATATATGTAAAATATATATTAATATGTTATATTACTGCAACCTGATCGGGGTAACCTGCACAAGCAGAAGATTCTAACTGCTCAGATGCTAGTTAGATAGTTTATGTTCTCTGGTTTATCTTTCTATTTCAAGATACAATAAGAAAAAAGAAATTTAATCCGTGCTCCATCACTATTATGTACAGAAGTTTGCGTTCTTCTACACTCTTACCTTAGACTAAGATCTTCTGAATTGTCTGGTTTTGCTTTGTGAAGTTACATTGTCTGAAAGTTATTACAGGGGCTTGTTTAAACTGTTTTTGAAACCCAAAATACGTCTACCCTACTGTAGTGACTGTGTTGCCATCATACCTAACACATTAAATCTCTTTTTTTTATCATTCCATGTTTTAATTTTTATCATTACAATACATGTTATATGTAAAATATAAGTATAGATGTTTCTTATGTCATTTTTGTTTAGATTGCTCCCTTGCGTCTTCACTACTAGTAAAATACCATGTTTACTAATTTTACCATAATATGTCATGTTTAGTTCATCTCTATGAAAAGAATCGAATGCAATAGTTTAAATTTAGAGCAAAGTGTTGTAGGATCAAATGAGAAATACTATTTTCCACACCTTGGAGAAGTTTGGTGTAGATGTTCAAGCAAATATCTGTAAAGCATTTAGATGTTTTGTATAACTTCAGTTTAATACAAACCATAGTCTCTCTTCTAAAATACCCACCAATTTTAAAATTACAGTTTCATCTTCTGTTTGTGTATCAATAGGTTTCCCTTTATGGGGCAGTCAGTGCCAGGGGCTCAGACCAGTGAAGGCCAAAATCATATGCAGCAAGCAATCACACAGGTAATACAACTTGATATGAGATACATAGCAAAAGTGCCTAATAAAGTGTCTAAAAGTGCCTAATAAAGGCTGTTTTTTTTTTTTTTTTAATTGAATCATGATTTAATTTCCTTGTCTGTGTATTTTTCTGAAATTTCTAGGATGGAAATTTGACTCCTCAGATTTCTAGGCCTAATCCTCCAAATTTTGGTCCTGGTTTTGTCAGTAAGTACAGATTGAATAATTTATTGTATGTTGATATTTCGTTCTAGAGTTTCTTTTTTGTTGTTGTTGTTGTTTTTAATAAAATGCCAATATATGGATATTTCTTTCCAAAAATATTTTCTTAGCTTGACTCATTTGTCCTTCTAAATTAGCACCATTTCATCATTATGATACCAATTTATAAAAGGACACATAGTAAATGATATTAACAATTTGTCTAAAAAAGTGTCCTCAAAGAAATACCATGGGGAAAGAGGGGAACAAAGCAAAGCTGAGTTTTCTGATATTAGTCACAAAGAGTAATAAAGAATTATTTGGATCATCATTTGGATTTGTGTCAAAATAGAGTTCTATTTATTACTTGACAGACTGCTGGCTGAAAAATCTAGCCTTTTGTTATACTGTAGTATTCTTAGCTCAGTGAGAGTAGCAGTCTACATTGATAGGCTATCTTTCATTTAAGAAACGAAAGATTTTGTGTAGCATCATTGTCAATTTAAAAAATATGAATAAAAGCCTTTCAGGTCTTAGTTAAGCAAGACTGGGTGGGAACCACAGTTGATGAAACAGTTACTTATATCACCAGTAGTTTGCATTCCTTACTTCTACTTGCATAAGGCTATTTGTAGATCTTAGTGTCTAAAATAAGAATTGTTAGCAAAAATTAATACTAAGGATATGTTGGGAGGGAAAGACACATTAAAAAAAAGCGCTGCTGTCACTGCAAAAGCTTTACTTAATATTTATTAATAGAAACAGAAGTAAACACTTTTACTTTTTACAAAACTGGAGTAGCAGTATTAAACGGCAATGAGAAATTTTAGGAATGTTTTCTGTATTAATTTCCAGTAAGATTTTAAATGACACTCAACAGTGGTCTGGCTCTGCTGGGGGGAGAGTTGGAGATGGTTCTGAGAATGTCAGAAAACCTGTTTTTCATTTCAGTGGCATTTATCTGGAACTAGTTAATATTTCAGTACTTTCATTTGCACTTCCAGTTTCTCCTGTCTGCAGTTATTCTCCATCATTTCCACTCAGTTGTCACTTCAGGTTTTATGATTAGTTTCACAGAATTTATCAGTGGAAGAATCGATGCCCCACGAGACTGTAGATAGCTCTGTGAATTGATTTAGTAGAGCCGTTAGATTCAGTGACCATCTCTGCAGCAGCAACAATTAATATAGGTAGGGACTGGAGCACAAGGAAGATATGGTTGTGCTGAAATCACGCTGACATACCCATGCCTTTATTCTTTATATGAGATAAACTTTCTTTATAAGGGAAATTCTATACTCGATTCTTGATTATCCGGTTTGTTGCCACAGTGTTATCATGAGACAAGTGATCTTGTCATCAAGCCTTGTTGCTTCTTTCTGGGCTTAGCACAGCTAAGAGTGTTCCTGGACATGATTGCTTTGACTCCAGGAAAAATATCTGAAAACCATAGATTTCTCAGTCATGAGCCTCAGAGCAAATCAGCATCTCTCATTTGTGAAAAGAGTGATGTCAGAGTTATAGGCTGTGTTTGAATGCATTTATTTGTGGGAGGGAAAAGGCCCTGGCTGCTGAATGCCCTCTGGTGAGGATCAAAAGTTATGCGTATACAGAAGACAAGTTGTAAAGAGCTTGTTTTTTCAGTTCATTTTCTTGCAGTGACTTTAACTTGTAGTTTGTATTTTAATTCATAATTCTAAAAAAAGTTATTCAGAAATATCTCATGTAGTCCAAATTTTCAGCCATTTCTAAAAAATGAATCAAGTCCTTCCCCCTTCAGAATTTATTCTATTCTTAAGGATTTTTAAGATGTCTCTCAAATGAAAAGAAGCTTTAAACACTGTCTATGATTAGAAATGAGTGCTTTGTTACACTTCTGAGTATGAATTTATACTTCTGCTTTTGGACTCCTACTATTTCAGTTTTTGTGATAGAGAGTGGTTTTGAGTTGGTTTCAGCTGAAAGCATTTCATCAGTTTACATTTATGTGGCTGGAGAGAATGCCTTTCTCCACTATCTTGCATGTTTGTTATTGGAAGTGTTGTGGCCTTATGATATTGTTGTTCTTGGGTTTTTTGTTAAGTTCTGCAGTGCAGGTTAAATAAGTTGTACCTCTGTCTTAATTTGCCTTCTTAATTAGCAATCTCAGTTTAGTAGTGTTCAGATTACCTTGCACTCCTTACAGGCTTGAAGTTGAATAGGATGATGGAGTGGGACTTGATTTTTGTAACAGGAGATAGGTCTTGACATACATTTCCAATCGCAGATACTATCTGTCTTTCATTTCATGAATGCCTGGTGGATGTTTATAAGTTTAGTTTGATTTGTTCTTAGAAGATGTAACAAAAAATAGATGTAAATGTACACAACTGTTCTATGCACCAGAATTAATTAGGCTCTGTCTCCTGTAAATTTGGATCTCTAATCTCTTAATTTCTTTCCTTCACCAGGGTACTTCAGCGTTGCCTGTTTTGTAGCATAGCAGGGTACCAATGGATTCTGTAGCTGGTTTCAAAGCTGAGTGTGCTATCTGGCTAGCAAGCGCACACTTACTGACTAGACAGTTGGCAGGCATCTCTCAACATTAAGGGACTAAGTTAAAACTGCTTTCTCTCAAGGCAATAGTTTGGATCTCTCTTTTCTCATATCACTCTAAGAACTTAATATCTCTGAGACCTCAACCCCTCAGTTAAATTTGGCTGAACTTGATCAGCAGGTTCACAAAATAAGAAGAGAACTTATTAAATTTCATCTCTAAAAGCTAGATTCTATGGGATGAGATCATATCATTCTTTATTTCCCCTGTCTCTAGATGATTCACAAAGAAAGCAATATGAGGAATGGCTACAAGAAACACAACAACTTCTTCAAATGCAACAGAAGTACCTTGAGGAACAAATTGGAGCACACAGAAAATCAAAAAAAGCACTCTCAGCAAAGCAGCGTACAGCCAAGAAGGCTGGCCGTGAGTTCCCAGAAGAAGATGCAGAACAGCTTAAACATGTAACTGAGCAGCAAAGTATGGTACAGAAACAGCTAGAACAGGTAATCATGTGGAAGAAAAAATAATCACCGTAATACTGAGCTCTCATACTAGTGTGACTCTTCCCTTTAAATCTGTTAAAATATTAATTAAAATAGTTAAATATAGTAGAGCTTGTGTGAAAGGAACCACACCCTGTCATATTTTGCATGAGTGGCAGCATCACTCTGGGTTGTGAGTGACACTGGAATTGCAGGAGAAGGTGCTGCAGCAAAAGTTACAGCAAAAAGCTGGTTTAGTGCTTTGGGAAGAGGGGAAATTGTTTAGCAGAATTATCTGCAGTGGAGTTGCTGGTGCTACGAAGAGCATTAATGAAATATTCAGATTGTGGAGGAGGAATTTCTTAGCATGTAGGGTTCTGTTTCAAGCTTGAACAAGTCTCGTAACAGACTTTTTCAGATTTCTTGGTTATATGCCATCTAAATGTTACTGTTTGAAATGTTATTGTAATCTCTTTTCATTATATCTCTAACATTAGTGGATTTTTGTGATCTGTCTTGTTCCTAGACCCTTATTATCAGAGCATTATCTGTTACCATATCCTGGAATAATGTAGGTTGGAAGGGATATCTGGAAATCATCTAGTTCAGCCTCCTGATCAAAGCTGGACTAGCTTCACAGATCAGGCTCTCAGGGCCTTGTCCAGTCAAGTTCTGAGAGTCTCCCAAGAACAGAGATTTTCCAGTCTCTCTAGGCCTTTGTTCCAGTGCATAATTACTTTTCATTCTGTGTGTGTGTTGGGGGGGGGGGGGGAATTCTCCCTATATTCAGGTGGAATTTCACTTGCTGCATCTTGTAACCATGACTGTAGTAACTGAGGTTAAAGTTAAGTCTACGATTGTTCTGATAAACCTATGGTTTGGCCAACAGTATTGAGTGCGGTTTTCCTCAAGACATCATTTATATATTGTCTGGCATGATGCCTCCTTATTGTATAAGTGGGGAATCTTTTCATTGTCAGGAACAAATAGACGTGCCAAATATTAAACACTTTGGAGTTACCCTTTATTGAGGTGAAGGGAAAATTTGGCAGCAGGCTCCTTGAACTGAAGTCATTAGTGGTACATGACCCCCAGGTTCTTGCTGCAGTGGTGCCTCAGAAGTATGCACTGACGTAATATTTGTTGGCTTGTCTTTTCACTATGTGGAAGAGAGATAATGCAGATAAATTATGTCTGCATCATTTCTTCCTTTTTCTTCTCCTTCCACAATAAATCACAAGTAGAACAAATACAAAAGGATTCACTTTAACCAGTCTCTATCATACAGATATAGATATATAGATACATTTTTTCACTCCCGGCTTAAACCAGAGCTATGTCAAAGTAACAACTGCTTGTCATGATATTGCTGGCAGATTCGTATTGTGCCCCGTAATTAAGTTTCTTTTATTTTTCCTTTTTTTTAACTTAAGTTTCATATACTGCTGGAAAATGCCTTCCATTGCCATTCAAGCACCATTTAGAGCAGTCATCCGTGTCCTAGACAGCACTTTGTTATGTACCTACGTGGAACTTAAGCTTCATATTAAAATGTGTTTTTAAGGACCTTCTATTTAACTTTACCATGTTCTTTACCTGTAGTCAAGCTTCTGTTTTTGAAAAGGACAAACTGTATATACATATACTGAGCGAGAAGTTTTCAAATCGCTGTGAATTGTTGGATTTGATCACAGGTGCAGAGAAACTGGAGTTGACTTCATACAAAGTGAGCTTGTGTCTGACAGGGTTATTAGCTCCGGCACAGAGCCACGCAGACACTACCGCAGTGTTTCCACAGCCGAGGCAGTTTAACTGCTCGGGATGGCGTAGCGCCTGTGCTAACAAGTCCTGCAGGCGAAAGCCTCTGCTTCTTTCTCCTCCGCTCCATTAGAGCCACCAGGCCGATCTGCGCAGTTGCAGCTCAGGCCTGGCTGTGTTTTCGGTGCTGGTCACAAGAGATCTGTGCTAATTCCAAGTACAGTCATGTCTCCTTGCCACTGCAGATCCTGAGAGGAGATGCTGGGTTGGATACCTCATTGCATAAACACGCAGAACCAACACAGGTTCAGTGCTGTACACCAACTGAGAAGTCCCAGAGCGCAGAACAGTGCAGTGCAGATGCATCCAGTCAGTGGCTCTGTGCAGTGGCAGTGTTTTCTGGCAGTGTCAATGCAAAGCCAAAGCTCATAAATCATCTCAGACCTGAGGTGACTCTGCAAATAACCTTTTGGGTGCACCTACTCTGCATTCTGCAACGTTCCTTGTAGCATCTCTGTTGGCCTGAGCTTTCTAGCTTATCCCTTGCTCAAAATAAAGGAGTGTGCTATCAAACTTTTTTAATTATGTTATGGACTTCTCACATCAGCGAAAACAGCAGGCAGATGGTGCAGAAATCATCATCTAGTAAACGGAAAGAAGAGAGAGATTCTCCATAACCTATGCATTAGTAACTAGTGTATTACAAGTACTTTTAATTTTTTAGAAGAAAATGAGTTAGGTAGCTGCTGTGTTTCTGAAATACTCTCCATTAGCCTGGTGAAGACACTGACAGCACTGTCATATCCCTCCATTGGCTTCTCCTGCTTACATTAAAGATAAACGACTAGTCTTTACTTTTGGATTAACTGGATCCAAATCCAGTTAATTTTCATCCTAAAATTTAAAACTTTAAAGTAGCAATTTTTGCTTTTTCCTCTGCTATGTTACATTCAGGGGATCTGCCTATGAATAAGTGGGAAGATACCTCATTGTTTTCCTGCAAACTTTCCCTTTTCAGTTACATCTTTTAAAAATTTTAAGCTGGTGTTTAAAGATCATCCGTCTCATTATTTCCTTGTATTCTTTTTTTCTTGCCTGTTCTCAACTCTTTCTATCCTATATATGGATGTAAAAATTTTCAGAGCAAGGATCAGTTTCAAGTTTGTATAATTTTTAGCAGTGTGGTCTTGGTACATATTTAAGACTTTCTGGTGCTATGCTAATGTATGACAGTAATGAAATTGTCATTTTTTTCTAAAATTTGAGGATGGACTATATTTCAAGTTAAATCATGGCCCTTTAACATAAAAAGTGAGAGAAAAGACTGCACAGAAATGCTGATTTTGCATAAGTTTCATTTTCTACTGGAAGTATAATGCTAAATTACATATTTTATGCCACCTCTGTAGTCAGTACATGTCAGAGACAAGTAATGACTTTTGTAATTTTCAGATTCGAAAACAACAGAAAGAACATGCAGAACTGATTGAAGAATACCGAATCAAGCAACAGCAGCAGCAACAGCAGTGTGGGATGGCACCCCATACTATCATGCCAGGAGTCCAGGCCCAGCCACCAATGGTTCCAGGAGGAACGTCACCAGCAATGAGTCAGCAAAACTTCCCCATGGTGGCACAACAGCTTCAGCATCAGCAACACACAGTGGTAATCCCTGGGCAATCCAACCCAACTAGAATGCCAAATTTATCTGGATGGCAATCTGCAAATGCCCCTACGAGTCATATTTCCATTAATCCAGCAAGGATGCAACCTCCCATGACACCATTGCCAATTACTCCTGCTACACCAACTCCTGTGCCTGGTCCTAATGCGACTGCACAGTCAGGACCACCACCAAGGGTGGAGTTTGATGACAATAACCCCTTTAGTGAAAGTTTTCAAGAGCGGGAAAGAAAGGAGCGTTTACGAGAGCAACAGGAACGGCAGCGTATTCAGCTCATGCAGGAGGTGGATCGACAGAGGGCTTTACAGCAGAGAATGGAACTAGAACAACATGGTATGATAGGGTCTGAATTAAATAACAGGGCATCATTATCTCAGATACCTTTCTTTAATTCTGATCTACCTTGTGATTTCATACAAGCTCCACGACCTCTTCAGCAGTCTCCACAGCATCAACAGCAACAAATGGGACAAATTCTGCAACAAGGTCCTGTGAATTCACCTCCTGCCACAAATTTTATGCAAAGCAGTGAGCGAAGACCAGTGGGGGCTACAGCCTTTGGACCTGATGCATCTGCTGTTCCAAGTGGAGCCCCTAATTTTCATACTGTTAAACAAACTCATGGGAATCTCCCTGGGGCTACTTTTGCACAGAACCAAGTCAGGCCTCCGTTCGCTCCTGCCTCATCTTCATCTACAGTACTTGGTAGCGGTCCCTCATGTGCTGCAGACACAAGCATACCCCAGGCAACAAATTTCCCTGGATCAAACCAGTCTCTTATTCAGCTGTATTCTGACATAATCCCAGAAGAGAAAGGAAAAAAGAAAAGGACTCGAAAAAAGAAAAAGGATGATGATACTGAGTCAATAAAAGCCCCATCTACTCCACATTCAGATATAACTGCACCATCAACTCCAACCATTTCTGATTCTACCTCCACCCCCGCAGTTAACACCCCCAATGAACTTTCACGTCATCAAGAGGAGCAAGAGTCAGTGGAGATAACGGGCCGATCAACATCAAATGCAGCAGAGGGCCAGACCTCTCCAGAGCTGGACTGTAAACTCCCCGATAGCAGTTTGCCACAGAAGCAGCTGAGTGAAAATACAGAGACTGAAAAGGCTAAAACAGATTCACCTAGCAGCATCCAAGAAGTTAAAGTAGAAAAGGCAGAAACAGATCAATGCTCGGGTCAAGCTGAGCCTAAAGCAGAAAATCCAAACAGTATTAAGGTGGAGGAAGATAAAGTCACATCACATCCTGCCTCTTCAGCTCAGAGTCCAACACAGCCAGCTAGCATCCCGGCAGCGAAAGGGGAGTCAGGAAATGAATTGCTGAAACACCTGCTTAAAAATAAAAAATCCTCATCTCTTCTGAGTCAGAAATCAGAGAACAGCTGCCCAACAGAAGAAGAGAGTGCTGGAGATAAAAAGTTAACAGAGAAGCAGAATCCACCTGAAGGAATGGTGAGCCTATTACTGGTTTTGTTGTGCAGTGGTTATCAATAGTCAAAGATTAGTTTGCACCATCACAACAAGCGTTTCTATAAAGGCACGGAAATAACCTACCTGCGCAAGGGTGGAATAAAACAGCTGTAAGGAGGTTTTACCTCCCTTTCTGTCATTTTTCTCTGAGTAAATTATCACTGTTACAAAAGGAACCCAATTTAATATGACTTGATAGATCAGGAATTATTATTAAAATACATTAAAAAAATCTTAAAACATACCACTTTAATATTTGCCAATATTAAGGCAAGATTTAACAGTATGAAAATTACCTACTAGTATATTTCTGTACAGTATGCTGTATATCTCTATGCTTCTAACTTTGTGTTGAGACCTTCACTTTGGTCATGTGTAGGAGGGTGACGACCTGCGTGCCTTCGCCGAGATGTAAGGCCAGACTTCACGCACCCTCAGCTGCAGCATTTGACGTGTTCTGTGAATGGACCAAGTTCATGCTTTTTTTTTTTTTGCCTGTGAAAATCATACATTATCTTTAATTTTAGCAGATACTATTCTCTAGAAATTTATCAGATGTCAGAAATGTAGAATTGTTAAATCTGCTAAAATTACTGGGGTTTTAAGTTACAAAATATTTCTCTAATTAATAATATTACTTCAATGGAAGGAGGCATTAATTCTTTATATTAGTGTCTTTATATAATTTAATAATTTATGAAGCTCTTAGTCCTAAAGAAAATGGCTTTCTGCAGGGGTAGGGTACAACTGACGCTAAGTGTATTTGGTTCTTCTTCTTATTGTAATCTTTAATCTCTGCTTAGTTTTGTTTTATGACTCTATAAACTCTAAATGCATCCTTGAAACAGAATTTAAATACCTTAAAAATGTTTAAAAACTAATTAAAGTAATAGTGGGTAGCAGGTGACGTAGGTATAAGATCCGTGGTTAAAACATAAGTGGTAGGAATAGTTGTGAGAGTTTTTCGAGGTAGGGCTTGTGTAGAGCTGTTTAGAATAATGATTGATAAAAAGAAGTTAGTCTTTCTTTTTTACTTGACACTCTCTGATGTATTACCACATGCTATTCTGATTGTTTTTACACAACTATCCTTTTATGTGAAGAATGACTTTCAAATTCTTTCAATATAAGTTTTCACCTATTGGTACAAACCAGCATTGTTTCAGAACACCGTTTTTGTTTCTGAATTGAAAATCTGTTTATATCAAGTCCTGCAACTCTTTTCTGTAACTAAGTCTTCCTCTCATTATGCCCTAATGAATACCTCTAAGACTGGGTACATGTAACTTTATTTTGGTGAGTATTCAAAAGAAAATGTTTCTGGTCTGTGAATTTTAATAATGTTTTTAGACATCAATGTTAATGATAAGTCGTAATTCTGTATGTAGGGTGAGTACATCAGTTATAGTTGCCAGTGTAACAGCAAATTAAACAAAGTATAAACACAGTTCATCTCTATGATATATTTTACTGTGTGTCTTCATTTTGACTAACGTACTGTAAATTTGAATGAGCTACATCATAAAACATCAAAAATTCTACTTTTCTTTCTTTTTTAATCCCAGCAAACTACAGGAAACCAAATGCAAGGTGTGTTTGGGTGTAGTAACAGCCAGCTTCAAAGAGCAGATGTAGGACAGGAAACAAAGAAACAGAGAAATAAGCGAACTCAGAGGACAGGAGAGAAGGCAGCTCCTAGGTCCAAGAAAAGAAAAAAAGAGGAAGAAGAAAAACAAGCTGTTTACCCTAATGCTGACACATTCATCCAGTTAAAACAGGTAAATATATAGAGACTGGATAGTGCATCAAGAGAATACTTCAAAGGGTGGATCTCTTACGATGAGAATGAGGTTGATAATTAAGTTGAATTTTGAGTAGGGGTGGTAGAAAATAAAACTGCCAGAAGACTGAGAAACGTAAAGGTTTGGTTTTATTTCGGTTTGGAAGTTCTTCTGACTTGGCAGGCGTTCGGTAGGCTCAGAGCCGTGGGAGTCCTTTCGGCTCTGTCAGCCTGCTTGATTGGGCTGTCAGGGAGCCGGAGTGGAGAACCGTGGCCCCACTGGACAGGGGACCAACTTCCCTAGCAATCAGGATGGTCTGTGTTTGAGACAGTTGTCTGATAGGGCGGAAATCCAGGGTTTTTTTAGTTTGTTTGTTTGTTTTAAGAAACCACTCTACTAATGATTGGAGATCTGTGATGTGTTTGTTCTATGGTTAACTTCATTTCTAATGTTTTTCTATACTTCTAATATAGCAGCTCTCTCTTCTGCCTCTGATGGAACCAATAATTGGAGTGAGCTTTGCACACTTTCTTCCCTATGGCAGTGGCCAGCTAAATGGTGGAAATCAACTTGTAGGAAGTTTTGGTAGTGCTACTCTTGATGGTACTTCAGATTACTACTCCCAGCTCATTTACAAGGTACAGTTTTAATTGACATTTTCATTATGTCCTCTCTATGGGAAAAGGAGATCATGATATTATCACTGCTAGTTAGTTAGAATTCTTGCCTTTTGTGCAAGCACAAGAAAATCATTTTCTGTTGCTAGGCTAGATAGTCATTGTTCTACTCATTGAAAGTGGAAGTCAGTTTTAGAAGCTGTGTTGTAAACAAATTAAAATAGAAGTATTCCATTTATAAATGGATGCTAAATGATGAAAATTGTAATTACAGTTTTATGGAGCAGAAAAGACTGATTCCCAGTACTTAACAAAGTCATTGAAAGCACTAAAGCATCTCTTAATGTGAATTAAATGAGAAATAAACTTTCCTCATTTGTCCACTAAGAACCTAAAAACTCTTAACAAAACAGTCTATTTGTTGATGGGCTAATAACCCATAAAATTTAAAACTCAGTCTCTCAGAAAGGCAACATTGGAAGAGAAGGAAAATAGTGAACAGGCAGAGTCCTATTTGCTGCTTGGTTACCCTAATAAATTCATTAACTGATTAGAAAGCAGTGGTGTTTACCCCAGCCTTATATGAGATAACTGAGAATCTGACTCAGCAGAAATATTTACTGGCCTCAAAAGTGAACAATAAATATCAGCTTTGTAGGCATGACTGCAAGAAGAGTAGATGCTGAAATATCATTTAATTCTCTTTGGAAATATAGGCAGTCAAGCAAGTTATCAAGGGGCAACTTGGAGCGAGAACTTGCGGTGTGCCTGCCTCTCTTTGGTAACTGCTTCAGTAACAGTTTGTCCTGTGGTCAATGTGAGGTAGCTTCCCTTTTAGTGAGAAAGAGATCAGCTCACTCATTTACTGTGACTGAGAGTCACTGTGGAATAGCTCTCACACTCTGAAGTTCAGACCTTTGCCTAAACTGTGGTTACTTTTAGGGCTCCCAAACAGTTCCTAAAAAGACTTACTATGCTTATGTGCGGATAATTTAGCTATAGGTTCTTTTAGTAACATATACTATTCGTGTAAGCTGTTTTTCCCTGATAATTCATTGATGTTAAAAAAAAAAAAAAAAAATCAGTGTCTTTTGTAGCAGATACTTTCATGTATTTCACTCTGTGTTTGGGAATTGTCACTGTTTATCAGCACGGCCTCTGGGTGTAAAAATACGTGAGTGGGTTACCTTACCTAGTAGTAGAACAATGCAAGTTCTCACTCTGTTTCAAGGCTAATTTATGGTTATTTAATCTCTTGCAGCAGAACAATCTGAGTAATCCTCCAACACCCCCAGCCTCTCTTCCGCCCACACCACCTCCTGTGGCGTGCCAGAAGTTGGTAAATGGCTTTGCAACCACTGAGGAACTTGCTGGCAAGGCTGTTATGTTAGGAGGTCATGATGGTAAGCCTGATGCTTACTGTTTCCATAATAAATAAGTCAAGTTTGTAGCAGATTTCAAAACAGATAACTGGGCTGTTTTTCAGGTGATATAGTTGTCTTTTATAACATGTATAGCTTCCCCTTTAAGGTTGTCATCATTTTTATCCAGCTTTATTTTACACCAGTATAAAGTCAAATGATAGTTTTTTCCCTTTCCCTTTCCAAAATATGTTGAGATTATAAGCACTCTTAAGATATGAAAAAGAAAACCTCAAAATCAAGTTTTTTACATCCAGTGTAAGTTACTAATCAGGTTGCTAAGTGAGCTCAGAAGCAGTTTGTCTGAAATGTGTCCTCAGTAGGCTTTATATGTAGTCAATATGTGTTTCTAATACTTGCAATTTTGTTGAATTAAAACCTATTACCTCTTAAATAACATTTTAGTCAGCCATTTTTTGTGGACTGTTCTACAGATAATGGACAGAAAGTGCACTTGAGCAATAAACCTTTTTTGCTCAAAATTCGCAGGTTTTTGAAAGAATAGAGATTAATTATTAACAGTCAAAAAAATGGAATTACAGACAAATAAGTGATATTACCATCTGCTCTAAATACTTGGTTGCCTCTGAGAGCCATCAGTTCCGTGTTACACAGAACGTATATCAATAAGAAGAGCTGTACCCATGTCTCACTGTGCTGTGTTTCTCTGTTTTTAGTTACCAAAGCTCTGGGACCAAAGCAGTTCCAGTTGCCTTTCAGACCACAAGATGATTTATTAGCAAGAGCAATGGCTCAGGGCCCTAAAACTGTGGATGTTCCTGCTTCACTTCCAACACCACCTCACAACAATCAGGAGGAGCTAAGGTAGGTTTTTCCCCACGTCTTTAAATATTTGCTTGGAACAAATTCTGTGATTTTTCAGAAGGAGATGAGTCTGTGAATATGCAAAGAAACAAAATCTGTCATGCACAGCCATACAGTGCAGAGAACATAGTGGGATTATTTATCCTAATTAACTCCCAGCATTCCGCATGTAGGACAGCAGTGTGGTGGAAGAGGTGACTTCTGCCATTGCTAGATGCTATGTCTTGATTAGTTGTCAGGAAATTATTACCTTGCTCTATTAAAAGTGGAAGAAAACTATATAACTTGATCTTCTGGGAGCCAGCATGGTGATGACAGCACACTGTGCAAATGTCAGACAGCCTCAGAATTCGCCGACCTTACTCAGTTCTTGTTATGTGCGAGAATTGCTTTCTGGAACCTATGGATTTCCCTACAAAGACTTTATCTTTTGTCTCCGTTTCACTTGGTTAAGAAAAGCTTTGAAGCACTGAAGCCTGTGTATGGATGAGGGAGGATGGACCAGTGAATTCAGCCATGAAAAGAGATACCTTCCCTGTTGTAGATTTTCTGCGTGGTCTTGGACCAGTTACGCAGTCTTGTCTATCTCAGTTTGCCTAGTTTGAAGGGAGAATAATAGCACCTTCCCATATCAGAAGAGTCTTTGAGAATGAATGTGGGGTTAAAGTCTGTGAGGCACTGGAATATGCTAATACGGTATAGATGACTGTAATAAATCTAGTAGATGAAGGTTTGCTCAAAACGCCATGAATTTTGAACACGTCTAAAAACACTTAAAAGTTTGTACAGTAATGCAAAGCAGCTTTCCAGTCGTCTGTATCCCTTCAGGCCTGGTGACATGAATTCTCATTTCGTGTAAGTAAAGAGGTTAATCAGCAAGTACTGGGACAACGAGAGCAGCACAGTGACTGGACTTTGAACAGTAAATTTGTCTCGGATGCCCTCATTCCCTTGGAAAGAAGAGGGAATATATAACGAAGAACAAGAGAAATACCAGTTCATAACTTTAATCTTTTTCAATAGATGAATAAGTGACTGTAATAGTAGTATAATAGCGTTGGCTGGAAACATCCAGCACTGAGTTTAAGTATTAGTACAATTTTTACACAGGTAGGTGAAACCATGGGAAGTAGGCAGTTCTGTGAGGGAGCTTGGGCTTCGTTAGTGCCTCCTTTCTTTTATGTATCTTTCCCAAGAAACCACCTTGTGCCCTGGAGTAGTAGGTAAGCGGGAATAATTGCATACTACATAACTGTGTTCCATGACTAGCAGCATGAAGCAAGTTCATGCTATATCTGTTACGATCATGATTTATAACTTTGGCTTACCAAAGGTTTTTAGACCATTTCCAAAACAGTTCCTCCGGGTTTTGTTCCAGGGTTCAAGATCACTGTGAGGACAGAGACACTCCTGACAGTTTTGTTCCTTCTTCTTCTCCTGAAAGCGTGGTGGGAATGGAAATAAGTAGGTATCCAGATTTGTCAGTCATAAAAGAGGAGAACCCAGAACCTGTACCATCTCCCATCATTCCTATCCTACCCAGCAGTACTGGAAAAGGTGAGACTGCAATAGCAGAAAAAATTTAGACTAGGCTTTTTTTTGTTTTTCTATTCATACCCATGTAGGATTAACCCCATGTGTATTTCATTTTATTTCCAGGTTCAGAAGCCAAAAGGAATTATATAAAATCAGAACCTGGTTCAGGAGCATTACCTGGTTCTGGCTTCTTTGCCTCTCAGCTCGGACCATCCCAGAATGGTCCTAAATCTGGCCTTATATCTGTAGCAATTACTTTACATCCCACAGCTGCTGAGGTAAAAGAAATAAGCTTGTGTGTTATTTATATAAAATATAGCAGGAATTAACATGTTTTATAAGTAATAACTATTAGAAGGGGTTGTAGAATAGTATAATAAAGCAGCTGGTATAATTTGTAATAATTTATCTTACTGCTGTTTTACTGCCTGTTTGGTTAAAACAAAGATATTTTTATTATTGTTTTTAGAACATTAGTAATGTAGTAGCTGCATTCTCCAATCTGCTGCATGTCAGAATTCCTAACAGTTACGAGGTTAGTAACGCTCCAGATGTCCCATCCGCCATGGGAGCAGCAAGCAGTCACAGGATGAACCCATCTATGGAGTACAGACAGCACTTACTATTTCAGGGTCCTCAGGCAGGATCCATGGGATCTGCTAGGCTTGTAGGGTCTTACGGACTGAAGCAACCTAGTGTGCCGTTTCCTGCAAACAGCAATGGTGAGTAGGCTTTAATTCTTTACAGTTTTCAATACTGAAATTTTAGTTGAGTCAGTGTTAATACATTTCAGCCATATAGATTCATGTTCTGGAATTAAGCATTTGATTCTTGTTTTAAGTAATACTTACATGATTGGTACCTTTGGACCTCCTTCTGATGTTAATCCTAACTTAATGGAAATTAGATGAATCAGATCTATTATATTGTCTGTCTCATTGACAGTGAGGTCTTTCTTCCAGCAGTACCTGGTATTAAGTTTTCTGTCCGGTCTAATTTTAAATCCATCATTCTGGGAGATTGTTCCTACGCTAGGAAGTTTTATAGAGTCTTTAACATATTTTCTGTCTTATTTTAATTAGTCATTGCACATACAAGAATGTGTTATTGCCTTGATGTTGACATAGTTAGTTTTGGTCTGGTTTAAACAGTTTCCCAGTTAGGACATGGTTTAAAGCTTGCCTACCACAGCCTATCCAAGAGGGTGCTTGTCCTCTAAACCACTGAATAATACTGTGACTTCAGCATAAATTTGACTTAATCTGACATGGCTTTCTACAAACTGACCTGTTTTCCAGGTATAGGTGGCTGTAAAGATCACAGTCAAAATATTGCAGAAAGCTCAGCATTGAGACCTCGATGGTGCTCTCATTGCAAAGTGGTGGTTCTTGGTAGTGGTGTGCGGAAATCCTTCAGAGACCTGCCGTTCCCTAAACAGGTACTGCAATAGAAATTTAGTTTCTTGAATGTAATGGTCAGTGAGCAGAGGAAAGCAGCAAAGTTCACTGCTTATCGTGCTGACTGATGTTTTCCTAGTCTCCATATTCTTACCTTTCAATGTGTGCTAACTCAGGATGGGGACTTACAAGCACATTTGTAGGAAAAATGAGAAATATCAAAGGTGTTACTTTTATAAAACATATTTCAGTAAATTTCCTGAAATAGTTTCCATATATATGACACCTTTCTGAATCATTCTATTGCCGTACTTCCATGGCCACTTCAGTTTAAGAATTCAGCAGGAGTGTGTTTGTAAGGCATTTTGCCATTTTCCACTTCACCATCTCAAAAAGTAAGAGGCGAGCAAGGATACTTCTGTTTCTTGCTCAAAAAAAATTGTCAGGTTTCAGTCTTGACTTTTAGTATTTTTCATTATTCATTTTTGTGTAAAGAAATACCCCAGCTATCTCCTTATGGCCATACGCAAATACAGAATCTTTGCACTGGTAACTGTCATTCATTTAAAAAGTACTGTTACTCCTTTTTAAATAAGATTGAGGCGATTATGCAACAAAGGTATATAGTCAGAATTTATATATAAAAGTAATGTGCTCATGTAGTCATAAAAGCAGTGAATTCACACTAATGTTTTGCAGATGGATCAGTAGATAAAACAGTATGATCTGTCTTCGAGTAGCCTGAAATGAGATGTTCTTTTGTCATCTAAAGAGAAAATAGAACGGATTTCTACTTAGCAAGTGTGCCTGTGGAGCAGATGGATGCACAGTATAGAATGCTTTATTTTGATTGTTAAACTTTGGTTAAAGACAAGAAGTGCTCCAGATCAAGATTGTAGGTGGTGTTAACGTTAGATCTGTCAAATAATCAAGTATTTCTATCATAGCAGTGCTCATTATTTCACAAATTTTCCACAAATAAAGAGATAGACAGTTTCTAGCACTGATGGAAGATTTGTTTTAGTAACTTATTATGTGAAAATGCTACTAAAATGCACTTCTAATCTTCCGTGCTTGATTCCCAGGATTCCCAAGAAAGCTCTGATAAAATGAAGGACATTGTATTCTGTAGCAACAACTGCTTTGTTCTTTATTCAGCAGCTGTGCAAGCAAAAAACTCAGAGAACAAAGTAAGTATCAAACTTCGGTAGACCTACTGAGCAGAGATTATTGCAGCTAGTTTTTGAAAAACAAAAATGAATTGAGGGGTGTTTGTGCTTCGTTAAGAGGCTTATAAATGAATTGCTCTGTATTAAGACATTAAAATTTGGAACCAGCAGTATGAAGTTGAATTCATATTTACAAAACTTTGTCTGTCAGAGGTATATAACAAAACACAAACCATCCTCCGCTGTCCTTGCAGGCTTTGACAATCCAATCTCAGAAAAGCAGTCTATGCGTTTAGGCTCTCTATGCATTGTAACAGACCCTATTTACGTCTTTTGAGGTGATTTTCTGCGTTTTTATTAGGCTTATGTTACAGTAAAGGCTTAAAATTATGCAGAGTGAACTGCAAGCTTGCAAAAAGGCTTTATTAATATAACTGGAAAAATAATCTTACTCAGTTGTTCTTGGTGTTGTGGACAAAGTTGCCATTTTCAAGCATTAATTACCAAAACATTAATAAAGAATCTGCCTGCTGACCTTGAGAAGAGAAAGTAGCTTGTAAGTATTGGAGATAGAATCTTGCAGAACATGTAAAGAAATTTGCTTATAAAAAGTAGGTGCACAAAATACTGTGTTTCGTTTTTCTACCTGTAGGCACTAGAAGGGATATCCAACAAAACTTAAAGAAACTCAGTACTTCTGCACAGGGCATTGTTTCTTGTTATGTTCAGGTACATTTAGTTTCAAAGGCAGATACAGGTTAAGTCTCTTAGGGTGAGGATAGTCCCAGTATAAGTGTAGTAGATCCTCAAGTAGATTCTCAATTTGTACTTACCAATAACTTAACGTTGGTAAAACACTTAAATTTATCTATTCATTTAATAATTATGATTGCATAATCTTCATTCAAAACTAAATAATCTGGATATGTTTATTTTCACTTCACAGATAGAATCTTTTGACAAGTTAGTTCAACTTAGTTTCTGTTTTTCCTAGTTCAAATGTTCCTTTTATCCCTAAACTGATGGACTTCACTGACCACATGCTTCAAGCGTTATATAATTAGTGCTTTCTCCTGCTGTATAGTATGATGGCTTCCTCCAAATGCATCCTACTTATTTTTTTCAGAAGAAAAAAGAAAAAATGATGGATGAAAAGATAAATGGTTACATCCACATCCTTTTAGTGTGCCATATAACTCATGTTCACTAAAACTAAAACTAGGAGTCACTTCTGCACAAGTGCATCACCATGTGCATAATTAAGTTAATTAAATTTCATGTTCCGCCTCTTAATCTTTTCATTTACTATTTCAAGATCAGTCATACAAAGCACATTAAACACTTTGACTCTGAACTTCCATTGTTCTCCTTGGTTTCTCTCTCTCTTTTTTTTTTTTTCCTTTTTAAATCTCTTCAGGTTTAATTCATGTTTTGTGTAACTGAATAGTTAATACCTCGAGGTATATGACTAATCCAGAGCCCTGCAGAAATTTGCTGCTCACTTGTTTCCATGAAAACCACCAAATAAAAAATTTCTTACTCTTTCAATTAATTATGTGACCCATGTTTTAGATCAGTTTGTGTCATAAGCCATTGAGGGAAGCTGAACAAACTTTCTAAAAATGCCTCCTAAGTATTAAATCTGTCAATTACCTTACCTAAGGCATTTCATTTTTTTTCTCTGTTTTTCTCAAAACCTGGGCAAAGGATTATTAGTGTTTCCTCTTCTGCATTAAAGGGAACCATGTTTGAGGTTGATTTGGAAAAGTGTAGTACTCTGTAGCCTAGCAGAAGTTGTGATAGCATGGATCAAAATAATTTCCATCTTATTTATTCTGTTGCTGCATTGTAATTTCAGGCATTTTAAATAATCTCTTCAGTTCTGACCTCAGAGTGTTTTGAAGGGGCATTTAATGGTTGGGGATTTTTTCAAAAGAATT